>NC_141381.1:24219752-24683096 GCF_017979445.1 Akebia trifoliata
TTCCTCTCTTGAAACATATCAAAATATTCCCTTTTGGAAAATATATGGACTCTTGTTAGTAATTTCCAGTTTAATTTTGAAAAATTCACGAATTTTTTCATTTTTTTCAATGAAAGTATTATTTTCCGGATTATTGAACTATTATGAATAATTCATAGATTTTTAGTTTAAAAAGAATAAAATGTGATTTTTACGAATTTTATGAATTTTTATAAAACTCGGTGGAAAAATATGCTACTATAACTTGTTGTATGTTGCAAAGCGTAAACTTATAAGTTGTGACATGTAACACTAATCGACTTTGAAGCAGCCATGCTTCAAAATTTTGAAAGAATCCACATTTTTATTAACAAATGTCTTTTTTATCTTTAAAAAAATAATGACATGAACCTCTATATTTATTTGAGAATACACCTTAATTTTCCAAATTGATGATTTGTCCCTTGACTTTGGTCTTCTTTTAAAGATCAATGGAACAATAACCTCAATGTCCTCATTATCACCACCATCATTATTATCATCACCAATTTCACCATCACCATCACTATCACATGGTCGAATTTTTGATTTTCAAATTTTTGAAATGAAATGGATAATACATGTATGAAGCATATGCCACATATTTTCCGTTTATCGAATTTTTGGACGAATTTTAAACCTGATTTTTTGCAATCTAAAACTGAATAGAAGTCAAATTTTTCACGAATCTAATTTTTATCGTATTCTGAATTGTTAATAAGGATATGGACAAAACAACCTAAATCTAATATCCACTCATCATAAGAAAAATGTGCATACCTTTTGAAAATTATGAGCAATAGCCCCACATCACCGGGTTATCAAGACCCTTGTTAGCAATCTCCCATTTAATTCTTGAAAAATTCACAAATTTCCCTTTTGTTTCAATGAAAGTATTATTCTCCAAATTATTGAACTATTCTGAATAATTCACTGATTTTAAGTTTGAAAAGAATAAATACAATTTTTATGAATTTTAGAACTTTTACAAACTTTCATAAAACTCGGTTGAAAAAAAATGCTATTATGACTTGTTGTATGTTGCAAAGTATAAACTTGTAAGTTATGACATGTAACACAAATCGACTTTGAAGCGACCATACTTCAAAATTTTGGAGGAATTCACATTTTTACGTCACAAATGTCCTGTTATCTTTAAAAAATAATGACACGACCCTCTACATTTATTTGAGATTACACCTTAGTTTTCCAAATTGAGGATTTGTCCCTTGACTTTGGTCTTCTTTTAAAATTCAATAGAACAATAACCTCAATGTCCTCATTATCACCACCATCATTATTATCATCACCAATTTCACCATCACCATCACTATTAAAATTACTATCATATGGATGAATTTTTTGTTTTCGAATTTTTGAAATGAAACAGATAATACACGTATGAAGCATATGCCACATATTTTTCATTTATCAAATTTTTGGCTAAATGTTATACTAGATTTTTGCAATCCAAAATCGAATATAACTCGAATTTTTGTCTTATTCCAAATTGCTAATAAGGATCAAGACCTAAAGCTATACATAAATCTAGGGCGATCCTCACCTTACAAGCCGATTTTGTGGGGATGAGTTAGGTTCATGGACTTCTACATGGTATCAGAGACATTTACATATGAAGGGGACTGTGACTGGTAGTCCAACATCACCTGGGTATCAAGACCTTGGACCACATATAAACCTAGGGCAGTCCTCACCTTACAAGCCAGTTTTGTCATGAGTTAGGCCCATGGGCTTCTATGAAAACATCTCCATAGTAATCTTTATGTCCATTTTCACTCTCCACTGCAATAATAGCACTACTAGAACCATCTCTACTTTCTTTTTGTTTCTTTTCAGCACAAGCAAGACAATCATTTTCAATGTGATCATATTCCTTGTAGTAGTAGCATTGTATGTTGTCATTCCCTTTCGATTTGGATCTACTTATACTATTTTAATATTCCTTGTTCAAAATCATTCCTCGTTGATTCTCTCAACGAACAAACAACACTTGACCATTACCTTCAAGATTGGTCCTCCTAATATTGTTCAATGTGAAAACTATTTTAACCTCTTTTAGCTTCACCGTATCTTTTATGTACAAAAACAATTTCATCAAATTGTCATAAGAACCTGAAAGTAAGGTAAGAAACATGAGGACCATGTCTTCTTCTTCTTCTAACATAACATAATTGTATTTTTAGAAATAATTTTTTTTTTTAAGAAACATGAGGACCATCTTCAAGGAATGTAATTGTTTTTTTAGAAATAAATTGTTGGTCAAGCTTTTACCCATGAGAGATTTTCTAACTTCTCCCAAAGTTTTGAATATAATTCTTCCTCCATAAGATTAAACAAAACGTTATCTACAAGACAAAACCGAATTGTACTCATCGATCTCGCCTCGATATCTTTCTAATTTGCATCCATCATCTTCTTTGGTTTAACGAACTTCCTTTTCAATGTTGTAGTCATGCTCTATTGAATCAAGATATCATCCACTCTTCTTTGCCACAGATTAAAACTACTACTTTCATCAAATCTCTCGATCTTAAATTTCATGTTTGAATTCTTCATTGTCACGTATTAAACTCTGAAATGAAAAGAAAATGTGATCTCCAAAACACAACCAATCTATACTATTTCTCTGAACGAATTTGATTGCTCTCATACCAATTGTTGTGAATTTGGAAATACATGTTGAACACGATTATGAAGAAAATAAAAAACAAATAAAAGAATATCAACTTTCATGTGCTTCGACAACAATACTTACATCCACAAATAGATCAAATCTTTTTCATTAAGAAATCAAGGGAGAACAATACAAGAAATAATCACTCAAGTTTTGATTCCAAATTCAAGCCCTGAAATCTTTGTATACCCATCTTCATTTTTCTTTCAAAACCTAGAAGACGAAAACCCTAATCCTTCTAAAAAGGAGTATATCCTGACCATTAGATTAAATCCTAGCACATGGCTGGGATAAAAGCCACCAATAAATAACAATGAATTATAGGGATCTCTCATAAAAGATACAGACAATGAAAAAGGTTTTGGATACATGACCTCTATGACACTCGTTTCCTTAGACCTTTTTAAAGTTGATTGCAAACTCTTTAATTTTTTAAGTTGCGGAACAATTGATATCATTCTTATTCTCTCCTAACTCAAACTACAGACTTTTCTAACCTCAACCTATAGTTGAAACTCTCCAGCAACATGACCGTTAGGATTTGAGAAAAATGCAGTATTTCTAGAGATCTGTTATAGTTTTTAAGGATTAAAACTCTTTTCATAGGGGATACATTTTTCTTGGAAATCCCTAACATCCCACGGATTGATTTTGTTGATGGAGAGCATCAACCCAGGGTTGAGGCTAGCATTGTCCCTCACTAGAATGACTATTCTCACCTCTCCTCAATCCCTTTTTGTAATTGAGATGTAATAAGTAAAATTTGGGATGTCAATAGAAGCTCTCTCCTTTTTCTTAAGATATAAAACGGGCAAAATAAAGTAGATTGATCTCATTAGCACTAGTTGCTAATTTTAATCCTTGTGGGGGTAGAAAATGTGGTGTAGTTACTATTTGAGACACGCCCAATAAGGCTCCCGGCCCGCTAGCCACCAACTTTATTAATTATTTAAAATCAGTTTTTAATGTCATATGTAATTTAAGTGCTGCCTTCTTAAGTTAATTTTTATCGGTTCCACTAGGAGTATTAAAATTTGTGTTGCTGTTGCCGAAACATTTGGCATGTTCTTAATACACCTTTAAAATATATTGAAAAATATCATTTTTATGATCTCCGAATTAATCGAATTGACCCTTGTCAAATAATAACCGAATCCAATTTTTTTTACTATGTTGACAACCTCCCTAAAAATTCTTTTTTTGCTCTTGAGATTTGAAGGTTAAGAAAACAAAATTTTGAGGATGAAGAATAAAAATATTATCATATTTAACAATTAATTAATAATTTATTGGTTAATTCGCCGATTCTCTTACTTAATAGTTGTTCCTTTGTTAAAAGAATTTTACTAATTTTTGAAGGAAAAAAAAATTGGAGAATTTCCTGGAAATGAGCCACAAAGAATGTTACGTGTGGGAATGTTAAGTAAACATGGATAATATATTTTGAATAGAGTTCACCGGTGCCTATGGCACAGGCATCATCTTTGGAGGTTAAGGGAGTAAAAGAGAAAAAATAATAAAATTAAAGGGGATATTATTAAATAATCTTCGGAGTGAAAAAGGAAATATAATAAAGTTAGATGAGCGTTATTGAAGAAGGGAAGGGGGTGGGGGAGGAGAAGAGTAAAGAAAAATAACAATGGAGTCACTGCAGTTGGGTGGGATGCTTATCCCCCATTTATTTGATTATATAGACTAGAGTTCACCCATGTTGTAGGGTTAAGGGGGTACAAGAGGAAAAATAATAAAATTAAAGGGAAATGATTAATTTTTGAGATTGAAGAGGTAAAAAAAAAAAAGAGACAGTAAAGTTAGAGGGGCATTATTGAAAACAAGAAGGGGTGGAGGAGGAGAGGAAATAAAGAAAAAAGTTAAAGGGGGGGAGTATAGCTAAATAGAATATTTGTGCCCCTCACAAAATTGTAGCATGGGTAGGCCATAAGTTGTGTTTTATTATACAAACTAGAGTTTTTCCGTGTTGTAGGCACGAGCATCCTCTTTAGAGGTTAAAGGGTAAAAGAGGAGCATTAATAAAATTGAAGTGTTATTATTACAAAATATTGGGATTGAAGTGGTAATAGAGGAAAGATAATAAAATTAGAGACGTGTTATTGAAAAAGGAAAAGGGGGTGGAGAGGAGGAGGAGAGTAAAGATACTAACGTTGAAGCGGTAAGAAGAAAGTAATAAAGTGGGGCCATTATAGCTAGATATGATGTTTATCTCCCATAAGTGGACTCACCATTGTGTTTAGTTATATAAATGGTTTACGATACTATCAAGCAAAAGACGTCACACAGTAATACATTTTATTTTTTAACTAATGGATTGAAGTGGAGAGGGGTGGTGGCATGGTTTCAAAACTCGGTTGAGTGTCTCGTCTCATCCACCGAGCCATGTCGGATGAGATAAACCATTTAACTCAATTTAAATGATTTATTCATATATATTTAAAATAAAAGTAATTGTAAATTATTTAATGAAATAAGATAGATTAAAAAGATGTGTAATGATAAAATCACGTGTTTATTTAAATAATAAGTATTAAATTCTAAAAAAATTAACTATTACAATCAAAATATATGAAATCCCAGTTGACTCGGCTGATATTTTCAAAATATGACTAAAGAGAATGCCCATTATGTAGGCACGAGCAAACTCTAATAAATTAATAAATATTTAAAGTGTAAATAAAAAATTAATACTTTTTAAGTCTCTAGTTGTAGGTTGAAGTAAGTTTTTAATTTGAATAGAGAATATTAGTTGCTATCTTATTTCTCTAACCTCCAGCTTCAACTAATATCATATTTATATAATAAAACACAATTATAAGTCCTACTTTTATTATAATCACGGAGGATAAGCATCTGTAGACACCCCATTTTTGCATCCGCCTGATTAATCAACTCGTCAACCCGATCGCAATGATTCCCAATGATGGATGTGTATTCCATTGCTTTATTTTGTTACCAGATGTGTTTCAGAAATCCGGATGAGGTATCTCAAACTAACAAAACCTTAGAAACCACGCTACGCTAGGAAAATACGACTCCAGAAACATAGAAATCATCATCTTGCAGACCAAAAAGAAGTTTCACGATAAAAATCACTAAAAATTGACTGAATTACCAAAATACCCCTAACCTCAAAACAACCCTAGAGCCTACATTACGCTTAGGAAAACCCATTCAAACACATAAAATAATAAATCGAAATCAAATAAATCATTTCACCAATTTTAACAGAATTTGACAAAATTACGAAAATGCCCCTCATAAAGTTCACAATCATTTCACATAAAAATTTTCATAAATGACACAAACCAACATTCTCATTGAATTCCTTACGAAAAACCGATTCTAAAACATCCTAGAACATTAAAAACTGACTTGAAACGTGAAAAGTCCTCTCCGGGGGCAAAACGGTAATTTCATAATTTTCATAATTAAAAAATTCGAAATTAATAAATAAAATATTAAATAATTAAAGTGAAACATTGATGAAATTAATTTAAAATTTTGAACCAAAGAAATCGATCAATCGGGCTCTCAAGCAAAATTGTTGAGGGTTCGTGAGATATTTCTTTAAGGACCCTCCATTTGGGGGTCCAAAGAATTAAAGATATTTTAGAGGGGGGTTCTCCAAAAATTTAAAGTCAATCAAGCAAGACTGAAGTCAAGGTATTAAAGTCAATTAAGTGAGACTGAAGTCAAAATTAAAGTCAATTAAGCAAGACTGAAGTCAAGATATTAAAAGTCAATCAATTAAGACTAAAGTCAAAACATTAAAAGTCAATTAAATAAGACCAAAAGTCATAATAGAATTCTAATTAAATAATAACTCTATCTAATAGAGTTCTAACTTAAAAACAATTCTACCTAAAACAATTCTAATTAAAACACAATTCTACCTAAAACAATTTTAACTAAAACACAACTCTAATTAAAAGATCTCTAATTAAACACTAACTCTATCCAAATCAACCCTAAAAAACATCTATAAATAGAGGTGCTCACACCCTATTTTCGTATCAAATCATAAACCCTAAGAGAAGTAGGTCTAGAAGCTCCCCTAGCCCCCCATAAACCCTAGTTTTGGAGCCCCAACTCCTTAGCTAACATCCCTCCTTCAATTTTAGTCTAGAAAACACCCAAAAGCCTTCTAAAAACACCCCCAAATCCTCAACGAACTTGAAGAGTTTAGATTCAAAAACAAGGAGATACCTTGCCTCGGAGATCCGAAGTCAAATCCGGAAACAGAACGAAGCAAGGGAGCACGGTACAAGGAGCTCTTTTTGTCAGATCTGAGGGAATAAAGTCCTTGCATCGGAAAGGTATTTTTTTTTATTTATTTTTATCTAGGTTTTAGCAATGTAATTTACTTGGGAATTTAGTAGAGATCGGCTTTGGCCGGGCGGGATTGGTGCCTAACACCTTCCAATCCCGTAACATGATCCCCGAATTCAGTTTTCTTGGTTTTAGATTAGTTTTTATCCGTTTAGAGTCATTGATCGGTTCCTAGACCGTAATAACTAGGTGGCGACTCCCAAACCTCAAGGGTCAAAAGCGGATCCGCGCACCCCGCGGATCGAGGGCGCTTTCAGCATCCCCTCCAGATTTTTTTTTTTTAATTACTCGGGTTAAGCAGACCCCCAACTAGGAATAAGGCCCTAAGGCGTACAAACTATCATAGGAATGCCCAAAGGCACCCTTTCTCACAATCTCTTTGAGTTCATTAAGAAACTCGTCAAACACTAAATCTATCATACCATAAGGATTAAGATAAGAAGCAAAGAAGTCAGCTGCGAAGTTGCCTTCTCTTTAGTAAAAGTCAAGGTTGATGTCCTTAAACTTATCCATGAGGTCTTAGATTTGCCTAACTACTCTGGTCAACCTCCACGGAGTGCCATTTGTTGGAATTTAGAGGGTTGAATTGGAAAACCCTTTAATATTCAATTAATTTTAACCATATGGTAAATCAGTTATTAATCATAGGGTATTTCAATCCCATGTTTGCTTTATGCTCTATACTTTTTTACTTTATTGCTTTAAGTTTAGTTGATAGTTTTATTTTTGCCTTGAGTAATTTTAGTCCCACATCGACTAGGAGAAGAATTGATTTGCAATTCTTAAATAGTTGTACTTCTAATAGCTTTAAAGCGGATAGAAGTAGTGGGTGGGCTCACGCACCCACACGGGGGTCCAAGAGGAAAACCCAAGGTTTCAATTGAAATTTGGATCCACCGGTCCGAAAACCTTAATGCGTGTGCACGTACGACGGGTTGTTGAATCCTGCAGAACGAACGCCTACAGACTGTGGTACCGTAGCAGGGGCGAATTTCATTTTAGGACAGTGTTTTGTGCACATCTCAACCATTTCTTTTTAGGTAATATTTTTCTATTACATTCGGTTTCAAAATTAAGATTTGTTCTAACTTCTTCTATCTCTACCATAAGAAATCAGTATTCAGAAACAACAATCTAAAACGAAATTCTTTTATTACTGATTTCTATGGAGACAGTCTCTATTTCCGTGCACAGTGAAAAACCCGATAAATTCGATGGAAATAATTTTAAATTCTAGCAATAGAAAATGTTGTTTTAGTTAACAACATTACATTTGGCTCATATCATCACTTAAGAACCAGTTTCTTTAGATGATGATGAGGAGGACCAAATCAAAAGAACCGAATATCGGAAATGGGAACATTCCAATTTCATGTGCCGGAATTATAACATAAATGGATTAAGTATTGTTCTTTATAAGGTGTATTCCTCTATTGAGTCTGCCAAGACATTGTGGGAAATTCTTGAAAAGAAATATACTTTAGAAGATGTCGGCACAAAGAAATTTGTTTTTGGACGTTTTCTAGATTTTAAGATGGTAAACTCTAAGTCAATTGTATCACAATTCAAAGAGCTCCAAATCCTTATTCATGAGATTCATGTTGAAGGCATGAGTATAAGTGAAGGATTCCAAGTTGGATCGATAATTGAAAAATTACCACCATCTTGGAAAGACTTCAAAAATAATTTGAAACATAAAAGAAAGGAAATGGGACTCAAGGATCTAGTGATAAGACTTAGAATTGAAGAGGATGACCGAAAGAATAAGAATAATAATGAAATAAATTCAATGATTTCTAAAGCGAATGTAGTGGAAGAAGAACCTTCCAAATTCACTAGAAAGTTCAAACCCGGATTCCAGAAAAAATATGTAAAGAAAAGTTTGCATGATTTAAAAGTCAATATCCAGAAGATCAAGGAAAATTGCTATTTTTGCAATAAACCTGAACATCGGGTTAAGGACTGTCCCAAAAGGAAAAATCAGCAACACCATCAGAAACATGAACAAGCCAATGTGACTGAAACTCAGAACCTATCAGCGGTTGTTTCAGAAGTGAATCTGGTAGGAAATACCAATGATTGGTGGTTGGATATGGGAGTCACTAAACACATATGCTCTAAGAGAGGCATGTTTTCCTCTTACAACAACATTGGAGATGAAAAGTTATTCATGGAAAATTCTTCCACATCCGTTGTGATCAAAAAAGGAAAAGTGAATGTGAATTTCACATCTGACAAAGTTCTGACTCTGAATGACGTGCTTCATGTTCCAGACATTCGAAGAAATTTGACTTCAGGTTCTCTTTTAAGTAAGAGAGGCTTCAAAATGGTGTTTGAGTCTGATAAATGTATAATTACAAAGAATGGAATGTTTGTGGGCAATGGCTATCTATGTGATGGATTATTTAAACTCAATGTAATTTATGATTTTATTAATAATATTAATTCTTTTGCTTATGTTTCTGAGTATTCTAATAATTGGCATGCTAGATTAGGTCATATTAATAATAAATCAGTTATCAAATTAATGAATAGTGGTATGATTCCTAAAATGCATATTGATATATCTAAAAAATGTGAGATTTGTGTTGAATCAAAATTTGCTAAAAAATCTTTTAAAAATATTGAAAGATGTACAAAACATTTAGAATTAATACATTCTGATTTGTGTGATCTCAAATACGTTCAATCTAGAGGCGGTAAAAAATATTTCATAACTTTTATTGACGATTGCACTAGATTTTGTATGATATATCTTTTAAGTAGTAAAGATGAAGCATTGGAAATGTTTAAAATTTATAAATCAGAAGTTGAAAATCAACTTGAAAAGAAAATTAAAATTTTAAGATCTAACCGAGGAGGAGAATATGAATCTAATCCTCTAACTATATTTTGTCAAGAAAATGGAATAATACACCAAACTACTGCTCCTTATTCTCCCCAACAAAATGGTGTAGCAGAGAGGAAAAAAAGAACTTTAAAAGACATAGTAAACTCTTTACTTGTTAGTTCAGGTGTACCTTTAAATTTATGGGCAGAAGCTCTTTTAACATCTTGTTATATTTCAAATAAAATTTCATTAAAGAAATCTGAAAAATCACCTTATAAACTTTGAAAATGTAGAACACCTACTTTTAAATACATGAAAGTGTGGGGGTGTTTAGTCAAAGTGGCTGTCCCTTTACCTAAAAGAACAAAATTAGGTCCTAAAACTATAGATTGTATTTTTATTGGATATGCCATTAATAGTAGTGCATACAGATTTCTTGTTTATAAATCTGATATAAATGATATTAATCCTAACATTATAATTGAATCTAAGGATGCTAAATTTTTTGAGGATGTGTATCCTTGTAAGGATAAAATTGAAAAATCATTAAAAAGATCTCACTACCTCTTGGTAATAAAACAATTAGTTGTAAATGGATTTTTAAAAGAAAATTAAAATCTGATGGAACTATAGATAAGTATAAAACCAGATTAGTGGCTAAATGGTACAAGCAAAAAGAAGGCATTGACTTTTTTGACACTTATTCTCCTGTTACTAGGATCACTTCTATTAGAATTCTTATTGCTATAGCTTCCATTTATAAATTAGAAATTCATCAAATGGATGTAAAAACTACTTTTTTAAATGAAAAATTTGATGAAGAAATATATATGAATCAACCAGAAGGATTTGTAATTAAAGGACATGAAAATAAAGTTTGTAGATTAATTAAATCCTTATATGATTTAAAACAAGCTCCAAAACAGTGGCATGAAAAATTTGATAATATAATGATATCAAATAGATTTAGAATCAATGAAGCTGATAAGTGTGTTTATTATAAAACTATCTTTAATTCTTATGTGATTATTTGCCTATACGTAGATGACATGCTAATTTTTGGATCTAATATAAATGTTGTAAATCAAACTAAGAAATTATTGTTTAAAAATTTTGACATGAAAGACTTAGGTCCTGCTGATGTAATTCTTGGAATAAAATTTTTTAGAAATAATAATGGATTTGGTTTATCACAATCTCACTATATTGAAAATGTTCTGAAACGTTTTAATCAGTTTGATTGTATTCCTGCAAAAACACCTTTTGACCCAAATTATAAATTGATGAAAAATGTTGGTAAAGGTGTTTTTCAATTAGAATATTCTCAAGTTATTGGTCGTTTAATGTATATTATGAATTGTATTAGGCCTGATATTACGTATTCAATAAATAGATTAAGCAGATACACTAGCAACCCAGGACATGATCACTGGGAAGCTTTGGTGAGGAGCATGAGATACTTAAAGTATACCATGAGTTACAGGTTGCATTATAATAGGTATCATGCTGTATTAGAAGGATACAGTGATGCCAATTGGATATCAGACTCGGAAGAGTCGAAATTCACTAGTGGCTATATCTTTACACTTGGAGGTGCAACAATCTCATGGAAATCCACCAAGAAAACGTGCATAGCTCGTTCCACCATGGAATCTGAGTTTATTACCATGGACAAGACTGGTAAAGAAGCTGAGTGGCTAAGGAATTTTCTTGTTAACACTTCTATTTGGCCTAAACCAGTATCTGCAATATTTATTCACTGTGACAATCAAGCTGCCATTGCAAGAGCAAAAAATAATGTATATAATGGCAAGTCAAAGCATATTAAACGGAGACACAATTCTGTAAAACAACTACTTTTTAATGGAATTATTTCCATTGACTTTGTAAAATCTAAGGAAAATTTGACGGATCCTCTAACAAAATGATTATCTAGAGAGTTTGTTGCATCGACTTCGAGGGGAATGTGCCTAAAGTGTATTGATTAAAAATTATTTCAATGGAAACCCAACCTAATTGATTGGAGATCCCAAAAAATAGGTTCAATGGGAAAACCAGTTGAATGTAATTTAAAAAGAAAATATTAATAGAATAGAGTGTTCCAAGTCCATTCCTATGAAGTATTTAGTGTTGCTTGTAAAACATAAAGGTTGAATTATAATTCTTAATGCTGCCTATACTTGTAAAAGTGGAGTATATCAGGGTACTTCTCATAGGCACACCTAAATGAGTGTAGAATTAGGCCGGTTCTATGAAAGTTAAGGCTAAGCTCTTTAAAGCACTCATGATACCAGGATATGTTCAGGGTCAAAATGAACACCATCGATAGAACTTGATAGTTGATTGAGTAACATGTGTGTATAGTCTATTGTTTAGGTTTACACTAAAGATTGACAGGTCAAGGCTTAAAGTCCACTGATCGACTTGTAAATCCGATAGACTTATACTAGGTAAGGTTCAAGTCCAAAAGACACCTATACTGAAACATGGTTGTTCAAAGTGCTCTCTCTCTTTATATATTTATATATATTTTTTTATTCTGAGTTTTCTGCATTCATGTGGGGGATTGTTGGAATTTAGAGGGTTGAATTGGAAAACCCTTTAATATTTAACTAGTTTTAACCATATGGTAAATCAGTTATTAATCATAGGGTATTTCAATCCCATGTTTGATTTATGTTTTATGCTTTTTACTTTATTGCTTTAATTTTAGTTGATAGTTTTGTTTTTGCCTTGAGTAATTTTAGTCTTACATCGAGTAGGAGAAGAATTGATTTGTAATTCTTAAATAGTTGTGCTTCTAATAGCTTTAAAGCGGATAGAAGTAGTGGGTGGGCTCACACGGGGGCCCAAGAGAATAACCTAAGGTTTCAATTGGAATTTGGATCCACCGGTTCGAACACCTTAATGCGTGTGCGCACGTACGACGTACGCGCAGGGAGAGGTGCAAAATTCGAGATTTACACCTCACGTGGCGCAAATGCTCGTTTTTGCTTTAATTTTCAAGAACCAGCACAATGTGTCTGTTCGGAATAGGTTTGTGACTGCTATCTTATATTTTCGAATATCAATAATTTATTATTCGTTGTGAGAGCACACAACATCATCGAGTTCGAAGTTAGAGTACCCTTTTGGATACGTAGGTTGTTGAATCCTGTAGAATGAACGCCTACAGCCTATGGTACCGTAGCAGGGGTGAATTTCGTTTTGGGACAGTGCTTTGTGCATGCCTCAACTATTTCTTTTTAGGTAATATTTTTCTATTACATTCGGTTTCAAAATTAAGATTTGTTCTAACTTCTCCTCTCTCTATGATGAGGAGATCATCCTCACAAAAAATCAGCCTATTCCAAAACTTCTAACCCCATCAAAAGTGATTTACAAAAATTGGCCGGTCCACGATTCTTCAATTTGTCAACTAGGGTTAGAAATTTCAAAATGATTATATAAATATATATACACACACATAGGGAGCGGTTCAGCGGCCCTAAAGTTTGCCAAATATTGTGCCAAACATTTTTCAAAACATGGGTTAGAAGCTTTGGAATGAGCTAATTTTTTGTGAGGATGATCTCTACGGTGAAGAGATCATCCTCTCTAAAAATCAGCTCATTTTGAAACTTCTAACCCTAATTTACAAATTGAAGAATCATGGAACGTCCAATTTTTGTAAATCACTTTTGATGGGGTTAGAAGTTTTGGAATAGGCTGATTTTTTGTGAGGATCTCCTCATCATAGAGATCATCCTCACAAAAAATCAGCCCATTCCAAATCTTCTAACCCATGTTTTGAAAAATGTTTGGCAAACTTTAGGGCCGCTAAACCGCTCTCATATATATATATATATATATATATAGATATAGATATGGGAGCGGATCAAGGGACATGTGAAAAAACATATGTAAAAATAATGTAACATTAATAAATTTTCAAAACATGGGTTAAAAGTTTTGGATTGAGCTGATTTTTTGTGAGGATGATCTCTATGATGGGAAGATCATAAAAAAAAAATTAGTCCAATCTGAAACTTCTAACCCCATTAAAAATGATTTAGAATGTAGACCGTTGATTTTTTACCAATTTTTGTCAATAATTTGTAAATCACTTTTGATGGATTTAGAAGTTTCAAATTGAGCTGATTTTTTGTGATGATGATCTTCTCATCAGAGTGACCATCCTCGCAAAAAATCAGCTCAATCCAAAACTTCTAACTCATATTTTGAAAAACCATTATGGTTTTTACATATGTCCCCCCCCCCCTTCCATATATATATATATATATATATATATATATATATATATATGGGTCCCGTTCAATGGCTAACTTTTTGGCAAAACATTTTTCAAAATATGAGTTACAAGTTTTGGAATGGGCTGATTTTTGGTGAGGATGATCTCTACGGTGAGGAGATCATCATCACCAAAAATCAGCCCATTCCAAAACTTCTAACCCCATAAAAAATAGTTTACAAAAAATGGACGGTCCACGATCTTTCAACTTGTAAACATGGGTTAGAAGTTTTGGAATGGGCTGATTTTTGGTGAGGATGATCTCCTCATTGTAGAGATCATCCTCACCAAAAATCAGCTCATTCCAAAACTTCTAACTCATGTTTTGATAAATGTTTTGCCAAAAAGTTAGCCATTGAATGCTACCCTATATATATATATATTTATACCCGTTCAAGGGTCATATGTAAAAACATATGAAAAAACAATGATTTTTCAAAATATGGGTTAGAGGTTTTGGATTGGGCTGATTTTTTGCGAGGATGGTCACTATGATGAGAAGATCACTCTCACATAAAATCAGCTCAATCAGAAACTTCTAAATCCATCAAAAGTGACTTACAAATTATTGACAAAATTTGGCAGAAAATCGACGGTCCACATTCTAAATCACTTTTAATGGGGTTAGAAGTTTCAGATTGAGCTGATTTTTTGTGAGGGTGATCTTCTCATCATAGTAACCATTCTCGCAAAAAATCAGCTCAATCCAAAACCTCTAACCCATGTTTTGAAATTTTATTAATGTTACATTGTTTTTACATATGTTTTCAAAACATGGGTTAGAAGTTTTGGCTTGAGTTGATTTTTTGTGAGGGTGATCTCTATGATGGGAAGATCATCCGAAAAAAAAAAAAAAAATCAGTCCAATCTGAAACTTCTAACCCCATTAAAAGTGATTTAGAATGTGGACAGTTGATTTTTTGCCAATTGTTGTCCATAATTTGTAAATCACTTTTGATGGATTTATAAGTTTCATATTTAGCTGATTTTTTGTGAGGATGATCTTCGCATCATAGTGACCATCCTTGCAAAAAATCAGCTCAATCCAAAACCTCTAACCCATATTTTGAAAAACCATTATTTTTACATATGTCCCATGAACCGCCCCTTATATATATAAACTTCATAACTGGCTTGTGCCAACTAGCTTAATTGGTAAATTCTTTGGGTGATGATACCTAAAGATTTGGATTCAAATCCCACCAGCTCCCAGTTATTAAAACCATTAAAAACCGGCTTACTGATAAATAAAAAATCATAAATTATTTCATTGTCCATGAACGAAACTGAGTTGTCTCAAACGAGATATCCAATTTATTTGAGTCATCTTGAACAAGATTTACAAAAATTCCCTAGAATTAGAACAATCCACGTCTTTGTCAACTCGTCTCATTGGTGGATGATACCTAGACAACTTGGACAAGTCATCTCAGTCTAGAACAAGATCTAAAACCATGCACTAGATGGTAAAATCACTTACAGTGTTTATTCACAATAGAATGATTTGTATAATACAATATGTAAAACTACATGTCGGTGAACTTTTTTTTATTTTATTTCGAGGAACGTTCATAAAACACATTCTTTAACTGTGTGTGGAGATAGAGATGGAAAAAGAAGTGATTCTAGAGAGGGAATGGGTCCATTGGACAACAAAAGTGGATTCACAAAGACAAGATTATGATGATCTTAATATAGTTACAATCAGCCACATAACATAGCATGCTTTATTTACTCAAATGCGCAGGCCAACACACAATAAGTACAATGAGCAAACTTGACTAGAGAACTATACAAGAAAGGAAAAAAGAACAGAAAAGAAAACTAAAGTAGACATCAAAAGGCTAACTGCTTTTGAAAAGCAGGCCACTACAAAGTAACTATTTATAACCAAATCGACATCCACCATCTTCAACCTTTAGCATCGCAACCACAACCCACAGTTCTTGTGCTTCATCACAGCCATCTGATATCTTTCCAATCACCTAAACATGAGATAAAATATCAATCAAATAGTTCTAAAAAAAATGCATTTTTTTTTCCAACTATAGTAAAATTCAAATTTAAATAATAATGTGGTAGTGTTAAATTTATAATATCATTCACATAGTTGTTCTAAACTGAAATTTTCAAATTTACCTGAGTAACAGTAGTTTGCTACTGTACAGCTAGGAAAGGTCCCAGACATATTCTGATTTTGATTTAAGGCCAAAGGAAACATTAACCCCTAAAAAATTGATTGTTTTCGAAAATATTTTGGATTGCGTGGCATGGATCCCTAGATCTCAATATGTGATGAAATATAATCAAGAAACACAAGATTACACTATATTGAGAATGATTATAGCCCTAACTTACATAACTATAGTAACAAACAATAACTTTAGACTTCCCAATCCAAAACCAACTCTCTAAGCCCAAAATTCCATAATTTCCCTTAATTTCAAATAGTCCGGTTAGCGTTTCATTCTATTTGAACAGTGAACAGTACCCACACCGGACCTTAATTCAAGAGATCCAATCCAACAGATTGTCTCTGCATGTTATTCTTGATATTGTCCTAGTTTTTTTTTACCTAAACAAACTATTGGCTCGAGACAAGATTTTTAAACCAAGGTTGGCAGTAGTGCTGTGGTTTAAAATAGTTGTTCTATAATGAAAATTTAAAGTCAAGTAAAAGTACAATCAAATAGTTTAATATGGTAAAAAAAGTTCAAATTTAACTTAGAATTAATGCAAGTTGCCGTAAAGGTACTAGAACCAACCCCCCACTGTACACTAACCAAATAGTTACTCTAAAATGAAAATTCAAATCTTACCCTAGTAGTTGTGGCAATGGCACTAGTTAGCAATCAAATACTCTTTTTCTGAAGTGAAATATCAGATTTACCTGAGCATCGATTAGTTGTTAAGGTAATGGAATTACTGAATTGAAGTGATGATCCTCGAGATAATCATCATTTCCCTTACACACATGGACATAGACTAATACAAGTAAGACTATGAAAAATAACAGAAGTGGAAACCACGTAAAGTAACTGGGGAGGAGGACCAATAAGTATACACAGAAATCAACCATCAAAAGAACGAAAGCGAATAGAAACAGATATTTACTGATCCTCTTATGGACATTATTGAGCCAAAATCCAATAATGGAAGCTACGAAAGCTAAAGCATCAAAGATAATGAAGACAAGAAAGAGCCTTGGATTTGATGTGAAAAGCTTAGCAGGGACAAGAATCCCGCCAACAAATTCATAAGAGACACTCAAAAGTGCAATTGGAATGCCGAATGACATAGCTAGGAGTATCTCAAACCATGAAAAACGAGAATGCACCATGACCCACTTCACCATAATTGGAGAAACATGAGTAGGTGAAGAAGAAAGTGGTGTGAGGGCATCAAGATGATGAATCGAGGTTTTGGCATCCAAAGGTGCCTCCATTTGTCGGAGGCATGGTCGCTTAAAAGAGGGGATTGTCAATTGCTTTGATTTTAAGAACAAATTCTTGATCTTCTCCATTATTAAGAACAAAGAGGAAGAGATTTTAATTATAAGCTGTATACCTAAAATTGAACCCCCCCAAGTTGATGATTTATAAGTTCTTGAAGTAAATGGATAGGAACTGACCTTCCTTGAAGTTTCCTCTTGGAAAACTTGAAACCAGTGATGTCATCTTAACTTAGGTCATTCTCATTTGGATTAAAGCGATTACACTTCTAACTTTTTGTCAACTTCGAAATCTAAGATCATGTAGCTTTTATTAATATAACTTTATGCAATTTCCTTTTACAAACAAAGTTAATTTTAAGTAATTGTGGTTTTGAGACTATGGGATATACTATAGCCAAAAGAATTCATATATAAGAATCCATTAGTCGATAATATTTTGTTGAATAATGCTGAAGTGACCTCAAAATTGTACCTCATATCGCACTCTCCCAAGTGGAAGTGGGTAGGAACCATAGATGCTTTTCATCGAGATACAGGTCAAAAAACATATATGGTTCCTACACCCTTCCACATCAGGAAAGTGTGATATTTTGATTTGGTCAAGGAAATTGGATTCATTAATCGTTCGAAAAATAATAGATATGAGCATCATCAATAACAATCCAAAAATAAATCATGAATCAGGGAAAAAAATAAAATGAAATGGAGAATAATATAAAATTGATTTGGTTCATCAAGACTGCCAAAATATATATATATATATTCTAATGGAAACTCAAAAAGCAATTGGCCTGAATTTATTATCCGTACAAAGATGAAATTGCCCAAAGGAAAAAAAAAAAGGTACAAAATTGTGAAAAATTATCCCTTGCAAAATCATTCCTTGTGGTATACAAGCCCTTATGAAAAAATATGAAGCTACCTCCAACAGAATACAAGGCATAAGCATAACATTGATTAATCTCAAATCTTCATCGTCGATGAAGGAAAGGAGTTGGATCAATAATTATTTATTCTCCCAAGAAGGGTAAGACAATCCACATCCATGATACTTGTTACAAAAAACACTTAATGAGCTCCTATAATTGAATGTTGATGGTGCTGCAATCCGGGTCATAGTGGTGCTGGCTGAATTATTCGTAATTCGGATTATAACTTTTTATTGGCATTTAAACATTTTTTGGGGGAAGACAATAATGGGATATAATTTAGATCACTAATGGAAGGCCTACCACTGATTCCAAATGAGTGCCAAATCATTTCTATTGAAACTAATTTAAGGTTGGTGCATTGGCTGAGGAGATTGTTAGATAGCTTAAAGAATCGAATCTGAATGGTCTCACTTTTTCTTTTTTCTTTTTTTCTGTCTAGAAGGTAAATAAATAAATTAAAAATAAAAAGTCATACGCTAGTAATAATTTTTAAAAAGTGGTCATTTCTTATACTTACTCTTATTTTAATAATAATAATATTATTATTGATAATAATAATAATAAAGGGGAGATCAAAGTTAGGATCTTTCAATCCATTATTAAAACAACTAGTTAGGAAAGCTAGCACTCTCTTTCGTAAATCTGACTTAGAAAGACAACCCATGGACCAGGAAATTACTGGGAAAAACCTCTATTAACGGTCATCTTTTATAACATATATATATATATATATAGGGTAGCGTTCAATGGCTAACTTTTTGGCAAAACATTTTTCAAAACATGAGTTAGAAGTTTTGGAATGGGCTGATTTTTGGTGAGGATGATCTCTATGGTGTAGAGATCATCCTCACCAAAAATCAGCCCATTCCAGAACTTCTAACCCATGTTTACAAGTTGAAAAATCGTGGACCGTCCATTTTTTGTAAACTATTTTTGATAGGGTTAGAAGTTTTGGAATGGACTGATTTTTGGTGAGGATGATCTCCTCACCGTAGAGATCATCCTCACCAAAAATCAGCCCATTCCAAAACTTCTAACTCATGTTTTGAAAAATGTTTTGCAAAAAAGTTAGCCATTGAACGGGACACACACACACACACACACACACACACATATATATATATATATATATATATATATATATATATATAAACTATATAAGTACTGCCATGTGCTGATTGTATGCGATGGTCAGCTTATGCGGGTCCTATCTTTGCCAAAAAAAATTTATGACTATCAAAGCTTGACCGAATATATCCTAATCTCATCATCGTTATTAATACCATACCCCAATTTTGAACTAGGGTTGTCAATGGGCTGGGTCAGATTCAGCTAGACCGTAAGCTAATCGAACCACAATATCGTAGTTCCAAGCCCGACCCATCTGATGGTCAGCTAAGGCCGAATAACAGATCACTTATGTCAAAGCCGCAAATATCTTACAAGCTAATACAAATTATCTGGGGGTGTCAGGCCGAACAACCCGGTGCAAATTTCCAGGCTCAAGCTCGAGCCGGACCCTAAACATGAATCAAGCTTACCTCAACCGATTATTACATGGACCCAGTGACACGGTCTATTCTCACTCGACAATACACTAAGTCAAAACTTGACCAAATGACCAATTGACAATTCTAATTCAATAGGATAAGCACCAATCAGATTTCATAGTATATACAGGACTGAATGGTATGGGCATGTGATAAATGTGTAATGGAATGGAATTTTTTTTTTTTTTTCCCTTCTTCTGGTAGTGTTTTTAGTGAAAGAATAGATAAACAAATTTAAAAGGTGAGTATGCAGATAACCAGCTCCATTATTACTTTTAACCTCATTACTTTACATTTAAACAAAAAATAATGGAAAGTACATCTTAGAATTATATAATCACACGCACTATAAGTATACGCATCTTCTAGTCGAGCACTGAAGTAGTATATGCCAAAAAGCATCAGATGCTTAAGACAGATTTCTGATCAAGAATAAATAAAATCATCTTTTTAAACTAATGTTTCTCTTGTTGTGTTTTTTTCTCTTTTTTTTTTTCAGATAATGCGAGGTATCACATATCCCCTTTGGTCACATGTCCCGACACCACGTAAGTTTCCTTCTTATTTATAAATCTATGTTCACTAAACCCTAATCTGGTAGTTTCCTTCACCATTAATAATTTCATAATTTGCTAAGAAAATGGAACATCCCAACAGGTGGTTCTGAATCCATCCTATTGCAGATCATGTCCTGTTTTTAAGTACCATTTCTATCCCACTTAATTTTTTGACGTTTTTGGGAGAAATACATCACCCTGGCTTAATATCGATCTTGAGGTAATGCATAATTTTAAGTACCATTTCTATCCCACCCTTACTTTTTCCACGTTCTTGTCTATATAAAATGTATAGTTTTCTTTGTTTATATTTAACAAATTATCATTTTCAAATGAAATAACAAAACTACTTCAAATAATAGTTTTCTAAGACAAATGTACTTTGAAAAAACAAAACAAAAAGTTCAAGATTCCAAACAAGACGCCGATCTTACTCCAAGAATGGTCGTCTTGTCTGTAATATTATAATAGAGAAGAACAAATCTTAAAATCCAATGAGGATTCTGTACCGCAGCGAAAAGGATGTTGATGTTGATATCTATATCATTGCCAGCACAAAATCACAAATAATTAACAACAGAAACAAGTAGACTTTATATTTAAGATTTGTTGTTCTTGCTCAGAAACCTCCAAGCTCTAACCCAACAAAACAATATAAATCGACTGTCCTCTCATGTGGTGCGGTTGCCTTATCTACGTCTCATTAGAGTGAACATATCTGGCATTTATTTGTTATTATTATTATTAGATAATAATAATATTTGAAAACACAATGTAACCAAAGTTTGAAAGAGTAAATGGTGCTACATCCATGTTAACAAATGCAAATATTTTAGGGGTGCAACTTGGTTCGGTTGAGGTCAAATTGGAACCAAACCAACATAGGTTTGTTCCACTAAATAAGAACTAGAACCGAATCAAATTCCATTGGAAGTTTGGAACCAAACCAACCCAAACCGAATTAAAGTCGGTTTGGTTCTACGGATTGCAAATATTTTATAAATTGTAAGTAATATTTTTTAACGAAAAAATAAACATAAAATTTCATATAATAAATCACAAATCTATCCATAAAAAGTCATTAGTTTATCCATAAAAGATCACTAATCTATGTACTAACTCTTAAAATAATTCATAATAATTATTATATACATATATATTTATTTATTGCATAGGGATTCAATTCTCGGTTTGATTGGTTCTATACAAACTTGATCCGAGAACCAAACCAAATTGATCGGTTCTCCATTTTCATAACCCGAAACCAAACCGCAACTTGTTCCAAACCAACCCAAAACTATTGGTTTGGTTCGGTTCTCGGTTAGAACCAAACCAAGTTGCACCCCTAGTATATATCATGGTTTTTAAACTCGTCAAGACCAAGACGTATCGTCCGAATTAACTCGATATCAGAATTGAACGAAACTAACTCACAAAGTATTTTGAGACAACCGCGTATCTTAAGATAAGTAAGTCATCTCGAACGATATTTTCCAATATCTCAGGCAATACAAACGATACAGCACAGACAATGATTAACTCATGAGTTAAACAGAACGTATCGGACGAGATTTTCAAAATCTCGTCCGAGTTAGCTGAGACAAACAAGTTAAAGTCTCAAGCCTCTATTCTTCCACCCTCCTAAATCGATTTTTTTTTAATTTTATATTTTTTTAGGTTCATTGTTTAATAGGAATCATTTCTGAATTTTTTTCAGATTTTTTAAATGGTTAAAAACCATTGTCTCAATGTTGAATGAGACAAGACATATCATCCGAGTCAACTCGGTATCACTGCTGAACGAGACGAGATACCGAGTTTAAAAACCATGGTATATATACCAAAGTTTGGGCTCTGTGCATCACTTAACTTTTTTAAAATATTAATTGGGGTTTGGACCTACTGCTCAGTTGGTGCAACTTTTGAGGTCCTGAATTATTATATTTAATCAAAGATGAGTACCAATTCAATTCATAGGTACCAACTACCAACACGCGTAACAAATAAATAAATAACAATAAAGAAAAGTGCTAACAACCAATACACTTTTATTAAAGCTCAGTGAAAAACTTTGCCAGTCAATAAGGGTACCTTATATATATATATCTTAGGGCTTCTAATTTCCATTTCAATATAGTATAAGTATAATCCACTCTAAAAGAGCTCATCTTTTTAGGTTTTTTTATGGAGGAGAAAACTAAAACACACCAGTAGAGCCAGACCATCTGGAACCAGAACCTTGGGATAATTTTGAGATACTCCTGGAATTTATTAAAATTATAGATCAATCCATTTGTTTTCAAACTGACATAATCCCATTATTTTTTTCCAAAAAAATCCATGGTCATAACCTTCAAGATAACTGATTAAACCTCTTCTAGCTTGTCTTAAACCTCTTGGCAAAACCCCATAATCTTTTTTTCCCCCAAAACATATTATTAGCAAGGGTTTTGTCAAAAAAACATATGGGGTATCTCAATTTTCACCAATACCTGGAAGGATTCTTAAAAATTACCTAACCTTACATCCATGGTACAGCTGGCTCTTTTAGGTACTTGAATATCGTCTGGCTTATATAACCCTTTAACATAATAAATTCACTTATGGTGTAATCTTATAGTATTATGATGTGTACCCATTATAATAATTTTGGGGAATAATCATAGTAAATGGTGTGGTAATATCACAGCGTTATATTATAATATTACAGACAAAAATGCCATCACATATTGGCAGATAACATAATTTGGAGTAAGCAACCGCATTTGACAACATTGGGGGTATCTCAGAATCTTCCTTCCCATTCAAACGAGTGGTACCCATGAAAAACTTTTATTAACTCACTCAATTCATAGGTACCAATTTACTACACTGGATCACAATTCAATTTTTTTAATTGGATCTCCATTCATTCAATTAGAAAAAAAGCAAGAAAGTCTTTTTCAAAAGATAAAGAGTCGATAATGTTGTTTTTTACTTTTTCTTTTTTAGTTAGCAAACTTGGTGGGTCCTACACGGTGGTGGACAACCTCTTTAACAAATATCATAAATTTGATGGAGATTAAAAGCAGTTCATTCATGACAGTGACACAGCACAAGAACGGAGAATAAACATTATTTGAAAATAATAATAATAATAAAGTTCGACTAAATCACCATATGACGGCTAAAAGAAATTACGTTATTATAGTGACAAATGCCACCTAAAAGAACCCATCTAAAAATATAGGCACTCACCTGATGAAAATCAGCCTTTAAGCAATTTCATTTCAAGTCAAGGAAGAAAAATGCTCAGATCCAAGCCAAATCATTGCATGGATCAGCAGCTAGAGACGGTATTCCACAAGCCATTCCTCTGATCCGACTCAGAACTTTCATGATTAAGAGAATAAAAACATCAAACCAAGAATTTATAAATTTTAAATAATGGCCGTGACTCATGAACTTAAAAAAACATAACAAACTCTACCATTATTTAGAAGTCCAAAAATATAATCAAATTGTTCTAAAAAAAAAAGAATTTGTTATCAATTTTGTAAGAATAATTGAACGTTTTTAAGTAGTTTGTTTCCAAATCTTATCCACTGAAAAATTTGTGACCATTGTTTTGTACCATGGTTAAAATGTGAACTAAATGTGATCGGTGACATCTTCGAGATTGTTGCAAAGTCGCAACCACATTTTGTTTACCTTTGTCCATAGAGACCAACTTAAAAAGAAAAAAAAGATCATTCTGATAATCTTAATCTCATGTAAAGGTGATTTGAAATGGAAATATCTGAACCATCCGACTAAATTTGTATATGATTACTGATTTTGAAATAGACTAAATTTTGGTGACACTGATAAAATATTGGGGGAACAACTCCCTTTGTCGATTGAATTATGCAACATAATCCAATGAGGCACCACCAACAGGAGTAATAAGAAAATGCAGATTTAACCTAACTCAAATTTGACTGTATTACTAAAAGATTATTAACAAGATTTTAGAAACTAACTGAATGTTAAATGAATGCAGAAGTACCACACTGATTATTTATAAGAACAAATTCGATGTAATAACATTAATTATTTTACCGATACATTGTATATGGAGTGTAACTTTAGTAAGGCCACAGAAACAGGAAGGACAATAAAAATCTAGGGTTGGGCCAAAACAATTGTTTTGGTTATATTGGTAATAATTGGTCAATATGACAAAAAGAGTGCTATGTGTTTGGTGCAACACAATCAAATTAAAAGAAAATTATTATAAGATGATGTTAAAAATGAATTGGAATTCTAGACTTTTAACTAAATCTCAAGAACTTTTACAACTGGGACAGAATCAAATTCAACTACCAAAAGACACGTAGCTTCCGGATAGGAGCGTTACAATGAGGCCCCTAAATATTCGCCAATATTAATTATTGAATCTTTCTTCAAGATTCCCTAGCCACATATATTTTAAAATTATAATAATTAATATCCCCAAATAAAGAAAGACTAAAAATACCTATTTCTCCAACTCTCAAGAAAAGGAAGCTGCTCTCTTGTTACGGGATTCCCGATTCTGGAATAAAGATGAAGCACTAAGCCCAATTAGAGAAATGATATTGAAGAAAAAATAGTTTTTTATCAGAAAAGGAGAAAGACAAGGAAAAAAGGCAAAGGAAGAAAGAGTGAAGAAAAGTAAGTGAGAAACGGAGGGGGGAAAAAAGAGAGATTAGACTAGACTTGAGAAGAGCCGCCTCGATATTCAGTTATGCGTGTGAGAAACGGGGGCATAATCTATTCAACAAAATTGTAGCAATCACAAAAAGAGAGAGCCAAGGAAAAAAAAAAAAGAAGGAACAAAGAAAGAGAGAAAGACTAAAATAAGAGAGAGACGCAGTAGTTGAGATTCTGAGGTAGGTATGGGATTAACAAAATGGTGGCAATAAATAAAGGAGGGAAAACGAAAGCGGGAAAGAAATAATAATAAAAGAAGACTAAATAAGATCAGTTAAGTCAGGTGAATTTACCATCATCAAAGTCTTAACCAATCAGCAGAAGAATCTAATTGACACTGACTTACCAACCAATGTATAATTTAGTGAAGGAAATTATAGCAATTTGCAGCAAAAGTGAACCAATCATAGGAGCATGACTGACCTTCCATTTGTGAAACTATAACCATCACCAATTCCATATGAATCAATCATATGGTCACAGTAAAAATGGATAATCTCTGAAAAGATCAAGATGGTATACATGTTCTACATTTTTTTTGAAGAACCAATGAAGTGGTGGCATGGAGCCACATTGACCATTAGTTCTCTAATTCCACATGTTTAGCAAACTCAACCTGAACAATGTTCTGCGGATGGTGTTGGGTTCCTTTCTTAAGTTCCATAGGGGGACCAATGTTCTCATGGTGATTTGTTTAGTTGGGACAACTATACTCAGGCTGTAGACAGAGCTGAGACAAAATAATGTGCAGGAATCCAATTGGTCTTTCATGCCTTATTTACATCCACAATACTGTCTACAAATTATTAATCAATTACAAACAAAGCCATCCATCTTTTCTTCGGAAATTGTAAGTAAACAAAGCCATGTAGCCAAGTTTTAACCCCTTTTGTACGCTATTTTGAATGACTAAGGTAAGTTTCCATGTGCTGCTCTTTTAGTTTTTGCTAACTTCAGATCAATTGACAATGGTATCTATGATAACCCCATAATATCTAAGAAATAACCAGAAGTCCCATTGCTGACAAATGAAAACAAACTTAACTTGAGTTCGAATGTATTATGTACTTGAAGTTTTTCCTCAGTTGAAACCTCCTCTTTCTGTCCCTTTTTTGCAGCTTTTCTTCCAACTCATTTTGTCTCACAAAAATAGCATTCAATCTCTAGGGGTTTTTTTTGGTGGTTAATCTCCAGTTTTCTGACAAAAATTATCAATTTGGCTTTAGCCATTTGTTCCTTGTGTTTTCAGTGGAGAGTGGAGACTCCATTGTTGTTCCACATTCTTGTCCACCCTTGTTTTACAAGGTTCCCTTTGTCTCCATCTCACCATGAGGATATCCACAGTCTCTATTGATGCAATATCTTGTTTCCTCCAATTTTAAAAAATGTCATGTACACTACTTTCTTTTTAGGGTTTCTTACTTTAGAACAACCAATTAAGGAAAATACATAAGAGATTACAATTATGCCTCTATAGATGTTTTCAATACCCTGTAGTTCATTGTTCTAACACAAGTGTTTTCCATCCTTACTGTCCTTGCTCATATCTCCAACTTTATCCTAGTATGAAATTAAAAAGCACTTGAGTTCAACAAAGACTCTCTGAAGTGAATTGAAGCCCAACCACCCACAAATATTATTGTATCTCTTTTTACACTGCCTATTTGCCTAATTCTTTTGTCTTCCCGACCAAAATTGTATCATCAATATGTTACTGTTTGACTAACTACATGCTGCACCAGATGAAAAAGCAGGTACTCATTTACTAAATCATTTTCATTCAATGGAAATCCTTCAAGTTGTTCTCCATTTAAAGAGATGATAATTTATTGATGAATCCTTAAGACTCCTTCAAATCCATAATGATCTCATTTCCTAAGATCAAAACTAAATTTTCTTATTTGGGATATAGTATCTCTGCTCTGCCATGACAACAATTACAGTTCATTGATTCATAGCCACTACTAGGTTGTAGATGCTAAAAATAAGCACAATTTTTTCAACATCAAACTTTGAAACCCTACAGAGCAATCATGAAATGATGGGATAGGAGATCAATCAGCCAGAAATGGATGGATCCAATAAGTGGGCTCCCCCCATTTACCAAGTCCCTTTCACAACATTTACCCTCTGTTTTAGTGAAAGTTGGGTATAGCCAAAAATGACGTGGGTTGAACTAGTAAGAAAATATCATTACCTCATGCCCTGACTGAAGATATAGCTCTAAATAGAGTTGAATGTCCAAGTAGGATTCATCTGGCCAACCAAAAAATTATGAACAAGGTGTAGTTCATGATGATGTTGATGATGATTTGTACTTCTTTTGGGCCCAGTCGTGACTTTGCATGGGCCTGAAGACATAACCAGCCCAAACTCAATGGCACACATAGTTTCCACTCAATGCATATAAAGAGAACGTATATGACTTACCTAAGGTCCATAATCTCGGAATGAGCCTACCCCGTATGGTGTGTATCACACCCATCATGGCACAATAGATGCTTGTTGATTTGAAGGTTGAAAAACTAGGAATAATCATATAGGCCCGAACCAATGATTCATCAATTATACAAGTTATTAAATATCTGATTCATGGACTTCTCTTTCCTAACAGTTCACATTTTCTTAGGGGTGCTTGGTCCCAACAGAAGCCTATTCAAATGCCCACTCCAACTTTGTAAAAATGGCTTTTGGGAATAATTCCCAACCCAATAAACCATCTCCAAGCCAAATAAAATACAAAAGACCTCTCTTTTTATGTCACACCTTCATTACTGCCTACCTAGAAGAGGGTGTTGTGGTAGCATGGGAATCTTTTTGATAGGTAAAGGATCTTTATGATAAAAGGAGAGGAAACCAAGATGGCCGTCCAACATTACAATAGAGAGAATAGAAAAAACAAAGGATACAAACAAATGGAAAGCTCAATCAAACACAAATTGAATCCCACTTAAACAAAGAATCTTCAAAAAAGACCCTTCTAAACTCCTTCGAGATCTTGCTCAAGGAGAAGATAAGCCCCATAATAGAAATAAGCACCTCGTACAGGGGATTCTCCTTCTCGTCAAATATCAGTCCTACCGGTCCTGTAACTCTATTTAGATAGAATTATCGATGCAATCAAACACACCGTTTGTCTAGCTCTCCAATTACTACTAGTAAACCATGTTAATAAGACAATTAGCAATGTTCTACTGAAGATGTTTTAATCTATGGCCCATCTAATGAATGTCCAAGCATTTTAATAGTACAAATGCTTTACACCCAATTAGAGTAGCAAGCGAGGCCAAGATTCTTCTTATTAGAGATGTATGAGAAAAAAGAACATGAATTAGTGGTCCTCACTCCCTATAATGTAATTATGACTCACACGATTGACCTCAAGCCGATTAGTGAAATTCTTGAAAAAAGTACTAATCTGCCATTGTATCCAATCCGTGGTTTCCCAAATTTTATTATAAGTTTTTCACGATGACCAACAATAATGATGATGATGAGAAATGAAATTATGAAAATGCCCTCACATATGATTTTCTTTCACAAGCAAACAAGACAATAATGGCACCAAGTAACATATTAAAGTAGATTTTTTTTAAAAACAAGATACAAACCATATAGATCAAACGATCGGCATCATTCGTCAACTAGATCACCATAATCAAAGCCTTACCACACCTCTTTATATTGATTTTTAAAAAAAAAAAAAACCTAGATATTGTCCGAGTGATATTTTCCATGATCATTCATCATCTTAACACAGTGTTTAGTAGATCATTATGTATTGCTTGCTCAAATCAAGATCAACCATATACAGAGCACAGAGGAAGAAAGAATAGATCAACTCTTAGAGACCTAAGACAAGAATCTAATATATTTACGAGACTCAAATTAATGGATTACCTCAACAGATGGGAAGAAATATGTGGAGATTGAAGATCATCATCATCCTCCATCATCAATGTTCTTCATCTCTCTCTCTCTCTCTCTGTTTGTGTGAAATAGTAGAGAAGACGAGTCTCCTGTCTCCTAGCATTAGGTCATCAGGCAATCGAATACACCAAACCCCCGCGTACACCACTAAATAGACCAAAGCCCATTTATTTACTTGATCTTTTTCTTTTTTTAAATTCTATTATTCTCAGTGGTAGTGGGTGGAAAATGTATGGTGTTGCTACTGTTTGAAACACGTACAACAATGTTCTCAACCCAATTTTTAATATTATCATATGTTGAGAGATTTACCGGCAGACCTATCACTTGCAATTTTATTACAAAAACACTCTTACTTTATATTTTGTTGAATCACGCTAGCATGACTTATTTAGTAAGATTTCAAATATTATTGAGTGTCGTTGGCCCTTATGGATTATCAAATTGGTAAATCCAAAATCACCGCATTCTGGATTTCATGAAAAAATTTAGATTTAAAAGAAGAAGAAGAAAAAAATTCTTTTTTGAACTTGATCAAAGGTGTTGAAAATGTTGGGTGTCAATTTTATTAAGAAAATAAATCAAATACAGAATTAAATGAGAAGTTAAGTTAAATCCAAATTAAATATTATGAGAGAAAATTAAAAATATATAAATTTTAAAAGAACTTATCAATTTGTAGAAACAAATTAAGATCAAGGATTCACGTTGAACGCAATGTCCTTAAGACGGATTTCACCCTTGTTCCGATGCCAACAATTCGTAGACGTCTGTCTCCCAATATACAATGATTTATAACAGAGAAGGTAGCACTCCAATTTTTGTTTATGACGAACCCGAAAATTTTTGGTACTCTATTTTTAATATATCTCACAAATAATAATAATAATAAATAAATAAATAAACAATTTAAACGTAATGGATTGGATGATTTTAGACTTAAGAATCTCACAATATTCTCTTCAGAATAAATCTAAAAAAAGAAAATTAATTGATCTCCTTAGATTAACTTCAATAAATAAACAATGAGGAGTTCTCATTGTTTCAAAGAGGTATGAAGAAGAGGTGTCAAAAATTAGGGGGTCAATAGGAAAAATTTGAACCAACGCATTCGTTTGAAAATGACGTCCCAAACAAGAAGACGTTGGAAGAGTTAAAAGAAGTTATAACTTCTTCGGGAATGACCCTATGGTTAGAATATAATTTATTAAGTTACTTTCATCCAATAAAGTAAAACTTTGATTTTCTAATTCATTTTTATTAATTTATTTTACAAAAAAAAAAATCAACAGAAAATAGATGGCTACTAAACTCTAAAATTTAAAAATGAAATTCAATGGGAAAATTAACTTTTTTCTTTTAATTTTCTTCAAAACTCTTATATTTTGGCCTTTATAACCCTGTCGCATAAGATCATGTTTTGGATGCTAAAAATTGATGTGGTTAGGATCCACATATGTTAAGTAACACATTATCTCTGTCAATTTGAATTTTATGACTTGGATCCCCACTCCAAGATTTGCTAGGTAATAAACTTCATAAAAGTAAGGTTCCCTTGCAGTTGTCAAAACTCTAAGAGAATTTTTGTAATAAAAATGCAATAGTTATGTCTACATATATATGTCTATTTACACTCTGTTATCATATGTAGAGACCTAACCCCAAGCAGTTGGCCTCAGGGGCGTAGCCAGGATTTTCTTGTAGTAGGGGCAAACTATGGTTAGTTGTATAGTTGAAGAACTTGAAAATAAATGATTTTAGGGAGAAATTCAAAGGTTTTTGGTTAGAAGTTGAAGAAAATGATATTTAGGTCATTTCCAATTAGTATATGAGAAAGTTCGATCAAGAGGCAATGTTATTAACAAAAAATTGAAGAGAAGGGGGGGGGTGTAAAAATTGGAGGGAGGTAAGAATGTGGGGGAAAATGGGGCATGTAATTATTTGAAAATATAGGGGGGTCTCAAAGTTTTGTGGGGGCAATTGCCCCCACTCCTTGGTTGGCTTAATAGCAAGCTAAGCCTTAATAAGCTCTTCGAGAAGAGTAAGTCAAGTGTTCAAAATCCTACAAAGTAATGAATTCCTTGGGCCACCCTCTAGGGTTCGGTTGAACCTTGACTCAATTTGTTACACGTAGGACTTTTCGAGGGGGCGGTACGTGTGGTGTGACCGTGGGATTAGTCCCACCCAAAGGATAAGGATACCCAAGATATTAAAAAAAAAAATTATACATATGGGGAATGCTAACATCCAAGACTTCATAGAGACATTAGCATTGTCCAACACTTTTTTTTTTAATAATACCCCTCCTCATTTTATCTTTTAGTGAAAAAGACAAGTGCATGTTAGTTTTTTACACAATAAATACATTTATTATGCCATTAATAAATGCATTTCTTATTTTGGTATCGATTGTCAAAGTATTTACTAGAAAAAAAATATATTTAATTTAAAATACTTAATGCTCATAGCATTTATTATGTAAACAAACATTTATTATGTAAAAGACCAAAAGACCCTTATCTTTTTTACTAAAAGACAAACGAGAAAATGTATAATTAAAAAAAGTGTTGGACAATACTAATGTCCCCATGAAGTATTGGACGTTAGTATTCCCTATATATACAGCATCCAAGACTTCATTGGGTTATTAATAAGCATTTATTATGTAAAAAAGACTAAATATCCTTATCTATTTCATTAAACAAAAGAGGTAGATGCCTTATTGGAAAAGTAAAAGTGTTGGAGAATGCTAACATCTTCATGAGGTCTTGGATGTTAGCATTTTATATATATATATATATTGAAAGTGCCTTCAATTTGCGGGGTGCGTGGATCCGCTTTTGATTTTTGAGGTTTGGGAGTCGCCACCTAGTTATTACGATCTAAGAACCGAACATCAACTCTAAAAAAATAAAATAACTAATCTACTAAAAAATTAAGTCCGGGGATCAAGTTACGGGATTGGAAGGTGTTAGGCACCAATCTGCCCGACAAACGCCGGACTCTACTATTTCCCAAGAAGACTACATTGCTAAAAAGACCTAAATAAAAAATAAAAAAATATTTACCTTGATGATTGCAACGGTGGTTCCCTCAGAGCTGGCGTAGAGATCCCCTTGATTAATATTCATTATTTCGTTCTATCACCTGATTCGCTTCAGATCTCCAAGACGAAGTACCTCATTTTTAGATCTGAATCTTTCTGATTTGTTTATGGATTTCTAGGTGTTTTTGAAGGGTTTCTGTGTGTTTTTTGAGCTAAAGTTAGGGTATAGATGTTAGATAAGGAGTTAAGACTTCAAAATTAGGGTTTGAAGGAGGCTATGGAAGCTTTTTGACCTACTTTTCTTAGAGTTTATTTTGACCTCGAAAATAGGTTGTAGAGACCCCTATTTATAGATTTTTTTAAGAGCTTTTTAGATATAGTTAGAATTAGATTATGTTTCTTTTAGATAATTTTAGAGTTTAATTAGATTTCTATTAGATAGTTTTAGAGTTTAATTATATTTTTTTTAGATAATTTTAGAGTTTAATTAGAATTCTATTAGATAATTTTAGAGTTTAATTAGAATTCTATTAGAGTTAGGGATTGACTTTAGTCTTATTAGATTGATTAGGATTTTGACTTAAGTTTCACCTGATTTACTAGAATTTAGGGTTTTGACTTAAGTCTTACTTGATTGACTTGATTTTAGGATTTTGACTTTAGTCTTACTTGATTGACTTGATTTTAGTTAGGATTTAACTTTACATGAATTACTGTTTTAATTATTAATTTCAAAAATTTTAATTATTAAAATTGTAAAATTATTGTTTTGCCCTCGGAAATGACTTTTTGCATTTTAAATCATTTTTTCAATGTTCCAAGATGTTTTGGAATCAATTTTTCGTAAGGAATTCAATGGGAATATTGGTTTGTGTCATTTATGAAATTTTTTGTGCGAAATGGTCGTGAACTTTATGAGGGGTATTTTCATAATTTTGTCAAATTTTGTGGAAATTGGCTAAATAGTTTATTTGGTTTCGATTTGTTGTTTTATGTATTTGAAATGATTTTTCTAAACGTAATGTAGGCTCTAAGGATGTTTTGAGGTTAGGGGTATTTTGATAATTTGGTCATTTTTTAGTGATTTTTATCGTGAAACTTTTTTTTGTCTGAAAAATGATGATTTCTAGGCTTTTGGGGTTATATTTTCCTAGCGTAGCACGGTTTCTACAGTTTCGTTAGTTTGAAATACCTCATGTGAATTTCTGAAACATATCTAATACCAAATAAAGCATTGGAATAAACATCCATCATTGGGAACCGTCGCAATCGAGTTGATGAGTTGATTAATCAGGCGAATGCAAAAATGGTGTGTCTATATATATATATATATATATATATATATATATATATATATATATATATGGGTGGCATTCGGAGGCCCTAAAAAGAGCAAATCATTTTTTCAATGTATGGGTTCGAAGTTTCGGAACTAACTGATTTTTTGTGAGGATGAGATCTCTATAATAAGGAGATCATCCTCATTAAAAACCAACCCATTCCAAAACTCCTAATCCCATCAAAAGTGATTTACAAAAATCGAATAATTCAATATTTTTCAACTTGTAAACTAGGGTTAGAAGTTTCTAATGAGTTGATTTGGTACAAAACTTCTAGCACCTATATACAAGGAAGCGTTCGGAGGCCCTAAAGAGAGCCAAATATTTTTCAAAGTAGGTTTTAGAAGTTTTGAAATGGGCTGATTTTTTGTGAGGTTGATCTCTATGGTGAAGAAATCATCCTCACCAAAAATCAACTCATTTCGAAACTTCTAACCCTAGTTTACAAGTTGAAGAATCGTGGACCATCTAGTTTTTATAAATCACTTTTTACAGGGTTAAGAGTTTCAAAATAGGATGATCTCTTCATCATAGTGACCATCTTCACAAAAAATCAGCACAGTCCAAAATTTATAACTCATACATTGAAAAAATGTTTGGCACAATGTTTGACCATCTTTAGGGTCTTCAAACGCCACCATATATATATATATATAGGAAGCGTTCAGAAACCCTAAAGAGAGCCAAACATTGTGCCAACACATTTTTCAAAATAGGGGTTAGAGGTTTTGAAATGCACTGATTTTTTGTGAGGATGATTTCGATGGCGATGAGATCATGCTCACAAAAAATCAGCCCATTTCAAAATTTATAATCCATACATTGAAAAAATGTTTGGCTTTCTAGGGCTTCCGAACCCCACCTATATATATATATATATATATATATATGGTCACGTTCAATGGCAAACTTTTTGGCAAAACATGAGTTAGAAGTTTTGGAATTGGCTGATTTTTGGTGAGGATGATCTCTACGGTGAGGAGATCATCATCACCAAAAATCAGCCCATTCCAAAACTTTTAACCCCATCAAAAACAGTTTACAAAAAATGGACGGTCCATGATTTTTCAACTTGTAAACATGGGTTAGAAGTTTTGGAATGGGCTGATTTTTGGTGAGGATGATTTCCTCATCGTAGAGATCATCATCACCAAAAATCAACCCATTCCAAAACTTCGAACTCATGTTTTGAAAAATGTTTTGCCAAAAAGTTAGCCATTGAACGCTACCCATATATATATATATATATATGGATGGCGTTCTTTAGACAAAATCCTAGACAACATTATAGACAATGCATTTTGTCTTACATGGGCTAAAAATTTTAGAATGGGCTGATTTTTTTGTGAGGATGATCTCTATGGTGAGAAAATCATCCTCACAAAATATCAGTTAATTCCAAAATTTCTAACCCTAGTTTATAAGATGAAGAATCGTGAACCGTCAATTTTTACCATTAGTTTGTAACCACTTTTCATAGGGTTAGAAGTTTCAAAATTGACTGATTTTTTGTGAGGATGATCTATTGACTATATAGATCATCCTCACAAAAAATTAGTCCATTCTGAAACTTTTTAGCTATATAAGACAAAACTTTGTCTAGAATGTTACCTAAGATTTTGTCAAAAGAACGCTACCCTATGTGTGTGTCTGTGTGTGTGTGTTATATATATATATATATATATATATAGAGAGAGAGAGAGAGAGAGACATATCTGTAGCAATTTTATTACAAAAACTCCTTTACTTTATCAAATTGGTTACTCGACAAACCTTACATTATGAATCAAGCTAGCGTAACTAACTCTATAAGTTTTCAAATATTACTAAGAGTTGTTGGGTCCACATGGATTATCAAATTGGCAACCCAAAACCACGGCCTTATAAGTTTCATGGAAAAACTCAAATTCAACCGAAAAAAGTCAATAAAATAAAATAAATAAATAATCATTTTTATCTTGATCTAACAGGTTGAAAATGGACGGCTACCGAACTCCCAAATTTAAATTTAAAATCTAACGGTGTAAAAATTAACTTTTTCTCAAAAAAATAAAAAAAAATTCAAAGTTTTTAGAATTTTGTCCTTTATAACCTTGGTGTCATTAGATCATGTTTTTGGATGCCACAAATTGATGTGTTAAAAATTCACTCCAAGATATGTTAAGTAACAAACTAACAACGTCAATTTAAATTTTATGTTGTGGATCCCCACTCCAAGGTTTGCCGGGTAACAAACTTCATAAAATAAGTATCAATTTGAATTTTATGAGGTGGATCCCCACTCAAGGCTTGTTGGGTAACAAACTTAATAAAGGTTCCCTAGGAGTTGTACTCCAAGGGAGTTTTTGTAATAAAATTGTATAGTTAGATCTACCGAGTAAGTCTGTCTCATATGTAATTTAGTGTTGTTTTTTATTGGTTCCACTTGCAGTATAAAAAATTGTGTTGCGGTTGCTGAAACACTTAGCATGTTCTTTTATTATTATAAATGGTTTATGTTACCATCAAGCAAAAGACAACACAATAAGACATTTCATTTTATTTTTTTTAACTAATGGGATTGAAGTTGGGGGGGGGGGGGGGGGGGGGGGGGGGGGGGGGGGGGGGGGGGGGGGGGGGGGGGGGATGTGAGTGGGGGGGGGGATGTGAGTGTGAGTACATCATGGTTTCGAATCTCGGTTTTACGTCTCGTATTCTTCGTGGAAAAGACCCAATTATCTCTTATAAGACATCTCATCTCAGACGTGATAAATCATTTAATTCAATTTGTAATTATTTATTTAAATATAAAATTTATGTATAAATAAAGTAGATTGTAAGATCATTAGACATAAGATTATTTTTATTTAAATAATAAATATTTAAATCAAAATACATAGTTATTTTGATAATAAAAAAATACAAAATCCTACTAAATTCATCTAAAATTTGTAAGATATCACCTGAATCATCTCATTTGTCTCTTGAGATGGTGTGAAGCCTAAAACACGGTGTAAACCCGTCTCATTAGTGGTGAAGGATAACGAGATGATTTAGATGAATTATCTTGGTCAAAAAGATTTGAACCTATGGAATGCATACATTCAAGTAATGATTGAAAATAGGTTTAGACCCCTAATTAAATTGGTCTGACCCAGAACAATACAACTTTGACGTCCCATGTTCAAATCCTGCTTACCCTTAAAAAATAGAGAGAGCAAAGATTGAAAACATGCTAAAGACACATAGGCCAGACCCTAGAATTCACCTCATCTCAATATGGATAGGAAGATTAATTTTTAGCCCTTTCAGCCCACATTTCCAAAAATTGATTTGCTTACCTCTTAATGTCATTCTCTCAAGAGTATGTTTACTCTCAAAACTAAAAATCATAATTTTTAAACATGAAAATTAGACTCGACTTTGAATATCTATCAATACAAGTCAAGTTGACTTCGATGAGTCAAATAAAGATATATGTTTTTTATAATACATTTCTAATAGTAACAAGCCAAGTACTCTTGTTACATGAAAAGAATCTCGATCTCGATTTTCGTATTAACTACTTTAACTTTAAGAAATAGAAAGTCTGTTGGACTTTTATCACTTTTTATAATAAAAAACATCTAACATCTAGGGAGCCGTTTATTAAACTGAACGAATTAAGTGTTGAAATATTATAATTGTTAAAACTGTATAAGTGTTAAATTTAAGTGCTAAGGTTGCTATCTGTTTATCGATTTGAATTATGCTGAACTAATTCAAATTAAGCATTGTAATCACATAATATTGTTTGTTACTTAAAGTTGAAAGGTGGTACCCTTTTCAAGTGTTGTAATCACATAATATTGTATGTTCAACTATTTTAATTGCTACTTCACATCACATAATAAAAAGAGCATACATGTAAAAGATAATCTGGTTTAGTATTTTAAATTACAAATACAATTCATTGTACCCAAATTTTGAATTACATAAAATTTTATTCATCTTTTTTCAGATCTAATTTGTCTTTCAAATTTTTGCATAGGTGTACAATGTTGATCCAAATTTCCTCAATCTCTCTATTTTTGCACTCAATTTTTTCTTCATCTTCCTTCACGTTTATTGATGAAACAATTTTCAGTTCCTCATACCACGTGAATAAGCCATAATCATCTTTTACTAGTTGTAATAAAAATAACATAATAATTAAATATATTAATCCACAATATGATATTGAATTATATCATTTTTGTATTATACCACATTTAATTAATATCTTACTATTGATTTAAAACAACAATAAAATCTATGTCATTTGTTACCATTTTTGTTGGATGTAGTTGTTAATAGTTTACATGGTCCACATCCACATTTACACCATCTCAATTTATCTAACTAAATAAAAAATCTACATCCCTTGCTATTATCAATTTGAAATAGTTAAACAAATAAATATTGTATTTTAGATATTAACATTTGATTTTAAATGAAATATTGTAAAAAAAAAGTATAAAGTTATCGCATTCGGAGATTTTATATATAAATGATTTGGATTTCTTGAAGTTCTTGATATACAAATTTGGCAAGGACCTTCACCACACGCACATAGGATTTTTACATCAATTTATATAGACAATACAATATTACAAATAAAATAACTAACAAGCATAGAAACAAATATGAAAATAAACATACATCAATATAGCTTATCTGTCATCTCCATAGTTATATTTAGAGAAACTTCATTATTTTCAAATTGTCCAAATAGCTTATCCGTCATCAAACTTCTACGAAAGAAATTGTGGATTGCCATGGATGCAATCACTATATTTCTCTATGTTGAAAAAGTAAATGGCGCTATCCTTTTTAAAATTGGGAAGCGCGCATTTAGAATTTCGAAAAAACTCTCTATTACATTCCTCAAGTTTACATGTGAATAGTTGAACATCTCTTCTTTACACCTAGTTTTACCATGATGAAAATCAGGCAACCAATACCGAACGTTACGATGTGGTGTTATGAACCCACGTGTGTGCGTATAGGCAGTATCAACAAAATAATATTTATCTACATCAAAATAAAAATATCATTACATTAAACTTATAAAATGTAACGACTAATCCCTAATATAAAATAAATAAAGATTATTTTTACCAAGTAAAAGTATTGAAAATCTATTTGTAGGGTTATAAATTGTCTCTATTAGGATCTGTGAATAATGTGCTACTCATTCCCATCCAACTTGGACGTACGTGAAAATCATATCAAAATTACAAATGGCCATAACATTTTGATAGCAATCAGATTTCCCTTTTTTCCTCTATAAGATATTTGTTTGTCTGTTGGAATACACGCGTGGATGTGGGTGTGAGTTTCTAAAGGCATTTCTAAAGTTAAGTTAGGATATGAACAGAACATTCAACTATGTTGCTTTCATCCTTGCTCAAGAGGGTGTGGGTTTCTAAAGGCGTTTTGGATTGAGACATCACACAGGATGGTTAAGAAAGTTGACGATGCTTTACAATGTCCATGAATTTAGAAAAAAAAAAACATTTCAATACATAATGGAACAATCAAACAACAATCCAACTGTATCTGAATCATTCAAAACACCTCGAAAAATTCATGATCAAAGTATACAATAAAATGTTCAACCAAAATGGTCAAAGAGATTACAGTAAAATAGTTAAAGTTTTTTAGTTGTAGAGATAGTAATGGTTAAAGAGATTACAGTAAAAGGGTTAAAGCATTTGAGTTGCAGAGACCTGGATTTATGACAGTTGTTTGACAATAAGCTGTTATTCTTCTCCTCGTTCAGCAATGAGCTACTCTTCGTTTTGTTGAGATTGAGGATTTAGGTCAAGTAGGACAATAGATGTAAATCTTTAAAATATAAAAGGGCATACTTGTCCGCCCATAAATTTATTGGTGTTGAGCGCTAATAGCTATTAGTGTTAAGTTAGAAATTCTCACTTAAAATTTCGACCCATTTTTCAACAATTTTTGCTGAATATTTGTTATAAACAAATGCGCTAATTTCATAGCATCGCTAAAACTGAATGATTTTCAGCTTTTAAGTGCTGAAATAAGCGTCAAACAAACGCCCCTAGCTCTAAGAGTATCCGTTGAAATTTGGCTTATGTGACCCAGAAATTTGGCTTATGTCAATTTTCATGGTCAAATAAATGTTGGGAAAGTTACTTAATGTACCTAAATACCCCCCAATTTTTACGCTGCAATTCTTGCCTAAACTTTGTTGGATTGACATATGATCTATGGTACTATGATGGGGGCATGTGTCCGAGGAGAGCGTCAAAAAACCATTACACTTGCTAAATGGATTTTTTTAGAGCTGCTAGTGGTACCCACTTATTACACTCCCAATTAATAAATAAAAGTTGGGGTCCCAATAGAAGCTCTCTTCTTTGTTTTTCCTAGATTTCTAATTTTGGTGTTTAAGATTTTATATGAGCCTAATCATAATTGTACATAACTACTGAGATTATAATTTGAATCAAACATTTGTAATGTGTTGAAGAGTGTTTTAATCTTTAATAGGGGTATGATAAATAATTTTAAAATTGGGATGTAATAAGTAAAAGTTGAGGTACCAATAGCAATTCTCTTTTTCGTTTTCATAAAGACAACAATTTTAAGACGTGACTTTTGAGTAACTTACTTATAAACACTCTAACGGTAATATTTGTTCTTTAATTCTTTCATGCAAGTATACAACAAATTTGTTCGATGTGCTCTTCCCAATGCTTATCTCCCCTATAGGTAAGGTTTAGGGTTTAATCTTCCCATGAATCTCGAGGAACAATTTCAATCTTATTTCATTTTTTACATTTCCTCTCATGCCCTTCCAACTTTATTGTCTTCCTCCCTCCGCCCCTACCTTTTTTTTTTCAATAATAGTCCTCCAACTTAATTGTATTTCTCTTCTGCCTTTGAACCCCAAAGATGATGCCGTTGCCTAGTACTTAATAAATCAAAAGTATTTCACACTGAATAATAAAAAATAATTTTTTTATGATGGGGATTTCGGATCCATAGGCTCAACTAGCAAAGCAGGGAAAAATCCTTGTGAGTGGTCAACGAGGGACTTGAACTCAAAACCTCCCCCTTTTGGAGGGATGTTTAAAAAAAAAATACTATTGATTACTAATAATTATGAAGGTGTTGGCAGCAGCCAGAGTTCCATACATTGAAAACTCATGCAAAAGAAGTACCAAGAAAATGTTGATCAGAAAAGAGAATCGAGTTCAGACTTCTATTGAACCACAAATTTGACTACATAGCAACTAAAGGTTACAAAATTTGAAACCAAGGTTAATTCACAAATATTCTAGTCCAACAATCTTGGCTCATCCTCACATGTTAGTCAATTCGTAAAATGTTGCAATCCGCAACATCAACAGCCCATGTTGCTATAAGTTCACCAATAATATCGATTGAGGTATTATTCCCCACAAGAATTTTCAAAGTCTATGGATTAGTGAGCTATTGCGACAGATTTTAGCGGCAAATAAAAAAATCTGCCATTATTCCCCTCACAATTTTTTTTTTTTTTTTTTCACTCTTCATTGCCACCAAATATTTGTTTTCACTCTTAGTTGCCCCACAAAACATTCTCTACTCTTGGTTGCCCCCACATGGGCAAAATCCTGGCCCCAACCCTGAGGCCTAGTGTATACATTTCAAGTAAGTCTCATATAATGAGTGCTGAATGTATCATCATGGAGATCGAGTATCACATACTACATGTTCCAAGTGTAAGAAATAAATAGTTGGTCACTTATTTCTTCTACTTTAGAGCAAAGCTACAATTGCAAGTCAACGTAGCTTGTTAAAACATCTCATCAAAGGGAAGAGAGAGGAGAGCAAACACACTTCCACTTGCTGCGGTAATCCAACATTAGTCCACGTGCAACCCATGTGCATTTTACTAGTTAAGCTAAAAGTAATAAAAACAGAGGAAAAAGACATGCAACCCATGAGCATACTCTTGGACATTAAAGACATGTATCCAAGAAATTCTTTGAACAATTAATTTAATCATAGAGTTTCAAGACAGCATATTAAACCACAAGCAAACAACCCAAATACCCCCAATATTCATTTGATAAGTCTAAAAAATATAACAGAATTAAGCAAACTCGTTCTGCTCTCTGATACACCAACCCTAATGCATTCCCAACGCACCCATCTGTTGAGTTTCCAGGGTGGTCAATCTAACCTTTTTCATGCATAGTTCAACCGGAATATGTCATTCAACACGTAGAAGCTTCCCTGAGGGGTTGGCATCAAATGGAACATCTGAGAGCAAAAGCAGGGTGAACTAGATAGTAAGAACAGGGGGCCAAACACCAAGAACATAAATATTGTAAAATAGGGGTTCTACTTTCTTCACAAACAATCAACCCTAAAATTAAGTGTAAAATCTTGTTAAAATACGGTCATCAGAGCCTATTAACACAGTTAGCTGTGACCAGGAGTGATTAGAGCAACACAAGTGTGAAAATAAGTGACTAAAAGAAGACATTTCTACAATAAGTACAGATTACATCGGATTGAAGAGTGGTCAGCCAATCCATTGACAGTCCAACTTGTGGTGTGTGGAAGAACAAAGTCAGAAAACTATATTCCTTCTGAAGTTCCAATAGAAGTTGAATTTTGCTTCACGAAGCATGTATGATACACCTCTCCACAATAGAAATTGATCTTGGCTCCCTAATTTCCACACCATCGTTTTTATGTTTCACTTCTCTCCAAAGAAACCAACTACTCAATTGAGACAGTCAAATAAGCTGCCACTATGATTTGACGTCTTATGTCAACCAACCACACTGATACCTGACCAACAACTAGAAAGCACTTTATTTTATTCATTGTCAAGCAACAGCTCCAAAGGGGATTCCATCAAATCCGGTGAAGATTTTTCAGAAAGAGATCTGTTTCAATTTCCAAATCATCGAGTTAGAAATCTAGTTTACCTGGATTTGAGGTGCTCCAACAATGGCATAGTAGATTAGATCTTACTGAGAACTTCAATCCAATAATTATAAAGTCGGTACTATAGTAGCACTCTGATGGACCCTGCCAAATATCATGATCCCATCTCTTACAGAATTGGTACCAGATTGATTCTGTTTATATATAAAGAATGTACTTCTGAAAAAAGGGTAGAAATAACTCCTACTTTTGTCCTGCAGATCTCCAATAGACATCAAATTTAGAGGTTTTTGAAACCAAATAGATGGCGTGAACTCCATCATTTGATCAAGAAATAAAACAACCTTGTTTTACCTCATTTTATGGCATTGGAAACAAATTAAAAAAAGGGATTAACATTGTAGTCATTGAAACCTTTATTGTTCATTACTCGCAAACCACAAGAACGCATTATTATTGATTTTTCGTTTTAATACTACCACCTATCCATGATCCAATGCATAAGTTTCAACAGTTTCCAAGGCATTGGGATTTGCAATATTTAAGAAGAGAATTTTTAACTTGTAGTTTTATCCTTCAGAGTTTGGACTGCTAGTGTAAGCTCATTAATCCATTCTGAGGGATTCTTTTTTAATCTATCTTGTAATATTTTCTGTATATGGCAGAAATTGGACTGGATCTTGACCTTACACAAGGCTCAATCTGGTGGGAGCTCAAAAATTGAGCAGGGAAGCTTTCCGATCAGCTAACCTCTTGGTACCTCGTAGTTGAAGCAGCTTCGTTCGGTTATAGAATCGAGAAGAGCTGAAAAATCAGCTCTACCTGGCCTTGGAGACTGAGTACAGACTTGCTTGAAGATGGGACTCATCCTTCTCCGAGCAGGGAAAAGGAAGGAAAATCCAACAAATATGGCAGTGAATGACAACCAGTTAAGTTTCTTCTCAATCGAGCAACCTTCCTATAACAAATTCCCGAGATTATGGGACAGAGGATATTATTAAGGAGGAGATTGTGTGAAAGAAAACGTGGATAGAAAGAGTCTCCATCTATAAATTGGGAAGGGGCATTGGGGAAAGGACCTTTCGAGGGTAGGAGAAAATCCATAGTACACTGTAAGACCCCATTCCAATATTAACTTGGGCGTCGGAGGATCTTTGTACCACAACGGTGACCCAGCTCAGTAGAAGAGGAGGATTTCACCATTGAAGCAGTTGTTTGAGGTGTTAGGAGTCTGCTCAGAAAAAGACCACTAAATTTTCTCTCTCTAGCCAAGTCTTTGTATTCATCAACAACATAACTACGACAACCTAAAAATCTTTGTAACTGTTTCTTATCAAGAATTTCATCTGAAAATTCATAAGCAAATTGTATAACTCGATTAATTGGAATAATGGTTCCAGGATTAATTTTCTTGCCAAGAAATTGTATTTCTGTCAAGAATAATTTTATTTTTTCTTTGAGAAATAAATAATCCATTTTGTTTAATCACTTTGAAGAATATTTGTAGATGTTTTCAGTGTTGATCTATTATTTTAGAGAATATTGGAACACCATCTATATGAAATGTTCAAAATGAGGTACAAGGATTAAAAATAAAATCACATTCATATATCATTGAAATTTTGATGGGATATTTTTAAGACCAAATAGCATTACATTCCATTCATAATGTCCATAACGCGTAGTAAATGTTGTTTTATGTCGATCTTCTTCCTTAATTTGAATTTGCTAGAATCCAAATTTTATATCAAATTTGAAAAATATTTTGGCTTCATAAATTCTATTTAATAAATATTGTTTATCTGGAATAGGATATCCTATCCACTGAGATACTTTATTTAAGTTTTATAATTGATTACGAGTCATTGGACACCCCATTCTAATATGGCTGCGTTTTTTATATAAAATGTGACACACTCCATGAGGATGAACTTTTTCTTATTAGGTATTCTGGTTTAAAAAATGCAACACAGACTTCCTAAAACACTGCCCCAGCCCTGTGTTGACGCGGTGGTGTGCAAAGAACTTGATCGAGATACGAGTGTTGTACAATCCAGGAAAATCAATGGTTCTCTGCACAAACAGAAAGTAGAAAGTGTTGTAGGATGTAAGTGTAGCATGGCTCTTTACATTTTTTTATTTAATAATTCTTGAATTTTGTTTTTACAAATTTCTAATAATCTACTACAAATTGGTCTTGCCTTTACATGGGGTAAGGCAACAAAATATTTTTCTCAATGACTAGGAAGATCAAAGCAAACTTCTTTTCCCATTTTATGTTGAAATACTTTGACTTGCTTTTGGAATGAAGTATCATTAACTATTTTCCTAAGGAACTCGAATTCCCTCAAAAAAGAATTCCCTACAATCATAATGATGCACGATGAAATAAATAATCCTAATATAATGATGTGAGATCAAAAAATTAATTGTTGAAGTAATAAGTAAGGATATTATGATCTGAAACTATCACAAATTTAGAAACACCAAACAAATAGTCGATGAATAGTTCTAGGTTTGGTTTAATGCACAGTATCAAGGGGAAGCTTCTTAAACCTAATCAAGGATTTCAAAGATGGTCAAGGTCCAAACATGTAATCAAAATATATCAATTCTGGTTATCTTTGACAAAAACGAACGTTTTGTTGTCTCTAAAGAGAAATTCCAGTGGTATTTGCAATTAAAGTAAGGGAAATGAGGTGTAGGACTAATGTACTAGGGATTAGGTTTATGAGATGATGTTGGGGAAAGTTTTGAAAGATTTAAGAGGGTTGGACAAGGGTTTTCGTGATGATTCCTATTGTTGAAATCAATTTCAACAAGGTAAAAATCAAAACAAACTAGGATTAGGGCTGATCTAGGGTTGGAATTTTGATTTCACAAAGTCTTGTTGACTTTTTGGGACAAAATAGGTTCGGCTAGGGGTATAGGGGCCAGCAACTCCAAATATTATAGTTGCATGTAAAAAATACAATGATTGGATCTAGGGTTTTGGGGCAAAATTGATGGAATCGAAGGATTGCAACTAGAAGTAGTCCAGCTACTGTTTTGGGGGAGATTTGATGGGTTTTAATCAATGAAAACAGAAAATAAGAAGAGAAAAGAAAACACTATTATCTGTGAAGAACGATTGATCTTGAGGTGTATGTGATTGAGGAGTTGAAAATCACCACTATAGGATTAATAATTATGTAAGCACCACTCATACATTGGGAAACTTCTCCATATTTCTCCACTAGCAAATCATGCAACACTAAAATTGCTTACAAGTTGATGTTTAAGACCTTTCGCAATGACTTGTGTATTTAAAGTGTTTAAGTTCATTGTGTTGACTATTTGGAATACTTCAAACACGTTGCACATCAGCTATTTTTAACGCTCTATAAGACCATGATGATTGGTTAAGTTTGATCATGTAAAATCCATGATAAGTTAGCTCAACATTCTTGTGATAGAAGAATTTTGGATTATCGAGAAAAAAAAAATTGAGGTGAAATTTGTGATGTCCATGGGGAAGTGAAGTCTATGGGTGTCACACAACCTTTTTAGTGCAACATACAATTTGTAGGACCCACAATTTGCAGATCTGAACTCACATTCAATAGCAAAACACTTGGCTCCACACAAAGTGGAAAAGGAACAAGATTCGTTTAGCCGACTCAAATCTTTGGGATAAGGCTCTGTTGCTGCTGTTGCTTTTCATTCCTTTTGTATGCTTAGTTAGTAGAGAATAGTAGTTGATAGGTAGGGAATATAGAATGCAATGCATATTACTAGTAAACTTAAGGTATTAAGTTAGAATGCCGAGATACTAACCTTAGACTTAGTATTATTATTTTTTTCCTCATTTAAATTATTGTTAGTTTTCCACAATATTCCCATCTTATTTGGTTTAGCAGAAACAGAATTTAATTGGGCAGGTTTGTTGCTTCAACTGAAGTATAGATCTGTAAACTTAGTAAAGTTTTCCCCTAGTTTGATCATCAAAAAAATTCACAAAACATCCATCCTTTAATGGATGCATAAAACCCTTACAAGTCCATGTAGTCTCTCCCAATAAACAAAAAACGTTGCCAATCAATCAGATCCATATCTGATATCAATAAGCTTAGTGTGTGTTTGGTAACACTTGTAAAGTCTGAATGGCAGTGGTCCACCTTTAAAATTCAGACTTCAAAAGCTCTATTGCCGTTTGTTTCGATTCAAATTTCAGAATTAAGAACCAAAATTCAGAAGTTTTGGTTCAGCGATGGGGGGACATTGGATGAAACTTCTGAATTCTGAATTTGTTTTTTATTCCTAAAATACCCTCCTCAAAATACTGATTTCTATCACTAATCCCTTCTTTATACAAACCCTAAAACCTTTATTTTTAACTTTTCTACCTTTACAACAGTGCTGTCAAGGTCTCTCCCCTTCTTTATATTGATTTCTATGTAATTTTGATCATATGCTTGTAATTTAAAAATCTCTAGGGTTTTTTAAGTGTATGGGGTTTAGGTTTTGCTGATTTGGGTGCTTCAAGAAAAAACGATTGAGATTATTAGGATAGTCATCTTGCTCTTGGACGATTTTTAAAACCATAGGATACTAGTGTCTATTCTATAAATAGCTCAAAATTATCTATTCCGTGGATGATGAAGAGGTGATTAGGTAGTTCACATCTCAATCCAATTGAGTAGTGCTTGCACATCAAAAACTATTTTTGAATGTCGTCTATATTTTTGACCATAGGCAAGTAAATGGTTCGGTAGGATAATTAGAATCTTATGGATTTTCTCTTTTTTGATGAAATTTTATCAAGGAGTTTAGTTGGCGACCAAGTTTGCCAACATATTTTTGACAATTCAATTTTTGTTCTACAACTTCAATGGTTCGGTTGGCAACCAAGTTTGCCAACACATTGCTCATAGGGAGGGCATTATATGTAAACTGCATGATACTTTTTTTTTATACATGCTTAGATTTATTGACTGAATCTGGATTCTTATGTTGTTTGATTTTGTTTTGCATTGTTGTTTTCTTATTGTAACCTAGGAACCATTACCAATAAGCTCTCAAATTGTGGTTTAATTGATAAGGACAATAACATTATATGTGACATATAAGTATGTGTTAGGTGTTTGATATTATGTTAAAACCAAGAAAAAAATGAAGATTGACCATACATACTTTGGAATTAAAAAGATTTCTCAAATTCATCAAAAGTTGATCATGGTTTGTTGCTATTCATAGGTATGGCTTCCAAGAATAAGGGTAAAGAAAAGAGTAACAAAAACTCTCAACTAGAAAATGCATGATTGTTTATTGTTTGAGTATCACCTTGTTGGAATATAATTTCTCAATTATGAATATAATTTGAAAACAATACTTTTGGGGTATTTGATTGATTAGAAATCGAAATTAAATGTGTGGATGGTTTCATTATGCATAACATGTTATGGTTTTCGATTAACAATTTATTAGAATTACAAAAAGGTCATATTGTCAAAATGACCATTATGTTTTAAAATTCTGTTTGTAACTAGAAACTTTTAAAAATGACAAACAAACAATTTTTCCAGAACCAGATTTCAGATTTCAGAAAACAGAAACTAGACTTTAGACTTCAAAAGTGTTACCAAACATACCCTTAGTCTTGTTCACATAACATGGAAAATAATTCTTTTCGAAAATGGTTTCCAATCCAACTATACAGAAAATAAGATCAGAGGACATCATTTAAGGACAACAAAAAAATAAAATAAAAAACATCTTTTAGAACATAAAATAAAATTTTCGAATTCATAAAAGACTAGAACCACCAAGATCAGCAGATTGATCTTTAAAAAAATCTCACTTAAACAAATAAGATATAAATCAAAAATCAAAAGAAGCTAACCAGTTTGAATCAAAGGTAAAATCACCTCACAAATAAACATTCCATAACAAAGCAAACATAAAATCCACCATTAGAAAGATCCACATCAATCATTAATATAGAGGAAAAACACATCTGAAGACTCAACTCAAACGAATCAAATTTCATCTCCGAAATATCAATCATGTTTCAGGATTAAAAAAAAAAATTCGATCTAAAGCAGATCAACAACACAGTAAAACACTAAAACACCAGATGACTCAAAACCCTAAAACCATTTAAAAAAAAAAAAGGATAAATCAGAGAAGATCAAACGAAACTTAGAAAGAAAGAAAGAAAGAAAAATTTAAATGGGATCTCAGGTGATTGAAGAAATACCTGACTGAACTTGAGCGCATGCTGTTCACCTGCAAGTTGGAGATTTCCGCTGACGAAGACAAGCATGCCACCTCCAGGGCCCGAAGGCTGACAATCAACGGTTGTGATGCTGTGCTGGCACTGCTGGAATGGAAGACTGGTTAGCTTGGCTACGATGTTCTGTGAGCCTTGGATCTTCTGACCCTCGAAGGTGAGCATCGATGTCTCTTGATATAAGTTAGCGAGGCTCGCACGATTTGCATCGAAAGTCGTGTAATAGTGCTCCACAAACGCCTTCGCTACCGAGTCTGGATCCATCACCTCTGTCGTTTGGTTTGCCTCTTCAACTCTCTCTCTCTCTCTGTCTCTCTCCCCGTTGCTTGATCACAACAACAGGAGAACAAAACAACTCTCGTAAGGAAGCCCGGTTTTAAAACTCGTCTCGCAAACCGAGTTGACTCTCCCGAGTCATCTCTTCTTGGGTTTAACTTGATTTATATCTATGTATTAAGAGTCGTGATAATCTGACTATCACACGTGGCACACTCAATCGAATCTCTTGGCGTGACAAGTTTGAGCCGCAGATCCGCAAGTCTCGGGGTACATGTTTTTTTAAGGGGATCTGCAGTTGTGTATCTCGAGACTTATAGATTTGCGACTCTGACCCGTGAGAGAAGTCGATCGAGTGTATCACATGCAATAGCCACATCATCACAATTCATTTACTAATAATAAACACTATTATTCAAACGATTTTAATTATTTTTATAAAATATGTTGGATTATGAGATTCACACTCCTACTTATATTTTTATTTGGATAATAAATATTTAAATCATTAAAAATTAATTATACTTTATAAAAATAAATCAATTGATTCAGTTGAATTATATTGAATGAGTCATATTGGATCTCGGATAATTAAGCTTGAAAATCTCACATGCTTACAAACACTGTCAAAAGGACTCGAATCGAATCATTTCAAGCACAAATGATCTTAAAAACCGTAGCAGTAACTACTAACTAGTGATCTTCTATAAGTGTCGGGTTTAGACCCGTAACTTAGTTCGTTTGACACATTGCAAAGCAACTTCAAGATTGTTCCATCCAAACTGAAATGATTACAAGGAGTCAAGTTTAGTGTCCTTCGACATAATTCAACAAACTCCCATAACCTAATTAAATGCTTTAGTCATTTTAAATTGGCTCTGAAACACTAAAAAAGACACTCAACTGATTTGGTACTTGTATCTACAAGAGAAAAATCTATGGTTCTCTGTATAGCGCCACATCATGAGTTAAGTGCTTTTTAGTCAGCTCAGCATTTTTCTAAATACTATAATCCAAGAAATGAAAAGTTACAGGTATTACGTAGTTATGTTGATTGCATCGATATTTCATAAATTTGATCAATATTTTCAAAATATTGAAGAATTGAGCTTGAATCTCAAATCAACCAATTTGATCGATTTCTCATCTCACCCAATTGTTTTCAAGATTAGTGGATGAAATACCTGAGTCATCTTGGTCCCATATGGGTTTTAAAACCATTGTCAATCTATTTTAGAATCAATTGAACTGAAAATCAATACGAACAAAATCATATTGGCCCATTCCGGAACCAAAATGATTCACCTGATATTTTGAAAATATTAATGGAGTCACGTGATTGACAAATTTAATATTTTTACATAAAGTAATGAAAATTGTAAATGTCTTAACTACAAAATATATTTCATGATTGAACATTTATTAATTCAACTCATAATAGAAAAATAATAATTACTTAAATAAATGTACATATATTTATAAAAGAGTAAAAGACTTAAATTATTTAAAAGGAGATAGATTCTCAAATAATTACAAATTTTTTTGATATCTCCTAAGTGTTGGTAGTGTTGACAAAGTTATCATGTAATATTGACTATTTAATAATATTTTATCAATATTATAGGATAGTTGTGTCAGCACTTGTACACTTTTGGCATTTTTAAAAGCTTCAGTAATTATTTGAGAATCTACCTTTAAAAGAGATTGTGCCGAATGAATAAACTTGATATCTTGCAAGAGCATTCAACTAGAAATGAAAAGTCAACTAACAAAAATGAAAACTTTGTTGACTTTAAGACTTGTTAATGTCATGGCTGTCGTTATGCCTTATTCGGTCTAGTTTGGGTGGTGAGGGCTGAGGAGTCTCATCATCGTTTGGCGGGTGATTTAGACATCAATCACCCAACACTTTTGTGACTGTTTGAGATACCTTTTCAAATTAACGATTTGCATCCCTTGATTTTGGTCTTTTCTTAATGATTAATGAAAAATGATTTAAACACTCTCATCTTTGACATGTATCAAAAAAATCTTGATTTTTCTTCCCAAACCTTCAAGCTCTCTTCAACTTCCGTGATAATTTTTTTTTTACAGTCTATTCAACTTCATCTTCAGTCCATTCTTTCCTTACATTAATCCTTGATTTTTCTAACCATTTTTTTTTTTTGTTATATGCCCCTCATCTTTGATTTTGAATTAAAAATCTCAAATTAATCATCTTCGAACTCTTCATTTTCAATCTATCACTTTCGACCCCTAAAATTATTATTTTGTTATTGAGACTGAACAGTTTAAGTAACAAAAATCTTAAATATCCTTGATTTTTCTTCTCTGATCAGTCTTCAAGTTTCTCATTTTCAATTCATCGTTTTCAATCCCACCTTAATGAAAACCCTTGATTTTTTTTACCTAAAGATTTTCAAAATTTTGGGGGAGAAAAAAAAAATCAAGGATCTTTTAACTAAAGGTTGAAGATGAGGGTATTTATGGCACTTTCATTAGTCAAAAGATCAAAGTCCATCTATGCATGTTATCAATTTGAAAATATAGAGAATGTATCTCAAATAGTCACGCAAATGTGGAGACTTATGTCCCCCTAATTTGACCTATGTATTATGTAGGCAGCCATCTAATAGGCACAATCCACTCGACGGAAGGCTTTGATGATACCCACTTTCTCGATCCTCATCATTATCTTAGTATTCAACTTGCATATCCTCTCACCGATATTATATCGGCAAACTTACCCCACTCATCTCAATTGATTTTCTCTTAATTTACAGTCTACTATATATTCCTCTCCATCGATAACTACGAAATTTGGAATCTTGGGAATCCACAAACTCAATATTGATTCTCCTTATTGTAAATGCTAATGATATAAAATTTCACTTGGTCTAGACTTGGCTGCATTGTAAGGCGCACAAAACCACTGATCTTTTCCTTGTGTTTCCCAAAGAAAAAGATCTATGGTTTTGTGCCCTTGCCACGTCAGCCATGTACAGACCAAGTGAAGTTTTTCGAGTCAGAAAATCACGAATCTATTGTTAAATCTGACTTGAACCCCTCTCTCCACTATTCTATTTTTGTGTTGATTTTCTTGCAAATAACTGACACTTTGATGTGTTACAAGTGTATTCACTTCATCTATAACTAGAGGAAGCATGTATGAACTCAAAGTTGATCAATTTGTCAAAGTAGAAAGAATCTCCAAGTGGTAGAGAAACAAATTGATTATTTGATATATTCATTATATTTTAAACATTGCTTGATCACTCTTTCCTATAGTTTTATGGCATCCTTATAAGTTAAATACATCGACATTTGGTACTACTCTGTATGCTTTCATTTTTAATTATATAATTAATATTATGATGTTTTTCTCCATTAATCGAATTTCCTTTTGGTCTTTAAAATATTATTGAAAATATTAGTTAATTAGGACAATAGAAAAATTTTTAAAAAAAATCCCATACATTTCCATTCTTCTCCTAGAATACCATATGATCATAAAAAGACTAACTATTTTTATTTTTACTTCTAAAACCCCTATCTATTGAAGTATGTGTACTCTCATTAGGACTATAACTTAGGCGGGTTGGGGATCAACCCGTGCCCAGCCCACACTTGACAAACACCAATCCGTCCCTGTGCCCAACCCAACCTTGGGATAGAATGTCCAACCCAAGTCGAGTTGGCTCATTCATCATTAATACTAGATAATTTAGTAATAATAATGACTTATATAAAAATAAGTGGTATGTAAAAAAATAGAAAATTTACAATTATTTATCCTAAAAAGGATGATAATGATTAACTAAAATTTAAATTGTGAATTGTGAATGAGAAAGAAACAAATATTTTTAAATTATAATTATATTAAGTTTGGGTTCAATCCAATATTTACGCCTGAACCCAACCCAATTTGATTCTGTCAAATTTTTTTTTCTCAAACCTGACCCAATGTCAGATTGACCACATTGGGTCGGGTTTTGTCGGCCCATGTTGCAGCCCTACTCCCAAATCTTTTATGTATCTCTAGTTGTGCCAATTGGCTTGTGTCATGATCCCATCTAATAATTTCTTAAAATAACCCCATTGAATAAGTCGTGTCAATGATTCAGGCCATAAATAATTTGGTGTTTAATTGCGCCTCAAAATCCGCCTTACCCAGCCTACAAGTATTCAGCATTAATTAGCCTTTTAACCTTCCAAAGAACTGCAAGCATTGGTCTGCATTGAGAGACTCCGAGGCAATCTTTGCTCTTTTGGTTTCTCTCTTTCATGTAATCAAAACTGGTAACATGCATATATGATCAACAACTCATATTTCTCTACTAAATAATATCACTTGTTTTCTTTAGATCCTTTCAAATTAAGTAGTTATTTTTCTTTGTAGGTTCACGGTAAAAAAATATTAGAAAATCATTAAAAACTCATGATTAGATTTTTTTTCTTTATTTCTTCGATAATGTAGAGTATCCCACATCCCTTTTTGGATATGAATTAATCCATACGGTTGCACATTTTTTGTTGGGTAAGCTAGACTTGAACCCATGACCTCAAATTTGCTTTGCAATGTGACAAACCAAGTGAGCTATACTCGTGCTTAGGTCTTTACAATGAACACATACTTCCTCGGATTTGGAAAACTCTATTGCCTCAACCCAATTTTTTAGCCATCGTCTCATAGAAACTCACTGTAGATGGTGCAAAATGAATCATACAGACATTTAAGTCATCTTAATTAATTTAAAACAAAAGACAAAGGTTAATGAGGTTTTTCTATAAATAATAATCTAGTGTAACAAAGAAAGAGGTTGGAACCCTAATTTAATCTCTCTTTTCTCTTTTAGAAAATTTTTCCTCTTGCTTGGGGGTTTTCCCCTTTGATCTGAGGAGCCACCATCTTCCCTCCGATGATGATCATCAACATTAACATCATCTAAGACCTTATCAGTCATTTGCCCCTTCTACACTCACTAACCCTCATCAACTTTTGCAATCCTACTCATTGATACATGGACTATATGCCTAACATGCATGCTATCATTAGAAAATCCAATGATATTGTTTAAATTCTATATTTACCCTAATGCATCCCTCCTCCTTATCCAAGCTTGGGATTGGCAATGTATTGTAAAGGAAATACTACACATGCGAAGTTACCCTAGACACTATATCATATATCCTAAACTCTAATTACAATGTTGAGTTCATCTCTTTTTTATTATTGAACTCACCACATAGTGTCAAGTTCACCGTATTTTATTGTCTAGTTGAACATTTAATTATTTAGTGTCAAACTCACTACTTAGTGTCGAGTTCACCACTTTTTATTTTGTGGTTCAAAATTTAATTATTGTCAAGTTCAACATATTTTCATAAGAAAAAAATTGTCGAACTCAATGGTAATAAAATGGTGAATTAGACAATAAAAAGTGTGAACTCGACACTGTAAATGTGAATAAGATTTTTTCAATTTTTTTTTTCATTTTTTTAGCTCAATACTAGGTAAATCTCCTCGAAAAAATCAAAATGTATAAATCATAGTTATAAATAAAAAATTACAGCTTAATCATAAAAAATAAAAAAATAAAAACAGGATAGTTTGAGTATTTCAAAGACATTATACACGTGAGATGAGGTCTAGAGATTGTTAAGAAAAGAATAACTTACTAAATGGACTATTAAGAGACCACCCCGAACTTAGGAGGTGTTTGTTTGCTCTATTTTTTAGCGTTTATTGTTGAAAAAAAATTAAATTCAGTACTTTTATCAAAATAGCGCGTTTGTTTACTCTATATTTTTAGTGTTTATTGCTGAAAATAAGTGAAAAAAATTCAGCACTATTTTGATGCTGAAAAAAAGTGCTGAAGCGGAAAGCACTTTCGTTTTTTTCAACACTGACAAGTATGCCCTTTGTTTTTTTGAGCATGGACAAGTATATCCTTATTCTTAAAAGGATATTACCTCTTATATCCCATGGATAAGTATATAAACACCCCACAAATTAATAAACCCACACCATAACTAAATTATTTTGTCTTATATGAGTTAAAAGTTTTGGAATGAGTTGATTTTTGGTGAGGATGATCTCTACAATGAGGAGATCATCCTCACAAAAAATCAGCACATCTTGAAACTTCTAACCCTATCAAAACAAGTCCAAGAACCGTAAATTGTCCCCTTTTTTTTTTTTTTGAAAACTATTTTTGACAAGTTAGAACTTTCAAAATAGACTGATTTTTTGTGAGGATAATCTTTAGGCCATATAGACCATCTTCACTAAAAATTTGCTCATTCCAAAAACTTTAACCCATATAAAACAAAACAAAAAAATGGCTATAGTGTGAGTTGCTCTTATTAATTCATAGGGTGCTTTTATAATTACACATCCTTTATTTCCATCAAAAATTATTCATCCAAAATTAAGTTCTTTTAAAGTTGATTTCAAATTTTGATGACTTGTATGAAATTATTATTTTTAATTTGAAATTTGTGGGTTTTTATAAATAGAAATTATTATTTATAAATTGAAGATTTGAGTATTATTTATTATTTAAAAATAAATTGTATTTTAATTTTATAAGAAATAATATATTTTATTGTGTTTGATAATAAATAAGCATTTGAAACATGCAAACAATATATAATATGATTATAAGGGTAACAAAGACAATTTACCAGTTTCAGCAATATGTAACAAACATGATTCAGCATCTAAACAAACAACTTTTTCAGCACTTAAATTCAGATCTTATAAGTTTCAACACTTAATGCTATTCAACACTTATTTTTTTCAGTTTAACAAACAGCACTTTAGTGATTATTTAGAAAAAAAAATCCATCCGTCAAGGTCCTTTAAGTAATTTTTCCTAAATCCTTTATATTCCTCCCTTGCCCAAATCATCTCCAGTCCAAATGCAAAACATGGATCTTAATCTTGATAGTATTTTTATTAGAGAAAATTTTCAAAATGTGAATAACCTTTGATGAAATTTCGATTTTGGCTTATTGTTCATTTTAATTCTCATAACATGAAAAGCAAAGTCACATGTTTTTCAGAGTGATGATCTCGCTGATATACAGTAACAACATTGTTGATGTTTATTTGAAAATTGACAATCTCGTTAGTCATAAAAAGGACGATCTTAGGTTTGCTACTTTTTAGGGAGATTGTCACTATATAAATCAGTGAAATTGTCATTTTCGTACTTTATATCAAGGATATTGCTACTTTATATTAACGAGATAATCACTTTGAAAAACAGGTGATCTCGCTCTTCATGTTTTGAAGATTAAAATCAACAATGATCCAGAATCAAAATTTCATCATATTTAGCTCACGAAATAGTAAGTTATCTTTGTAATTATGTTATAGTGATAATTGTCACTGTATAAACCAGTGAGATTATAATTTTGAAAAAGAAAAAAAATAACTACAACAATGATCTCGCTACTTTATATCAGCGAGATCATCACTTTGAAAATCCTGTTATTTCACGCTTAATGTTTTGGGAATTAAAAGGAACAGTGAATTGGAATCAGAAGTTCGATGTATTCAACTCATGAAATGGTAATTTACCGTTCTCATTGTGTTATATGGGTAATTTGGTCATTCCAAAATGCTACAAAATCATTTTCAGTTCTACAATTTTTGAGGATCAGAGAGGATAACTTTTCCTTCCATTATGAGTCTGAGTACTCTGTTGTTCCTGCCTCCATTTCCCCAAATCTTTACCTCAAAAGATTCAAAAACCTCAATATGTACTCTCTCTCAAATCCCAACAACTAGTTTTCAAAATTCCAACAAAAAAACTATTCTTTTATCCAATCTAGTTTCACTAGCCATTGCTGTGACACTAAATTCTCCTTTACCCTCTCTAGCAATCCCTTCACTTAACTCTCAGACTCCTCTTCTCCCACCCACCACTCCATACTCACAATCCAAGAATTTGCAGATTGGATTAGAAGATGGGTACTCTCTGAATCCTCAATTTCTTAATTAGTTATAATTTTTTTTGTGTATGGCTAATTTGTGGTCCAAAATGCTCCAATTTTCATGGATTTTGCTTTATAGATAGATAATATAAGGAAACCTTTGTTCTTGCAGGAAAATCAGGCCATGTCCTTCGACAAATCCAGGATGTATATCGACGAATCCAAAGTCTTCATCGTTCTCATTCCCATGGGTAATTCCTGAGAATGCTTCAGAGAATGCAGTTCAGGTGATTGGGAAGAGTGTATTATTTAGTGTGATTTTGAATTTTGGTGTTTGGGTTGGAACTTGGAATTGAAGTTGGTTGGATTCTACATTTTTGCAGAAATTGCAGGAAGCCATAATGAAAACTCAGAAAAATGCTCAGATTCAAGTGGTAGAAGATACCCCATATGGTAATTAGATTGAATTCTGCTAAATAAGTTCAATAGATGCTTAGATTATTTAGTTTTATGGGTTGTGGATGATTATTTTATTTAAGCACAATGTACAAATTTTATGTGTAAAAACAAGAGACATTGTATTGCCACACCAACTTTTTTCAGAGCACCTCAATACATATGATATCAATGAAGAATTTGTACACATTGGAGCTTAGACCCATAGCTCAGTTGGATTGACACATAGCAAGGCAACTTTGAGGTCGCGGGTTCAAGTCCAGCTTACCCATCCAAAAAAAGAATTTGTATACATTTGGGGTGCTCTTGGTAAAAAAATTGGTGTGGCAATAGAAGCTCTAGAAAACTAATTGCTCAAAAGGCTGTTCTTGTTTCAACTAGTCTGCCTGAAAGATACTCGTTTGTGTGAGTGCGTATGTGTGTAGAAATAATCGAAACCATCCATTGAAATGCATATAAAAACATGCCTTAAGATGAATTTCTAGTTTATTATGTGTCAATGAGCTTCACCAATATACAGGCATTGATGGTGCACATGTTACTTGTTTTGAATTTTGATTTATTTTTTCTAATTTATTGATTATGAACATAAACAGGCCAATATGTACAAGCCGAAGTTGACGGTGGGTTCGGACGAGATGTGCTAGAGTTCTTGGTGAAAGGAGATGTGGCTTTCTACAGATCCATGGCCACAAAAGTGAACTATGTGTACCCATTCACCACAGCTTTAGGAGACTCCAAGGGACAGCAGGAAAGACTAAAGAAGATCATCGAGCAGTTGGAGTGGTATGAACCAAGTTTTGATTCCATGGACTAAATGTATTCATTTTACATTTTCATGAATTGAATCCTCTCTGAGCTTAAACCCTTTGCATGATTGCATCTTATTAGTTGAACTTCGAGTGATTAGATTCTATCTCATACTATAGTAACCAAGTTTCGATTCAGCAATTATTGGTAAATTCGAAGAAATTTCGGAACTTTTTATTATGATTATTGTGTTTCTTTCCAGAAACCCATCAACTTCAACCTCCCTAAAAACCCTATCTTGTTCTCAAGATTTGGAAGTTGAAGAAGATAGAATCTTGCAGTTAACGGGAAATGTTCATACTTAAGAGCCCAGAGGGCATAGCAAAGTGAGGAGGGAAATGTCCTCCTAACGATCATTTGTAATCGAACCATAATGTGATCATTAATATTGACTGTCCAATTGATGATCTATTACTACCTATCTTTTGATTAATGAGTAAATTTGGTTACTTCCGGATTCAAGATTGAAGATGATGTAACTATCAATTTCTACAACACAGTTTTTGGAATATAAAGCACTTGAAGATGCATGTCATGCCTGTATTATGTGAGTTTTCGCTTGAATATTGCTTGTCACAAGGCCAGATAAACTGACCAAAATGCACTTCTGGTCCCCCAAAGCCCAAACAAAGAAGCCAATTGAGTTGGGCTTATAACCAATACAAAATTGTGTCAATGCCTCCGCATGAGTTTTGAAGATGCTTATTAAATACTTTATTTCTGAGAGCTTCTATTAACACACGACACCATCTATATGTAGACAGTAATTTCAAAAGGATTGGTATTCTATGAGTAAAAGTTGGTGTGCAAATATAATCTCTTTCTCTTTCCTGTCATTTTAATTTAAAGTGACAATTAACTGACTCAAAATTCACTCGTTGACGTGGCAAGATCTTTTTCTCCGGGATACACAATGAAAAAGATCTATGGTTCCATAAACATCCATGTCATCAAGTGCATTTCAAGTGGCTTTTTTCGAGTCAGTTTATAATTAGTCTTAATTCATGTCTTCTTGTTTTGAAACATAAGGTTTCACAACTCTGTTTCTCATCTCATCCATTCATGGTTGAGACCAAGTTGTGTTGTGTCGCACAAGTCATCTCATCTCACACGGGATAAACCATTTAACTCAATTTATAATTATTTATTAGCATATATTTATATAATTTCATATTTTTATTTAGATAAAATTATTTAAATTATATAAAAAAAATTAATAAAATTTGACTGAGACGAGATTTTCAAAATATTGTCCGAGTCATCTCGGTTGTCAAGCAAGACAACAACATGGGAGATGATTCACCTCTGGTTTCTTTTATTATGGGTAAGCCGGACTTGAACCCACCACGCCCTCAAAATTGTGTTGCAATGTGTCAAACCAACTGAGCTATTGGATCTAAGAGTCCAAGATGATTCACTTTGAATATTCTTATCGATGTTAACCACTATCAAGATAATTATGATTCACTTTGTAAGTAAGGTTTCAGATCAGATCAGGGTCTATTAAAGACCTATCCGATAAGAATTTGATTGGATTGGACCCATAACCGATCCAATAAAAATTTGATAGAATGATCGGAATGTTTTTATCAGAACTCGGTATAACGATCCAAATTCAATCCCAAATAATCGAATTGGGTTTATATTAGATCAAATTTTGATTTAATACACAAAATATTAGTAAACTCCATATATTTAAAGAAAATATTTAATACTTGAATACTTTATCAATAACCAATTCGATAGGTTACAAATAGGATTCTTATGGGATCAAATTCTAATTCCCGATTCATATCCAAAGTTACCAGATCAGAATAGATTGGATTGTGGGTCTTATACAAACAAACCACCTCCCCCTCTGGCTCCCGAACTTGTCGAGGCTGAAGACCCACAAAGTATACTCGCGGGTAAGATTTGGCAGAAATATGAGAACATCTTTCTTCAAATTTGGTGTGACACCATCACTTCATTTTGTTTGTTGACATGATGACATCGCAACCAATTCTCCATCACACTTCTCTATTTTTTGCTCATATTTTTGTTTGGAAGTTCAAAGTTCGGCTTTTGTTCATGCAATGGTATAGGATTATGTCCTTGCCACATATATCACTTTTGATTGCTTTACCAAACCAGGGAGAAGCCCTTTTGAAGTATTTAACATGTGAAGGATATCTCCTGATTGGTAATAAAAAAATTTACCAATCAGGGTATCTACTATCTTTATATTTATTTTATACCCTTGGCAAAAGCATTTATTTTGAAGTTGAAAAAATGTATAAGAACAAATTTTTAACTAAATAGTGAAAGGATATCGTTCGTGGTGTAAAAAATTGTTTGTTGAATTAGGTAAATTCCGTATCGTATCCTCTTTTCTCTCTTTTGTCTTTTATTTTGATTTCCCTCATCGTTTCTCACACCTATTATTTTTTGTAAAAAATAGATTACTAAAATATTCTGATTAGTATGAATGGGTAAATCAATATTTTGATAATTCCATACTCTAGTTTAGAGACGGAATGTCAAGAGAGGTGGTATTCATGGAGTGTGTCAGGATCCGCCATTTTGTGGATCTTCCAGAGCAACCATTAGATTAATAAATTTCTTTTCTACAATCTAAAAGAAATTTTTTTCAATTGCCAAAATTGAATGCAATAACTGGTTGCAACATCCACTAAGGATGAATTTTCATTATTATTATTATTTTTTTCTTGGGAGATCTTTTAATTGTGACTCATTGAGTAGTAGGTACTACTACATTTGGAAAAGCTGTGTGAAGGCTAAATTCATGCCGAACACATTCTTTTCTTGGAACTTCAATGTTTGGTATCGTTAACAACTCTTTTTAGTTGCCGATTAATTCAAAAAAATCAGCCAAATCTCTCAACTAACAATACTTCAATAAGCCTCCGCAAAACCAGAATAGCAAAGTTGGCGCTATCTCTCTTTCCATCTTTATCTTTGCAACTTTCTGTTAAGTAAGCAACCATCATTCTCTTTAATTTTCATTTATTTTTTTTGTTATGAATTGTCGTATCAAGGAAGAGATTGATTGGTTCGTTGATTGTTAATTTGATTAGAGAAATGGATATATTAGAGAGATCGATTGACATAGAGAAATCGGATTTTTCAGGGGGGGGGGGTCCCTGGGCTTGGAGATCTTCATTTTGGGTGTAATTTGGTTGAGTAGAGAACCTTCTGTGACAAGAGAGGAAGCGAAATCAATGGAGAGAACTTCTCACTGTTAATAAAGATTTGAAGGTATGCATTTTTTTTTTTTTTTAAAAACTTAGAATCCTGTCTTCAACTCTCCTTTCTTTTTTTTTTCTTAGTCAACTATGTGTTGTTCAACAAACGAAGGTAAATTTTACTCATGGGGTGTGTTTAATTAGAGAGAAAATATTTTTCTTGAAAATAGCCCCAAATGTATGTTGCAATTTGCCTGCCTTTATGCAGGAAAACAATGGCAAAAAGAGTTGCTTTTGCTTTTAGGTGTGCAGGTCCACTATGAAATTAATGTCGTCCAATCATAAATGCTGATCCATAATAACTTACAATGCTTTGGGCTTGGACCCATATATAGCTTAGTTAGTTGAATTATTAGAGTGTACTAGGTCGAGGGTTCAAGTCCATCTCAACCACATACAAAAATGGAAACTTTATTTGTTGACCTTGACTTGAGAACTCTCCAATTCATCTTTTATCAAAAACTTAAAGAACTTACCTCATGGATTAGAGAGATAAAAAAGGTTGGTTTTATTCTATAAATAGGGAGGGGACTACATTGCTTTGGTGCACCATAAACATTTAGGCCTATTCTCCAAGAAAAAATGGCTATCAAGATAAGTGTTATGGTAGTGTTGGGGTTGGCAATAGGCCTATTCTCCATTGTGGCCATTGTTCTTAGAACCGCCACTTTCTACACCCCTCCTTATACTCGTAAATATATTTCTTTCTTTACGTCATATATCTTTTTTTTTTCTTTTTTGAAACATAATTAATATAGTGGAAGACAAATATTATCTTTGTTTTCGAATGAGCATTATTAATGCTACCCATGTTACTACATGTGACAACTCATCATGCTATGGCTATCAAAATATGAGCGTTATTTGATAGACATTAAATATGTTAGTACAAAAAAATGAAATTGAATTTTAATTTTAATTTTTTGATATTAAATCCTATGTTTATACTTATTGTTAACATATTAGTACTTATATCACATAAATAATCTCTTTTTTTAATATTATTTTTATTTTCATCCAGCAATTTCTAAACAACAGGTTATTAAACAGTTAAACATCTTAATAGCACAATTAGACACCATGTTACCAAACAATATACTCAATTCAGCAACAGCAACAAAAACAACAACTTTCTCTCAGCTACAGCAATTTAATTCAGCACCAGCAACTTTACGTACAATTTTTCCAAACAAAGCATACATCACTATATGCCCAATTGATGTGTTAATATTATGTTTAGTAATGCTAGTAAATGTTGTAATTTAGAGATTGATTTACTCTTCTTGAATATTTTAATGTTTGTAATAATAGGTGATTTACATAGTAGGTTACTTCAAGATTGATGAAAAATGACCTCAAAACTCTCATCATTTTTAACTTATAACCCCCAACCCTCAATTTTTTGTCTCAAAACCAGTCATCTTCAAGCTCTCCAACCTAATAAATTATTTAATCCATTAACCCTATCTTAATCCATCGTATTTAACCTCGCCAAATCTCTTATAGAAATGCTTGATTTTTTATTTGAAACTCCCTCATCTTCTCTTTCAAAAATCTTATTTTGTTCTTGAAGTTAGAAGATTGAAGTAAATAGAATCTTAATGTTGAAGATGATGTTTAATTTTTTTAGCCAATTTACCAAAACAAGCACTGAAAATGGATTAGTTCCCAAAACGTTATGGTATTGAAATTAATTCTGAAAATGGTACGTATTGAAATTAATTTTGAAAACAGTAATGTATCATTTTCAAAAATAAGTTAATTTAATGTAAATGTATAACATCGATAGGGTTTTGTCTACATTGTATAAAATAATATTTTGATCTAATGTCAACAAGACTTTTTCGACACAGTATAAAATCATCTTCTGATACAATGTCGACACTGTTTATGTAAAATCCCGAGTTTTCGATTCGTATCTCGAGAATAATAAATAATAGAATTTTGAGAAAATCTTGAAAGTGGGATTAGGGGTAAAACTTTATGATGTTTCTGATCATTTTTAATGGAATCTGACTTCACCATTGGATTTAAAATGATCGGAAAACATACTTTAGCTTGTAAGCACACTCAAATGTGAATCTGAACAGAAAAGTTGCAAAATCCTCGATTATCAAGTCGGATCAAGCTAAAATAATGACTTTTTGTTAGAGAAAGAATTTTTAAAATTCAATCATACCATTTGATTCTTAACGAAAATGATTGAATATGAGCTATTTATTTATCATTTTTGGAAATCAAAAAGTCAAATTATTGTTAAAAATGAAAACGACGTCAATTTTAAGGTCACATCGGGTCAAAAATGTAAATTTTTGTTAGAGATAAAATTTATAGAAATTGACCATACCATTAGATCCAGAACGAAAACTAGACAAAATAGAGTATTCACTCGTTACTTTTAGAGATAGTATTCACTTGTTCCAATAGGCAAAATGCTGATTTCGTCCCAAGACTTTATATAAATAAATTTTTTAATTTTTTTACATTTATCATCATTCTCACGCGTCCAAAACCAGTCAACATATATATATTTTTTTTAAATTTGTTTTTCCCTCGATTTTTCAACTCAAATTTATCGCGAACGGTCTGTCATTGATAACTGACACAGAAGGCAAAAATGTCCGCAGCCTCGACATCTCTAAAACCCTCCTAATTTCCTTCCATTTTCTTTTCTTTTTCGCCCCGTATCATCAAAAAATCGCTGTATATATATACGGGAGTTTTGCAATTTTGACCTCGGATTTCATCCGTTTCGGGATCAAACCGTCCTCCGTTGTAGAAGGGAGAAAGGACGACGGCGTCGAGATCTTCAAAATCATCGGGTTAGATTTGAAAGTCAACCGTCTCGAGGTTCAAACTACCTCGATTTCCGTGTTGATCGTCTCGATTTCCGCGCACTTACTTCAATTCCATCTCCTAGAGATTCTAAGGAACTCTCAATCTCTATTAACAATTGTAGATTGTGAAAATTGTATTTAACATTTTATTAAAATTTGTGATGTGTTTCCAAAAATATAGAATTCAATTGGTTATTTCAAATTCACGTCAGAATTTGCATATTTGATGTGTAATTGTATTTTATAACAAATTATACGTGGGTATGATATTTCACCGGGTTATTTTTGCTAATTGGGTTCTGTGCACTGTTTGAATCCTATTTTAATATAAGTTTTGTAATTTTTCAATGTTATTGATAAAAAAATGAATTTCATAATTGATAAAAAAAATGATTTAATATTAAATGAACTTATATTGAGAGTATGAATATCAGAAAATGAATATTTTGTTTAAGAGATTGAAAACTGTAAAAATCGAAAAAAGAGAAAAAAGGGTATGAAATTGTAAAATGTTAGAGTCACACCCGAGCGGTGATGTCTGCATTTTACATTGTTGTATTGTGTGTAGGTTGGTGAATGGATATCCAGGGATAATGTTATTGGTTGCATGTTTATTTACTTTCTATTAGCGCGAGGCGCTGTTTACTTTCCGTTCCGTTATTTATTTTTGGCTGGGTGGCCACAGTTTAATGGTAAGAAACTGGATATCCATTCTCAACCTTGTATTGTTAATTTCTCTTTTATTTTCAAATGAAAATAATATATATATATAATATATATATATATATATATATAGATATATATATATATATTATATATATATGTAGCTATTTTGTGAGCTGTTAAAGAGTCTGTGAATACCTGAAGGGATAGTGCGTCATATCATCCAGAATAGTGTACTATCCTGGGATGTACGGTAGTGACAACTAAGCTCATACGTGGTATGAGACTCGTATGAGAGTGGAGTCACAACTGGAATCTAGGTTTATTCTTCTCTATCTTTACTAGTGAACTTGTAATGTAAAGGTGGTTGTATACGAATGGTTTGTATATTTGAGAATCACATGCACGCTTGATAGGCATAAACGAAGATAATTAGTCAGTGATTACTAATAATTTATAGTAGTCGAATGTTCTAACACATCGAAAAGATACCTATTGCTTACTGTCATGTCAAACGGCTAGCTTGAATCGGATAAATGGTCCCACCAGTGTGGTAAATAGCGACTAGTCACAAAATCAGGAACTAATACTTCATTAGGAAACATCATGTCCCAACTGGGAGCGATCCAGTCGTGAATCCCAACTCTCTAATTCTACTACTCCACCATAGTGTATTATGTATCTGTTGTCTTATTTTGATATATAAAATGAAATGCATGTTTAATGTTTCCATTTGATTAATTAGATTTGTATAAAAAGAGAATATTATAGTTAGTACTGTTGATCGATATAATGTGAATTTTAAAATGTTTAGTTGTTCATCCCCGGTTATATGTACTAGTTAATCATAGTTTCTTCTGTAAAATTTTGCATATTTTAAAATGATTCAGTATGTTTATTCGTTCATGTTAGGAGAGGTTATTGGCAGAAATTGTTTGCTTCCCTACTATGTAACTATTGTTACTCACCCTTTCCTTCTTCATTTTTTTTAGTTTCAGATCCGAAGCTTGGCGAGACAGGTGTAGAAAATGAGTGAGAATCATTTAGTGGTAAATAGGCAGTCAACGTTTGTCACTTGGTGAGTATTGGGGTTATACCCCCTAGTGGTGTCGATTTATCCAAGAATATTATAGATTTTGTTCTGAGTGATAGGACTTTTGTTAGAGTGAGAAATTTTTGTATAATCCTATATATAAATTTTTTCTTCCACACTCTGATCTATCGTACGTTATTAGATATATATAGGCTTCCGCTATTATTCTATTTTGTATGTGTATATGTAAGATATAGTGTATATCGTTTATCAGGTGCAGGTTGAATGCCTTAGAATGCTAACATAAACAAAGGAGACCATGCCGAAATTTCGAGGCGCCACCTAGTACCTTGAGATCTAACACGGGGATTTGTGTTAGCGTTTGGCGAGGCGCCACAGTTTAAAATAATATTTTTATATAATGTCGACAAGACCTTGTTGACACTGTATACAAATCATATTCTAATGTAACGTCAATATGTTGTCACTATATAAAATAATATTCCGACTAAATGTCGACAAGTCCTTTATGACACTTTATAAAATAATATTCTGACCTAAAACTGATATTTTTGGTATCAAAAATTACTAAAACACTATTCATTTAATTTTTTGTTGATTTGATAAAAAACTTAATTCCACATATGGTAAATTCACGTTTTCGAAAAATAATTTTAATAATGCACCATTTTGGGAATTAATCAATTTTTGTGCTCCATTTTGGTAATTCTTTCTATTTTTTAAGGGTGAAGTATATATAATTTTATGGTTGAAGAGTGACTTAAATTTTTTTTTTACAAAGAAACCAAGTTGAAGATGACTTATTTTAAGAAGAAAAATCAAGGGTTCTCTGTTCTAAGTTGATAAATAACTAAAAATGCCCCCTTGAGACTATATGCAAAAACTTAGGGTGCAACTTGGTTCGGTTCAAACCAAGAACCGAACCAAATTGAGATTTTTGGATTGGTTTGGTTCGATTTATAATGAACTTCGGTTCGATTCCAGGTTAACAAAGTAGAGAACTGACCAATTTGATTCGGTACTTGGTTCATGCCTTGTATAGAACCGAACCAAACTAAGAATCGAATCCTTAAAACAATAAAATTATAAATAAATACTATTAATCTATTTAATAAACTATACACATTTTTTATGGATAAATTAATGGCATTTTTTGGATAGATGAATTAATAACTTTCTTTAATTAATGGAAAAATTATTGAATTTTTTTTTAATGGATACATTAATGATTTTATTTTATTGATGGATAGATTAATGTCTCATTATATGAGATTTCATATTCATATTTATTTATTTTCATTAAAAATATGTTGATTCAATTAGGTGTTTAAGATATTGGCAACCCATAGAACTAAACCGATCCAAACTGACCTTAGCTTGGTTAGCTTGGTTCGGGTTGGTTTGGTTCTATGGAAATTTGGTTCGGTTCCGGTTCTCATTTAATGGAATCGACCTAAGACGGTTCAATTCCATTTTGGCTTCAAATCGAACCAAACCAAACCAAGTTGTACCCCTAGCAAAAGCCCTTGATCTTTCTTCCCAAAATCTAGAACAATCAAGACTTTGATAAATAATAGATGAACCGACCGAAATCCCAGATCGGGCTTGGATCCTAGAACGATTCAAGACTTAGATAAATAATAGAATAACCAGTGTATTTATCTTGTAAAAACTTGCTTCATTCCCCTTAGAGTGAAGTTCGATTCACGTAGAACCGACTTTCTTGTCTTATAAAAATTTGTTTTACTCCCCTCGGAGTGAAGCTCAATTCATACAAAAGAGTCCTTATTGCCTTCTTAAAATTTGCTTCACTCCCCTTAAAGGGAACCTTGGTCCATATAGAACCGACCTTATTGTCTTTATTGAAATTTGCTTCACTCCTCTCAAAGTGAAGCTTGATTCACATAGAACAGACCTTACTGAAAATCTTAAAGAAAATAATTTTTAATACCTTCCTTCTGAAAGTATTTTTTTTATATAATCTCAAGTCCAAGTCATTGATTATACTTAGACCGAGCATCCAAGTACAAATTAACCATTTTACTTTATTGATTGGACTTGCACTGAGCCCAGGTGTATATCTTTTATGCCGAGTTAATTCATGTAATAAATAGGGTCACGTGGGACCCTTAACCCGAGCCCTTGAACAATATAGTTGCTCAACACAGTGTATTGGTTGACGTTGTTAAGTCAATAATTAAGTAACTTGGCTCACCAAGTTGGATTTGGGTTAAGCCCCCTATTTTTGGTCGACTCGATCAAGTCACCAAATTATAAATCAAGTCGAATTGAACCCTTAAAACTAACTTGAGTCACCAACCAACTAATTAGACTTGCTAGCTCAATTGGGTCCCACCGAACGTCAAATTCGATGACAACCCTCTACCTTTTATACCATGATTCCATTATCCAGATGGGTTTCAATGGAAAATAAAATTGGTGTGCACCTAAGGCATCCAACAACCCCTAATTTATTTTGACAATTCATTGTTCTTTACCCAATACATATATTTTTTTAATAAATGATAAAGGATCCTATTCACCAACGATGATGTATAGGCCAAGCACTTAATTTTAACCCAATTTCCACTTATCAATTGTTTTAAAATGTTAATGTTCTTGCTTAGGTTTTCCATCAAAAGATTGAATGCACATCAAAAGTTTATGTATATGAAGATACACTACAACAACTTTTACCTTTTAAAGTTACACTTTTAGGCTTTACCAACACAACAACAATGATCGTTTTATGCACATCAAGAATTGATGTGGTTGAAGCACACTTAACGATAAGCTTATCTTCTTTCATTGCTGGGAAGTTTAAGAAGGGTTCCCTTACACAAAGCTGTCCATGTGTATGCACCACACCTAAACTCCCCTTTTTAACTATTATTATATTATAAATTACCTTTTACAAAAGAATGAGGATCCAACCCTAAACCTTATGTGCGATCCAACCGTCGCTAGTAACACTTTTCTAATATGGTTGTAACGATATTGACCTAGAGGTATCTCTTCATTAACCGACGGATTGGCATTATCGCAACCCTTTTACTTCTTGATCTTCAATGCATTGTACCTAGACGAGGGTTGATCACCCATTGTCACTTCGTATATCCCCCGTACCTCATCACCACCAACACGTGGAAAATCATGCTTTATGAGCTCTCTTCCAATCGAATAAAATTGTTCCTTAATCCTTCTACATAAGAGAAACTTGTTTCTTGTTCTAACTACAAACCGCAATCTTAGCAACATTGGATTGCAAACCCTAAAGTCGATAAAGGTTCATCTTTGGAGCAGCCCCTGCATTCCTATTAAATTCCTCAATCATGTCACATGATTTCTTGTGGATTTCTCTTCGTTTCCACGAGCGACGACAAATTGTAAAATACAAAAACTTTGCACTACCTTTAAATCTGTGACGATGCCTCGTGCTCTCCTCTACTTGTTTTCTTGGGTGTGCCTGCAACAACATCTCTTCGACGTTGAAGTCAGAAATTTAGTACAAAAATAGTATCAAATTTAGACCTTTTTATATCTCTGTCCGTCTATTTATAGAGATGAAATCCTAAGATTTCTTTAGATTTTATTACTAATTTGTTCCTTATCTAATTTAGAAGGTAGATTTTCATTGGTGATTTAGGAATGTATCTATTCAATATCCAGTCTACATACATTCCTCATCTTTTAACAAATTTTCTCATCAGAATTTTAACCACTTTTGATCTAATCCCTAATTGTATCCAACTAAGACCCTAACCAATGGTTGGTTTGTGACCGAGCCACCGAGCTTACCCTTAGATCTCCACACTAAACTCGAATTCTTATGTGCCAAGTGTTGCCCCTTGGTACCCAGCAAAAAATATCATCCACAGATAATGAATTTTGAGAATTAATAAGAATATATAAGATATCGTTCATCTTAAATGTGCGAAAAGGTGTAGAAAATGTAGAAGAACCAATATGGAGAATTTTCAAACATGCATCATCACCGACTTTAATTTGGTCGATACCTGTATAATCTAAAGGAAGTGAAAAATTCCCCAAGTTCGTAATAACATGATTTGATGCACCCAAGTCAAGATACCAACAATCATCGGGAACATTGTGTATGGCCAACCCTATTACAAACTTGACAACAAGGTTGAGAACGATTATTACCACCTAAAGATGGTTGAGAATTGATTGGAGAGTTAAAGTGACTTCACCCCTTTCCGTGGCCATGGCCCTTATTGTTGCCACAAGTATTGTGTTGTTGGTTAGAACGACCACGAGATGAAGAATTATTTTGTTTGACTCCAACTTGAGCAATTAGAGATCCAACATCAAGTAAAGAACTATTATCAGCGAAACAAAAATCTTAACTTAAAAGAAAACCTCGTAGATCTATAAAGGTGATTGAATCATTGCGAGTAGTCATCGCAATAGCAAAGGGTCCATATTCGAGACCCAAACCGCCAAGAATATGAAAAATTAAATCTTCTTCACTTACTAAACAAGCCACAACAGCAAGACTATCAACCAATGTCTTGACCTTGAGAAGGTATTCCATGATCGGCAAAGATCCCTTCTTCACCGTGTACAATACAACACTAAACTAAATCCAACACCATCCCAAACCCAATCTAAGTCCATTGATACATGTCAAGGACCAACAAAATATAAAAGTCCATTCTCACAAATCTTGTCATATGTCATCACCTCCATTACTCTCCTAAATTCAATCAATCAAATCCCATTATTTTTTCTAAAATCGTCTCACAAGCCACCCTTATATTATACCTCACAATTTTCCTTTAATCAACTCACCCAATCCCATCATTTTAATCATTCTCTCAAACCACCACCCCACACCCCATTTGGCTTGATTTTGATTAAAACTTATGAGAATGGACAATCCCACATAGGTTTTACCTAAAGACATGAGTCAAATGTCTCATGCCTCTCATTTTCATTTTTACCTTCTACTAACCTCAAATTCTTCAATTACATTTTCTTACAAATCTATGACATTTTGCATATCTTCTCAAAGTTGGACCTTTTTGACCCTAAAAAATATTTCAAAACTCTATAATAATACCATTTACATAATAAATCTCATGCTCTCAAACCTCAATTCAAATCCAAAACTCTCTATTTCTCTACTTAATACCATTATTTTTATTTTTAAACAACCGTTAGGATATGTTGAACACCTTCGACCACCGACGATAAATTGGGCTTAGCTTGATTGAAATGGGTGGGAGTTGAAGTTCTATTATATCATAAATCATACATCATAATGTACACAATTGCATACACCAACACATATATGGCAATGATGGATAACAATGACCTTTTTTTAAGAGGTTGAACCACCAAATTTCTAGTCATAGAATGCATGCATCAAGGTTTCAGTTTTAAGGGAATTTCTATCATGAGATTTCACTAAAAATCTCGACCAACATCAATTTCCTCTTCTGAAAATAGTACAATTCAACTTGTCGATGCACACTTACCTTCCCAACATTTTATTTTTATTTTATTCTCTTCAATCTAAAAATCCAAAATGGCCAAACAAAAATATGTAACCATCTAAGGACGGAGAAAATGAGGTGCCTAACACCTTCCCCGTTCTCTATCTAGATCTCCTTACCTAAAATTTAGGTGGACTATTTTCTTATCCAAATTCTAAATGTCATTACAATGCCTACAAAAATAATTTTCCAAAAGTCATCTCAGGTGATCATTTACACCCATTTAAAAAAATGAATGGTGGTGACTCCGAAAACTCTTCATAGAAACGCGGTATTTGAGAAATTAAAAATCATGTATCTACACCCTCATCATAAAAAATTAAAAAAATTAAAAAATAATAATAATATCAAATAAAAAAGAAGTTCACTTAAGATAAATAGTAAAGAATAAATAACTAATATAAACACACTTGAATTAACTAAAAAATGTCTTTAAATATAAATGAAATGTGAAATAAAATTGCATTCACTCAACAAGACATCTTGACAAATGCTTTGTGATGTGATAATAAAAAATTTCATACTGAAAACTTACCAAAAGATGGGAGGTTTGTTTAATTCTCCCTATTTTATGAGGATAATATTACTACAAAATCTAAGAAAAAATATATCAATGGCCATAAATGACTTGGTGTTAGTTAGGCCTAAATTTCCTAACCCAAACTTGGCCATCTAATGGTCGGGCCAAATCAAATAAATATCATTTATGTGAGATGTTCTCAAGATCATGACCATGATGTGGCAACAATAACACTAGAGAAGAGTGGAATTCATAGTTGTTTTATTTAGGAGATCTTGAAGAATATCCTATCCTTATTTTAGTTGAACTTATTTAGGAAACAGTTGTTCTTTTGTTGCTAATTTAGTTGAGCTTATTTAGAAAGTGATTGCTAAGAATACTTTATCCTTCTTTTTAATTGAGCTTATCTAGGAAGTAGTTTTTGTGGTTGAGCACGACCATGCCTTTGTCATGTGGGGGAACTCATTAAAGTTAAGCAACAAAATACTATTTTCTTTAATTTTTTCAAGAGTGGCATGCCCATTCTCTGAATACGACACCGATAAGGCCATCTTCATTATTAAGTAGACTAAAATCCGTATCATTATGCCCCAATCCAACCTATATAGACCAATTATAAGTCGATAAGGTTGTAATATAAGTTAGTAGGTCGTTACACCTGGATTATAAGCCCAACCTTAAACATGAACCGAGCCAAACTCATTAATTAAAGCTAATAATAATACCTAAACCTAATTTTCAACAATAAATTTTGCGATCTACAAGTCATAGAAATGATTTTTATTGATTTTTTTTATAAAGACAATGATATAAGTCTTAGTACACTCGTTCAACAAAGTTTTCTCTCTTGTTAAGTACATAAATATGGTGATATGTATATTTATTCTCTCCAAACTTCGTGTTTTATCGACTGAGAATAAATATTTTTTAACTTGTATAGAAAGATTTTAAGATATGATCTTCTTTAGAGATTTGTCATAGATTTTCTTCTCCCCATACTTTACACTTGATCTACTGAGACAAATTTATTGATTTATGTAAAAGAATTTTTAATCCTGATCTTTCTCTTAAAGTTGTTTTGTCTCTAAATTTTATTTTCATTTTTAGAAAAGGGTTTGTGAGGTTGTTCTTCTTTAAATATTACTTTGATTTTAGAAAAAGACTTGGGAAGTTGATCTTCTCTAGAGGTTAGAGTCCAAATCTTCTTAAAATAAATGATCAAAACTCCTCTCAAAATTGATTTAGGTTTTAGTATTGGTTTAAATGATATTTAAAAAGATTCATTTTAATAAATTTTGTACTCTACTATAGACTAACCCATTTGTTGGGTGTATTATAACCACGTGTGTTAAAATTACTTAAAATGATTTAGTATTTTTCTCTCATCAATCAATCATACTTACTCTTTGCAACACATGGCATAATGTTATTGGTTAATCAGCTGAACACACAGAAATTTGTTAACAGCAAATACGTACTCCACCAATTGGTTAACAGCTTGGACACGCTCTCACCTCATGTAAAAGGGCGGTGTTGTGTGGCCCACAACTGCAGAATCATCAGATTTTATAAGCTATCTCAAGAAAAAACAGAAAATAGACAAAATCAGTAGAGTTGGCAAAAACCCCGCAGAGTGGTAGGTTAAGGGAAAATTCTGTATGCGGCTCAAATGGAAACGCATTTCTACAAGTTATCCCACTTTCCATCTCAGCCGTCAATGTCCAAATCAGTATGAAATTACAAAAGTCTTGTCAATCTGTTTTAAGTGGTTAAAGTGTGCCCACGTTAAAATGCAATAACAATAAAAACACTTCAAAAATTGAATTTTATACCGAAAATATCCTTTAAAAAACTATTTTTTTTTTTTTTATCGAAATACCCTCAGATTCTGCATTCACACGTTAAGAAAATTCAGCTTAACGTGAGATGAAGGAGGTTTGACCACGCAACCTACCAAGTTTCCCCATAGTTTTATCCGAGAGACGAAAATGCCATCGATTCAAGTGAAAAGGCGAAAATACCCTCAATGATAATTTTTGCTTTAAAAAAAATGATTAATTAAGTTGATATCCTCATATCATTATTAATTTAAAGAAAATATTTGAGGATAATTATTAGTTATAAGACTAAAATGGCAGACATGAATGAAATTGACAAATGAAATAGACAAATGTAATTTGTTGGTATCTAAGAAAGGAGAACGATCATCATCATCTTATCCTAAATAATGAGATTTGACAATATGAATCATATTTTCTGAGGCAAATTCTACTTATCAGAAACTGTAGATTGAAATTGATTTCTGGATAATATTTTTTATTAGACAAACTAAATAAATTGATTAATCAATTTTTAGAGTTTCAATAAAATTGAAGGGTTGCTGGTATTGGGGAACAATCTTATCGAAAGTAAGGTCACATGCAAATTATTTGAGTGAAGATTAAGATATTAAATATAGTTTAAGAACTATATACAAAAAGTCTTTGATTTGTTTAATGATAATTAAGACTAATCTCATTATTATAAAACATGAATATTGGTGACAAGAATATGTGGATCCACTTACCAAGTAAGAGACTATTAGGTTAGAAGGGTAATTTGGTAACTCATATTTAGAGAGCTCGTTACCTAAAAGTAATAAGTTCATCCACTTTTTTTTAAAAAAAAATTACAACTGGATTGTAGAACAAATAGAATAATATATAAATTAAATATTATAAATGATTCCATCCAAGGGTAAAAAAATAAGGAGAGAGAGAGATTGCATATATTCAAAAGGTTTTGTTAACATGTGATTAAAGGCAGCGACGAAGCTAATAAAGAAATTGCCCCCACACAACCTTGAGACCTCCCCTTCAATTTTTTGTTGATGACATTGTCTCTTGACCGGGCTATCTTATATACTAATGGGAAATGATTTAAATATCATTTTCTTCAATTTCTAACAAAAAATCTCTAAATTTCTTCTCTAAAATCATTCATCTTCAGGATCTTCAATCATACAACTAATCATAATTTGCCTCCACTACAAGAAAATCCTGGCTCTGCCCCTGCTTAAGGGCTTGAATAAAATACCTTTTGAAAATTGAATTTTTTTTATTATCAAAAGTGCTCCCAAATGATTTATTTTTTTATCAGAAATGCCCTCCAATGCATATTTTCAAGGTGTATTTAATACACCTCAATCATGGTTTTAAAACTCGTTTTAATTTCTTGTCTCGTCCATGAATGAGATTGAATCGTCTTGGACGAGCTTTTCGATACATTAGAGATGTCTTGTTCGATACATTGACTTGTTTGTTCATCTCGTTGTTGGGTGATACCGAGACAACTCAAGCGATACATCTCACTCTCATACGAGTTTTGAAACCATGACCTTAACATGTGCCCTTAGCACACATGTTAACTAAACCTATAATCAAATTGACAAAGGACATGAATTTAAACATAATTTATTTGAGGAATAAGATTTTGAGAGATTTACCTTTATTATAAAAATTCCCTTGGAGTTCCAACATTTCTAAGGAAATCTTATTTTATGAAGTTTGTTACCCACCAAACCTGATTTTATCAAGCTTGTTCCCTTGCAAACTCTGGAGCGGGATCATAGTCAAAAAATTCAAATTTATGTTGTTAATTTGTTACTTAACATACCTTGGAATGGATTCTAACTACATCAATTTGTGTCATTAAAAAACGTGATCTGATGTCATAGGATTCTGAAGGACAAAATTCTAAGAACTTTGAAAAAAAAAAATTAAATTTCTTTCATTAAAGTTTAATTTTAAATTTGAGAATTCAGTAACTGTCCATTTTCAACACCTACGACCAAGCTCAAAAAGGATTTTTTATTTGAATTTTTTCTTTTGAATCTAAATTTTTCCATAAAACCTAGAAGAGTGTGTTGTTGGATTACTAATTTTATTATTCATGTGGGCCCAATGGCCCTTAGTAAGATTTGAAATCCTACTAATCTAGTCATGGTAGTATGATTCATAGAATAAGATTCGTTCAAGTAACAGGCTTGATAAAAGAAGAGAGTTTTTTAATAAAATTGCAAAAGATAGATCTGCGATCTGTCATAAATCTCTCTAACATTAATTTAATAAACACATAATTATTTTAGATAAAGATGAAGAGGTTGACAATGACAATGATGTTAATGGTTGTGTGGCAAGAAGGCCCATGAATGTTTTTTTCATATCAGCAATGATAGAGTGACAATGGGTCTACATCAGGTACTATTAGAACTATTGGGAAGAGTGCTGATTTTCTAACTTAGAAACTCTTTACTTGGGCAATACTTGGCTGACGTGGCATGACATGAAATCATAGATCATTTCCTTGGGATATGCAACTGTACATCTTTTGGGTTAGAAAATAATTATTCCACTTTGAAAGAGTTGTACCAACTTGATTAAAAAATCAAGATACTCAAATTACACTCAACTAACATGGAATGTGCACAAAACGATAGATTTGAACCCGAGAGACACAATGACATATCTATTGTTTAATGCACATTCCACATCAATTGAGTGTATTTGAGTATTTTCTTTTCAAGTTAATTTAATATTTATTCATTTGGAAAAATCACATTTCAAAATAAAATTTGAATTTTGAACTTCAAAAATGAAAAAAAGTTTGAACAATGTCTTTGGGAAATTGAATATCGAATACAAAATTAAATATTGATATAAGTGTCTAACAATAACCTAAGTATAGAAAGTTGTTCTTTTGGGGAAAACAAATGGGGTTTGGGGTCGTTGATGAACAAATATTATTGAACATTTTTCAAAATCATGTGTTTAATTGGTTTGATTTTTATTTGAGTACTGAATGAGATTTTTGTTTTTTTGTTTTGGAAGGGGGGGTGGGGGTAGTTGGTTCTAATTTACTCGCTCGCAAGTCCCTTGAGTAGATATCTATTTTTTTTTTATTTTTTGTATGGAACTTCTCTAAGGCTCCATTGAGCATGTGAAGTTGAAATCACTGCTGTTGGTTAATCTATCCTTTGATAACTTTCTTTTGTTGTACCAGCTCCATTTTTTTTTTCTTCAGAAAATTACATTTGACTTAATGTCATATGGCACTTCCTTTGTCTTCATCCTTTCTTAATGTCATATATCTTTCTTCGACCTCCCAAGCTCTTGTGTAAGATCCGATTTTGCTTTCTCTCACAATCCCTTATATGACATTAAAAATGCATTTTAACAATTGAAATATTCTCATATTTAAAAAGTTTATGATGGATTTTAAAATTCAATTTATGTTTTAATTTTCTTTCAAGTATTAGTGCCAACAATAATGAATATTTCGTTGCAATCATTGTTTATAAGTGGGTAAGTAAAAAATATTTACCTCACCCCTAACTTGTATCTTGAAGAAGATCTTCCTCCTGATTCTTGTAAAAAGTCTCAAAATTGATAGGGGTTCCCAATCCAAAACCCTCCAGTGATCAAGTTAGTTGAATTTTATTTATAAAATAATAGGTTTGTAGAAAACTGAATTTTATTGAAAATTCTTGGATGAATATTACATGATCCTTAATAGGGTATTTATAGATATTACATCAACCAAATATGTCAATTAATACGTACATTGATGATTATCATGATTGTCATAATCAACTCATTATGATTTTCCATTTTTAGAAGGTATGCTCAATTTAGACCATTCGTTGGTTTTATGATACACCTAATATGAATTACTAAGACCATGAACAATATAAACCTATTAAGGTTGTTCTCCTCGAGTAGGGCTCTCAATCTACCTTAGTAATTATACTAAGTGTTAACAACAAGTTTTATAGATCTACCTCAAATTTTGTGAAATAAGATCACAAATGATTTTATTGATAAAAATGGAGATACAATCTTAGTATTTTCTTCTGATTAACAGTCAAGTACTAAAAATTGGTGACACGTGTGTAGTTTTATTCTCTCCGGACTTCGTGCGTGATCGATTGAGAAGGTTGTTTTGACGGTGATTTTATATATATTTGATCTTTTGTAGAAATTTTTATAAATTTTCTTCTCTCGGGACATCGCACTTTATCGATTGAAAAATATTTCTTGACTTTCGGAGAAGGACTTTAGGCTTGATCTTCTCTTTAATTGGAGTCTAAATCTCTTGAAAAACTTTGTTTTGTCTCTAAAAGAAGGATTGAAAGCTTATTCTTATTTAAAAGGAGAGCTTATATTTTCTGAGAAACAATAATCCAAATTCTCTCCAATTAAGGGAGGCTTTGGTATTTATCAACTTAAAAATAATTTAACTTTTCAATTAAATCCCAACTTAAAGAGCTTTGATTGATTTGTTTAAAGACTAAATTTGTCCAAATCCAATTTCAAGGAATCTATGGATTATTATTGACCTAAACTCATTTATTTTTTTTGTAAGGCCTAATTTTTAATATATGAATCACTTGATTTTGTTTAGATCGAGAGTTTTATTTGCAAAAGTCCAAATCCAAATCCAATGAGATCCATCTCGATTAATGGATCTTAATTAAAATGTGTCAGACCAAGTTTAATTTCAATGATTTTTTGATAATTTAGAAAGTTGTAAGATCTCTTTAAATTTTTGATGCCTACATTTGTTTGAAAAAACAAAAAAGTTTACTACCTTTAATTGGGTTGGTGGAGAGAATATTTCCATGTAGTTATAAGCTTAGGAGAGAAATTCTTCAAATTCGTACTCCATTGATCCAGCAGCCATCACAGAAATTCCTTAAACTTATGATACCCATCCAATCAAGTTCCACTATAACTATATACGGTCAATTGGCTGCATCATATTAAGTTACTTCGACTCTCGTAGAGAGATATATCTGCTTTCGGACAATCAATCGTAATGGCATTCAAGTAATAAAGCATTAAAATGAAGGCCTTTTCCATACCCCCATGTTTCCTGTCAAAGCACGGCACCAATTCATGATCGAGTCATAAAACAGAATACGGACACGACCATCGTCTCCGAAGCGTTCTGTTAGACTGTTAGACAAAAAATCAGAGCAAATAAACCATACATTTCCCCTAAAAAAATCAACCTTTTCGGCCCCTTTTTTCTCAAAACAAACGATCTAAATTCCTATATCTCAAAAATCTTTCCCTCGAAATCTGACAAGAAGAAGAAGTAGACCCTGTTTCAGTACTTCAAGCCGAGTTTTAAAAAAAAATATATACATATTTTCAGTTATTTTCGAGTTGAGATTATCTAAGATTTGGTACAAATGCAAGGAAGATTTAGGGCTTTTATCAATAACAGATGGCTTGTGTTTGTGGCAGCAATGTGGATTCAATCGTCTGCAGGGATTGGGTATATGTTTGGAAGTATTTCTCCAGTGATTAAAAGCTCTCTAAACTATAATCAGAGACAGATTGCGAGATTGGGGATTGCGAAAGATCTTGGGGACGCTATTGGGTTCCATGCAGCGATTTTGTGTGAGCGTTTGCCGTTTTGGGCAGCTTTGTTGGTGGGTGTAGCTCAGAATTTCATTGGGTATGGATGGGTCTGGTTGATGGTAACACATAGAGTGCCAACTTTGCCTTTGTGGGTGGTGAGTAAACCCCCCCACCCCCCAAGTGCTCTCTCTCTCTCTCTCAAGTTTCTTTGTTCTGTGTTTGTTTGTTTATTTCAATTTGACGAGGTTAATGTTATTGCCTGAAATGGGTCTCTTTCCTCTCTCTCTGCCCTCTTTAAAAAAAAATTAAATTAAATTTTTTTTTTAATTTTTGAAGAGATGGCTAGTTTTGATTTTTTGGTTTAATAGAAGTAGCAGGTTAATAGTTGATTGTGAAATGAAATGGATCTTTGGGCCTGTTGGGATTGCCATTTTTTCGGCAGAAAACATTTTTTAAGAGCTATTTCGGCTAAAAAAAATGGGGATTTTAAAGTGACGATCTCACTGATAAAAGGTTGGGAGATTCGAAAAGTGGCCATCTCACTGATTTTATATAAGCGACAATCTCGATAAAAAAACATGTTTTGGGAGTTAAAATGAACAGTATATTGGAATCAGAATTTCTCCATATTTAGCGCTTGAAATGGTAATTTACCCTTCCTTTAATCAAGGTTTGGTGTTTAGATGCACAAAAGGAGATCATGTCTATTATTTAATAGAAGAGCTAGTTGTTCTTTGTTAGGATTAAACTTATTTTCCCCTTAATTGAATTTCCTGTTGTTTAAGACTAACACTTCATACAACTATACAATTGTTTCTAGTTTTGATGATTTAGTTAAATTAGTTGAACCTAAGGACCTACACCGGTTTTGGTGTGCATTTTTATTTTATTTTTAATATTTCTCTTTTGTACTGAGATCCTAGCTTTGGTCATGGTTTGAATTTCGGATTATTCATAGTAGTTCTAATCTGAGTTAAAGAAGTTTTGGTTGGTACGACTATGAATAGTGTACTTGAAAAGCTTGGGCAATTCTTACCAAACTTCATTAGAATTTAAGAACAAACTTGGTTGCACCAGACCGGATTCATTTCCTGACTTTGGATTTTGTTTTTGCTGTTAAGAGTTTAGGCAAGCACCGTGTACCCATTTTCCCTAGAGAGTTAATTGACTGCAATTTATGTATAATTAACTTGTTCATTTGTATGTCTTGTCCCTTCATTCAAGGGAAGAGAGAGATTTCCAATCCACCAAATGAAATTTATTAGAACCATCCCTATCATTACACAAAAAGTATGGGGAGAGCTTGTTCAGCTCTTTCTCCACATTTCTAGGCAAAACGAAAGTGACATAAAATCCAACTATGTTTTTCAACATAGTTCTTAGCTTACCCCTTTTCAAAGGTAATTATACTTCCACACTTCGAGCTCTTACTCATCCTTTCATCAACTGAATCCACATAGATTTCTTTTTGTATTCTTCACATTGTGGAAGACCTAAATACGTTGAAGGGAAGGAGTCCCCTTTGCAATCCATAAAAGCGGCAAGATCAACCAGGTAATTGATGTTACAAATTCCAAAGAATTTATTCTTAGACAAATTGATTGATTCCTCAAAACAAATTAAAAGACCTTTAAGGAGCCTAAGGTAAAATGCTGCTTCATTCACAAAATTAAAGTGTCATAAGTGAATTCAAGGTGGAATACAATTAGGTTGCAATCATTTTCCTTGAATCCTGAAAAATCACTCATATCGTCACACTTCATGATCCACTTAACTCATTTAATATCGAAACCCATTCGGCCAAACCTATACTCCAAGAAATCCCATTTCACATGATAGTATGTTTTTTCTAAGTTTATCTTTCAGTTACCTCCAGAGACCCTGATTGGTTCTTAAATCAATACATTTAAGAGCAATCAAAACACCATCCATAATTGATCTATTCCTCACAATGGCTCAGTTCTGGCCCAATAATCGATCCCATCACTGTTTTCATTCTATCTTCCTAGAGCTTAGAGATGATCTTATATATGGCTCCCACCAAAAAATTCAGTCTCAAATCCAATATAACTACAACGCCCAGATTCTTTGGAATCAATGTCATGAAAGTGATATTAGAGCATTAATCCAGGTAGCTCTCCTGAACAAAATAAAATAAAAAGAATAAAACCTAGAACAGTCCTCACCAACCAAGCTAACTAACTACCAAGGAAATAGGAAGAGCCCCTATTAGGAAATCTAACATGATGATTGATTTCCTATTCCACTTGGCCACAACCTCTTCGGTCGAACCGATTATTGGGAGGTCACGCCACTGTGCCTGGCAATTTAGTTTCCTACAATATTACTAGATCCGGAGTTCTCAATCTAATAACAGATTTTATCACCGCTCTTTTCTCCTTAATGCCCAAACCTTTTACATTCCATGATAGAATCCTTATCATCATTACAAAGCTGCTTCACCCTCCCTCTCCTACCTGTTTGTAGTGATCTAGATTGAACCTTGATGATGTCATTCCCCAATTCCTACTCCTGCTCTCCCTAATGTCAATTTTGTGTTATTAAAAAAGGTATGTAACTAATATTGTGATCGATTCCGTAGCTCAACTGGTTTGTGATATCTCTTACAATGTTAAGTTTATGTAGTTCGAACTCATCACCACCACCACACCTAACTTACCTTCTCTAGGTGGCAACTGACTCATTACAGTATCATCCTCACCCTCTTAATCTCATCACTGACATGCCACCCAATATGTTATGAACCTCTAAAGCTAAAAACCTTCTACATAATCTTGTTGCTTCACAATTGTTGTAATCCTAACTCATAAAGAAAAATGCCTAATTTTGCTTTTTCCCTCCATATTTTATTATTGTTATTCTCATATCTTAGCTTGAAGGATTCATAAATGAGCATAGGGAAGTTTTTGGTTTTTGTTGACATCTATCTGTATTATGTGATCCATCATATTACAGGGTTGGCATAGAGGAGAGTTTGAGCTTCCGCAGAAGCAAAATGTTTTTATGAGACCCTTGCCATATTCAACCTTGTTTGAAAGCTGTTGATATTTCTTCATGTTAAACCTATTTTTGCTCAGTTAAAGTGTTAAAAGAATTTTTGTTGTACAGGTATGCATTCTTATATTTGTGGGAACAAATGGTGAGACCTACTTCAATACTGCGGCGCTTGTTTCTTGTGTGCAGAACTTCCCCAAAAGCCGAGGTCCAGTAGTGGGGATACTTAAAGGTTTTGCTGGGTTGAGTGGTGCGGTTTTGACACAAATATATGCTTTGATCAATTCCCCTGATCAAGCAGCAATCATCTTCATGGTTGCAGTTGGGCCATCGATGGTGGTCATTGCTCTGATGTTCATTGTTAGACCCGTTGGAGGTCACAGACAAGTTCGGTCTTCCGATGGTTGGAGTTTCTCATTCATTTATAGTGTGTGTCTCCTTTTGGCTGCTTATTTGATGGGTGTCATGCTTGTCGAAGACCTAGTTGATTTGAACCTCACCGTGATCATAATATTCACAGTTTTCTTGTTTATTCTCCTATTACTTCCCTTCGGGATTCCAGTGCTTCTGACTTTTTCCTCGGATTATAGGCCTCCTGTTGAAGAAAGTCTTTTACCTGAAACTCCGAAAAATGAGCCTTTCAAATCTAGCAAGGACATAAATGAGGTTATTTTTAGTGAGTTGGAAGACGAAAAGTCTTCGGAAATAGATTTACTTCCTTCGTTGGAGAGGCAAAAACGAATTGCACATTTACAAGCAAAACTATTCCAAGCAGCCGCAGAAGGAGCCGTGAGAGTCAAGAGGAGGAAAGGTCCACGCAGAGGGGAGGACTTCACCATGATGCAAGCATTAATAAAGGCAGATTTGTGGCTCATCTTTATCTCTCTTGTTCTGGGTTCAGGCTCTGGTGTAACCGTGATAGATAATCTTGGTCAGATGAGTGAGTCTTTGGGGTATGATAATACACACATATTTGTATCCATGATTAGCATTTGGAACTTTCTTGGACGTGTTGGTGGAGGCTACATCTCTGAGATCATCGTAAGGTGCGACTTAATTTCACTTGATGCTCTACATGAACTTAGTTTACTTCGATTCAAGGTATTGAACTTCAACTTCAATGTCTATTTTGGTCATCTTGAAAATGGAAATATTTCGACCAACGTAGAAATCAATACAATTTTAAGGAAATAATGGAAATATTATGAAATGATAGAAATATAGAGGAGGTTTCATTGGAAGTGTAGGAAATGATAAAACATACATGAAAACTTACTCATAAGTCATCAAACTATAATAAATAACTCTATGAATTATGGAAATGGAGATTAGTAATGTTTCATTACACATTGGCATGGGCATCTAAGTCCTACACCTAAAACAACTATATGCTTATTAAAGTTAGAATAATAATATCACATAACTACAAATACTTTAATATGTAACATTATCACATATACTTAAGATCTATAAAGAATACATTATCATATATATTTTATCTTTTGAGTATGTATGAATAAATTACTAATATATCTAACTATTAAAACACGAATGATTGTACGTGTGTACTTATATGAATATTTTGGTCGAAGTTTACTATTTATCAAAATACTTCCTTCGAAAGATTTCACTCTCATACTTAACATATGATTATTTCGGTCAAAATTCACTATTCATCGAAATATTTCACGAAATGAATAGTGATTTCCACCAAAATATATGAAATTGCCAATTAGATTTCGTATCAGAACTTGTGGAACTGGAAATAATTTGTTATATTTCGTGGAAATTATGAAGTGCCACCAAGCTAAGTGGTAAGACGTGTGGAGAGTTGTTCCCACATCCTAGGTTCAAACCCCTTGATCCCATAATTCTTATGCTAACCACCCACTAACCATATTACTTGTCACTAACTACTAATCAAGCATTTAGCTATAAAAAAATGTCGAAATTTAATACTAAGCTTCAATTATTTCTCACCCATTATCCTCCATCTGATCCAATGTTTTGTGAGTAGGGACTACGCATACCCAAGACCCGTGGCCATGGCTGTGGCTCAAGTCATTATGGCAGTTGGCCACTTTTTCTTTGCAATGGGGTGGCCTGGAGCGATGTACATTGGTACTCTGTTGATCGGACTAGGGTATGGTGCCCATTGGGCAATTGTTCCGGCTGCAGCATCCGAACTGTTTGGCTTGAAGAATTTCGGCGCATTGTACAATTTCCTTGCATTGGCAACCCCCACAGGTTCGCTAGTCTTTTCTGGTGTTATTGCTAGCTCTATATATGATCGTGAAGCAGAAAAACAAGCTCATATGCACTCACACCTACAACCAAATGCAAGATCTATGCTGACTAGGATGCTTGATGTAGCACTAGCAGCGGAAGAGCCACTAAAGTGTACGGGTTCGGTATGTTTCTTCCTTACCTCCATGATAATGTCGGGGTTGTGCATTATAGCATTTGTGTTGAGTCTGATCCTCGTGCATCGGACCAAGATTGTGTACGCCAATCTCTACGGAAAATCTCGTACTTGATTTTGAAGAAGATCTTGGTGTCCATGATGATTTCTATAACAATATTATAACTCGATCGATATGCTGTATTGGAATTGTTTTACTTAAAGGTTGCGGCCAGTTTCTTCATTGCTTATCTGAGGTAAATATCTTCCTGTCTGTCAGCTAGAGAGAGATACAAAGGCCTACTACAGTATTTCTATCGACAATGTGCTAGAATGTTGAGGTGTTATTGTTTTAGTTATTTAGTTGTTTATGAAGTTTTTCTTTTCCTTCAACCTGGAAAATATTTACTTCTACGGGTCATCTACCCATTTATATGTAAACTACGAACCATTGATTCTGGTTCCACTATTTCCATACATATGGAGACTAAAATATGTTTATCTATTATTCTTTGTTGTTGTATTATTATTATTATTGTGCACTGGTTTGTGTCTACACCTCATGGTCGCAATGCTCGAACCAACCCAACCGTGGTTGCACAAAGTTGGTTAAATTGAACGAAGTGCACCTCCATTGGGAAAATGCTTGCAATGGGTTTTCAAGATGGGAAATGTTCAGCAACAAACATTTTGGCAAAACATTTTTCAAAACATGGGTTGGAGGTTTTGGAATGGGCTGATATTTGGTGAGGATGATCTCTACGGTGCGGAGATCATCATCACCAAAAATCAGCCCATTCCAAAAATTCTAACCCCATCAAAAATGATTTACAAAATATGGACGGTCCACGATTTTTCAACTTGTAAACTGGGGCTAGAAGTTTTGGAATGGGCTGATTTTTGGTGAGGATGATCTCCTCACCGTAGAGATCACCCTCACCAAAAATCAGCCCATTCCAAAACCTCTAACCCATGTTTTGCCAAAATGTTTGTTGCTGAACGGGACCCTTTGAAGATGGATATGTTTTTCCCCTTTGTAACTGTGGAAACTCTGCCCCTTGTACCCAAAAAAAGAAAAAACTTGAAAAAATTAACATCTATTAACTTTGTTGAGTATATATTTTCCTCCACTCTCAAGTGTGCAATATCCTAGTTAGGCGGTGTGATCCTCTTATATTCATACTTCTCCCTTTCTCCAATGGATCAGTTTTTTGAGGTAATAAATGGTTGTTAACAAACTTTAAGAGATAGGGAAGTCTTCAAGCATCTACAATACAAAAAGAGATGTAAAAATAAATCGTACCGAATAAAACCAAATCGGTTTCAAATCATTTTAGACCCAACTCTAATTGGATATGGAGAAAGGGATTCGGAGCCGAGGTTTTCAATTCTGATTTTGGTTAAATAGGTATCCATTGACACCACCCTAGGACGGTCTAAATATTAAGGTAATAAAATAACAAATGAACATAATCTAGAAAATATAGGTATAACGGTAATAATTTAAGGAAAGTGGTTGGTTAAAGGAGACCAATAATAACTCCAATTGAAAGAAACGTCCTAATATATAGACAATTCAATTAATTGAAGTCAAGGCATAGAGGTCTGAAAAGACAATTCAATTAATTTAATTGAAGACAAGGCGTAGAGGTCTGAAAAGACAATTCAATTAATTGAAGACAAGGCTTTAGAGAGAACTGAAGCAATCGTGTACAAGTCAATTACGATTCCTCCAACCTAACCAAATTTTTGGGACAAAATGCTTTGACGAGAATGACAACGATGTCAGATTTACCTAACAAAAACCATTTTTCCTGAAAAACTACGTTTTCAGAAAATGATGTCAAATTTCTTATTTTTTTTTGTTAATTTTGTGAATGACTTTCCAAATTTTCTCCATCACAAGCAAAATTTTAATTGATTTTAACTACGGATGCAAATTGGTTCGGTTTGGGGCCAAATTGGAATCGAACCAACCTTCTACAAAATACGAACTAGAACCGAACCAGAATAACACTGGAATTAAACCAATCCAAATTGAACTAAGGCCGGTTTGATTTGGTTCAGTTCTATAGGTTGCCAATATTCCATAAATTGAAAGTAACGATTTTTTTTTTCTTGTATAAGTAAAAGTAATATATTTTTAATGAAAAAATAAACATATATAAATATAAAAATTTGTACAATAAATCATTAATCTTGGCGACAATAAATTTTACAAATCTAACTCGAGATTCGTGAAATAAGATTGTAAATGATTTTATTGATTTATTATCAAAAGGAAATACAGATCTCACTGTTATCCTCTGATTAATAGTAAAATATAAAATAAAGATGGTGACGTGTGTATAGCTTTCTTCTCTCCGTACTTCACGGGTGATTGGTTAAGAAGGCAATTTTTGACGTGTAGATGATTATTTTTCATGCTTGATCTTTTGTAGAGTCTTTGTGTGAATTTCTTTTATTCGGACTTTACATTTTATCGACTGAGAAGGTGTTTCTTACTTTATAGATGTTGGATTAGGTGTTTGATCTTCTGTAAAGGTTTTCCATAGATTTTCTTCTCTCTGTACTTTGCGTTTTATCGGTTGATAATGATTTTTTGACTTTTGGAGAAGGACTTTTAGGCTTGATCTTCTCTGAATGCTTCTTGTAAATATTCTTTTCTCCGGACTTCATATTTCATCGATTTATAATGGTTTATTAACTTTCGGAGAAGGGTTTTAGGCTTGATATTCTTTTGAATCAAACTCCAAGTCTCACGTGAAGAACTTTGTTTCGTCTCTAGAAAATGGCTTGAGAACTTCTTCTTTTTTAGAAAGAGAGCTTTTATCTTTTAAGAGAAAGTTATCCCGGTCCTTTCCAAAAGATGGAAGTTTTGGTATTTATAGACTTAGTCATTTAATTTTTCAACTATGTCTCGAATTAAAATATAATACCCCAAGTTTTTTATTCGTATCTTGAGGAAAAACGAATGGTGAAATTTTGAGAAAATTCTGAAAGTGAGATTTAAGGTAAAATTTTAAAATTTTTCTGATAATTTTTAATGAAATTTGACCTTACCATTGGATTTAAAATTGTTGAAGAACATACTTTAACCTGTAAGCACGCTCAAATGTGAGTTTGAACAGAAAAAATTGTAAAATCCTTGATTTTCAAGTCGGACCGAACTAAAAAAATGAATTTTTATTAAAGTAAGAATTTTTAAAATTTGATCACACTATTGGGTCTGCAATGAAAAATTATAGAAAATTGAGTATTTACTCGTTATTTTTGAAGCTCAGAAAGTCAAATTATCGTAAAAAATATAAATAAATTTGATTTTCGGATCGGATCGGACTAAAAAAGTGAATTTTTGATAGAGAGAATTTTTAGATTTTGATTGCGCCATTAGATCTGCAACGAAAAAAATAGAGAAAATGGAGTATTTACTTGTCAGTTTTGTAGTATGAATAGTTAAGTTATCGTCAAACGAAACAACGTCGAAAATATCAATTTTGTCTCGTCAGCTTATATAAAGATTTTTTAAATGAAATTCACTATTTACTATCTCCTTAACCTACAAAAACCATCAGCCATATGTTGGTTTTTAAAACGTTGATTTTCAATGACTTGTCATTGTCGGTATGTTGTAAACGGGTCTCCATCGACGTTCGACGAAGAAGAGAAAAACGTCCATAGTGTCGAACTCTATAAACCCTCACAATTTTCTTTTCTTTTTCTCTTCTCTTTCTTCACATTTCATCGAAAAATAATCGAAAGCATAATGAGGGTTTCAACCCTTCAACCTCAGATTTCATCAACTTCGAGCTCAAATCGTCCTCCGTCGTAGAAGGGAAAACTGACGATGTCATCGAGATCTTCGAAATCACTGGATCTGATTCAAAAATCAATCGTCTCCACATCAGATCTGTCTCAATTTTCATGTCGATCACCTCAATTTCCACGCACATTCTTCAATTCTATCACACAAAGATTGGTAGGGGCTTATGATTTCTATTGGTAACTGTAAATTATGAAAATTGCATTTAGGATTTTTAACGAAAATTTGTGATGTGTTTTAAAAACTTAGAATTATTTTCATTATTTCGAATTCATGCCAAGACTTTTATGTTTAATGTGTTTAATTGTGTTTTATAACAAATTATACGTGGGTGAGACATTTAAACAAATTATTTTTACCAGTTTGGTCATATGTACCGCCCGGATCTCGTTTTAATCTAATTTTTATAATTTTTCAATTTAAATAATATAAATAAATTTTAAAGTTTGAAAAAATGATTTAATATTCAATGAATTCATGTTGAGTTGATGAATTTCAAGAAATGATTTTTGTGGTTGAAAAGACGAAAAGTGAAAAAAATAAAAATAAAAATGAGAAAAGGGATTAAAAAGGTAAAATGTAAGAATTACACCCGAGGGGTTATGATTGCATTTTACATGGTGATGTTATGTGTGGGTTGATGAACGGATATCTAGGGTTAATTTACTTTTTGTTGTCTTGAGGTGACTTGTATGTTTATTTACGATTATGCGCTGTGTACTGTTATTTATTTTATGCCGGTGGACCACTATTCCATGATAGGAAATTGAATATTCATTCTCAACTCTGTAATGTTAATTTCTTATTTGTTCTCAAAGAAGAAAAATAATATGTATATGTAGCTATTTTGTGAACTGTTAAAGAGCTTGTGAATGCTTGAAGGGATATTTTGTCATATCATTTAGAGTGATATACTAGGATGTGTAGTAGGGACAATCAAGATCATACGTGGTATGGGAGGCATATGAGAGTGGAGTCATAATTGAACTTTAGGTTTATTCATCTCTTTTGAATAATTCATGTTATAAGTTTCTATTTTGAAAAATTTATATTTTGAACTTTTTAATGTAGAAATTTCATAATTTTCTATCTTGGGAAAATAAATATCCATCAATTTCTAATTTAAGATTTTTTTGTAATTTTCCAATTTAGGAGTTTTGTATTTTTCTTATCTAGAAATTTTATGTTGATTTATGATTTGCTAATTTGGAAATTTTATGTTCTTTTGAAACTTTCTATTTTGGAATATTTGTAGTCGTAAATTTCTAATTTGGGAACTCGTCCTATTTTTATAATTTTCTATTTTAGAATTTTTTTTAAATTTCTAATTTGGGAATTCATCATATATTCATAAATTTCTAATTTAGAAAATTTATTGGTTACCAATTTAGCAGTTTCACATTCATAATTTTCTAATTTGGAGAATTTTCACAAATTTCTATTTTATCTGATTTGAAAAATATTTACATATGTGAATTTTTAATTGAATTTCGATCATAGGATATAATTAGAGCTTTTTCACATTTTTTTATTTTTGAGCAAAATTCAAGGAATCATTTAAATAATTGAAAAAATTTTAATCGAAGGATTTATTAGCAAATCCAATATAAATTGATGATGATTGGATCATAATTTGACTTTAGTCTTTGTATGTTGACTATAGGATAATTTTGGATCGTAGTAGAGACTGATCATCTCGATCAAGTGGGTTCCCTATCTAAAACCTTCCGAAACCCATAATCTGGTCCTTATACATTTTTCTTATCCATGGATCGATCTACATCCGTTTTGAAATTATTTTTTATTCCTAAACTTAAACTAGGTGGCGACTCTCAATTCTCATAAAATCCCAGCTTCCCAATCAGATACTTCTATTCATCATTTAGTGAAAAAGGGTCGAGGTAATTTCACCCGTATAAGACAAATTTTGGTTCCCAACATGGTGTCCTTAATGTGGGTTGCTGAACATGTCTCTATCTATATATAAAACACATATTTATACCCCTTCATATAAACATATTTACCGGTCTAAGATGTGGTTAGCTAGATCTTACAATTAGGATCCCTTCTCATGGGAAAAAAACCTACCTAAAACTACTCCTTTTAATTTTTTTTCAAATTCAATTGTTATTCTACGGTCAAGCGCTAAGCTATGCAGGGACCAGCCCCCACTGAACTTTTGAAAAACAAAAATCCTCTATTCTTAGTTGGCCCCTATATTTCATCGATATTAGAGATTACCCAATGTGTTAGTGAAACTAAGGCGATGTTTGTGTGTGCTATTTTTCAGCGCTTATTGCTGAAACAAAAATATTCAACACTTTTTGTCAAAATAGTACGTTTGTTTACTCCATATTTTTAACTCTTATTACTGAAAATAAGTGAAAAAAATTCAACACTATTTTGATACTGAAAAAAACTGCTGAAGCGGTAAGCACTTCGTTTTTTTCGGCACGAACAAGTATGCCCTTCATTTTTTTTGGACACGGACAAATATGCCCTTATAGTTAAAAGGATATTATCTCTTATTTCCCATGGATAATTATATAAGCACCCCACAAATTAAAAAACCATACCATGGCCAAATTAATTTGTCTTATATAGGTTAAAAGTTTTGGAGTTAGTTGATTTTTGGTGAGGATGATCTCTACAATGAGGAGATCATCCTCACCAAAAATCAGCCCATCTCAAAACTTCTAACTCTATCAAAACAAGTTCAAGAACTGTAAATCGTTTAATTTTTTTTTTGAAACCATTTTTGACGTGGTTAGAAGTTTCAGAATAGGCTGATTTTTTGTGAGAATGATCTCTAGACCATATAGATTATCCTCACCAAACATTTGCTCATTTAAAAAACTTTAACCCATATAAGACAAAAAAAAATAGTTATGGTGTGGGTTGCCCTTATTAATTCATAGGGGGCTTTTATAATTACACATCCTTTATTTCCATCGAAAAGTATTCATCCAAAATTAAGTTCTTTTAATGTTGATTTCAAATTTTGGTGCCTTGTATGACATTATTGTTTTTAATTTGAAATTTGTAGGTTTTTAGAAATAAAAATTATTATTTATAAATTGAAATTTGAATATTACTTATTATTTAAAAATGAATTGTATTTTAATTTTACAAGAAATAATATATTTTATTGTGTTTGATACAAAATAGGCAAATAATGTATAATATGATTGTAATAAGGGTAAAAAAGATAATTTACCAAGAATATGTAACAAACATGATTGAGCATCTAAACAAACAACTTTTTCAGCACTTAAATTTAGCGTTGATATGTTTCAACACTTAATGCTATTCAGTACTTTTTTTTTTTTTTAGTTTAATAAACAGCACCTAACATGCAGCTGTTACTAAAAAAACGTGCTTGGATTCTGAACATTCTTCCATTTTTTCATAACAAAAAAGTCCTTGGAGTTCTGACAACTCCAAAGGAAACCTTCCTTTATCATGTTTGTTACCCAACAAACGTTGGAGTAAGCCAAATTCTTTCAAGAGATTGAAAAGTAAGGCTTGCCTTACTAACTCAGTAAGATTTGAAGCCTTATATATTAAGAGTTGTTGATTTCATCTTGTGCATCCAAAAGCCTGATGCGATGCCACAGGGATGTAGACGATGAGCTTTGGAAAAGAAAATGCAAAAAAAAAAAAAACAAAAAAAAACAAAAAAAAAAAAAAAACAAAAAAAAAGTTTTCGCCCATTTAATTTTAAGTTTGGGAGTTTGGCAGCCATCCATTTTAAAAACATTGCATCAACCCTTCTGGATGTAAGTTTTTCTCATGAAATCTATAAAGTTGTGGTGTTGGATTGCCAATCTAGTAATCCATTTGAACTCAACGGTCCTTTGAAAGATTTGAAATCTTACCAAGTAGTAAGGAAAATGCTTTTAAGATTAAATACTTATAAACACCCCCATTCTTTAAAGTAAATACTGACTATATCTCCTCTTCTTTCAACATCAATTATCTCTCGCAATATAATCATTGAGCCCACATGGCCACATTGGCAGATTTCATGATAAAACTCATATGAGTTGTGTTGGCGTAACCTCAAGATTGTACATCTTGACGTGAAAGTGTATAGGAACCATAGATGATTTTTTAGGAACCATGGATGTTTTTTCACTCGTATCTCTATGAAAATCATCTATGGTTCCTATACACTTTCACTTAAGGATGTGCAATGTGAGGTGCAATCTTGAGGTCATTTTAGTATTATTCAACTCATATTTAAGAAAAACAAATTCTTAAGTTTGATGTATGATTTTAAGAGAGAATATATGTTAACAAAAAGATGATATTTGAAGAAATGAGAGTATTATAAGCATTTAATATTTTAAAATGATGTGGGTCTCACTCCAAGATTTGTTGGGTAACAAACTTGATATAGTAAAATTCCTTTACAGTTACAAGAGTGTTTTTGTAATAAAAATACAACGGCGACGTCTGCCGATAAATCTCTGTAATAAATAAATAAATCATGATTTAGCCTCCCCTCAAAAATAAATAAATAAATAATTGATCCATATGAAAGATACCCCCGTGTGTTTCAAAATTCAAATTGATGAAATGTATCCTTAGGCCTTGAGTCGTCGTTGATGTTCTCCGATACTAATCTAAAATTACATAAGGGCCCTCATCTTCGACATCCATTCAACTTTTTGAAAGAAAAAAAAAAAAACAATGACTTACTATGTTGATTACATGACATCTAATCATGTGTTGGTATGGTAAGATACTTCTTACCCATCAAAAAAGATTGTCTTGTGCTCTTAATTTCTTTAAATCCAATCCCTATGGGATATCAAGCCCAAGTCTAAAAATCTATGATTTTAGTGGGAATCTTCATCATTCTTATAAAGATTATTGGCCAACTATTATATGCAGTGATTAGTCCAATGGTGATAAATGATGTTTCATATTTCCAATGGTGGATATCAAATACCACCCACACCAAGAAAAATTATTAGAAACCACCCAAAACTATCTTTAACCCCCCTCTCTCCTTGATTTCTGATTCTCTCCAACAATCCCACTTCTCTTTACTACCCATGTTTCCATCTCTCTCTCTCTCTCTCTCTCAAAAACATTCTCATATAGCGGAAATTAATGCACCTTATGGCCTAGTTTTGGAGAAATCTGTAGATTGTTCAACGTCTGTGTTAGACGTAAAAGATTTTGAAGATATGCAGCGACTTTGAAACCCATTTAAGTAAGAATTCTAATAATTTGTAATTCTTTCCCATTTGTTTTTTCTTTTTTACTTCTTAGTATGTTCTGATTCTTATTACATTTCTTAATGAACTTAAAGTTGTTGGTGTACAAAATAAACTGTTCACATTGCAGGTTTGTTTAGGGTCAGGCTTTATCTGTTTTTTGTTTTAATTTTTTCTCGATCTTTTTAAAGTTGTTTGACAAACCGAGTTTCTAATATGAGAGTTTCTCTTGCGCTCTGGATCTTTTTAAAACATCTATATATATATATATATATATATTTACAAGTTGAAGATTGTCCTGTGGAGATGATTCTTTTTTTCCAGGGAAAATAAAGGGTGAAGTAGATGAATCTTATGGTTGAAGAGAACATACCTTATATTGGAGAGAAGGAGAGAGGAAGAAAGAAGAATATTGCACAGGCTGCTTCATAGACTGGATTGTAGCCACGACTCATTGAGAGAAAACCTTAAAATATGAATTTCTTTGCAAGTTTTCGAATAAGAAGGCTTCTATTTTCAAGAAGACTTCAGTCATTGTAGATAACCTTGACCTCGATGTTAGAAAAAATGAATTTGAAATTGATGAAGTTAAATATGCATTATTCTTCTAATTATTCATCCTCATTTCTCTTTTTTCATTTATTCACATTGTGTTGTTATTTTTTTCAGGTTTTTGTTGATAGACAATTATTGGAATCATAATTGTTTTCCTCAATTTAAATTAAAGGAGTCATAAATTTGGGGGTCCAACCCAAAACCAATTGGTAATGAGCGGAGAGTCCTGAGAACTTATAAGGAGAGAGACAATGCAATGGATGTCCGATGTAGGACTAAAATCAACATGCCTTCACACATATGAGCCGGACTACGTTAAAATATGAGGAAATATGAATTGGATGACGTGGAGGAGATAAAGACCGACTCTGATACCATGATAAGTTTGGGCGGTCCAACTCAAAATCAATTGACAATGAGTGAAGAGACCTAGGAGTTTATAAGGAGAGAGATAAGGCAAATTGTGTTCAATGTGGGACTAAACTCAACCCACCCCCAAACATGTGGGTTGGACTAGGCTAAAACATGTGGAAATATAAATTGAATGATGTGGAGGAGAGAAAGGCCTGCTCCAATACCATAATTAATTTGAGGTTCCAACTTAAAAACAATTGGCAATAAGTGGAGAGGACCAAGAGTTTATAAGAAGAGAAACAAGGCAATGAGTACTCGATATGCGACTACACTCTACAAGGAGAGGGAGGAATGATTGAATTTGCTATAAACAAAGATCTTCCACCCTTCAAGCACTATTCTTACATGTGACATCCAAAAGTCAGTTTGTGTGATCTTAAGATTAGGAACGGTTTCAAGCCGTTCCTAAACAAGCTTAAAAAACGGCTTTTGGACTTCTTTATCGATGCGCTGTCTCAAATTTCCAAGTTTTGGAACGGCTACAAACCGTTCCAAATATGAAACGCTTTCATCCGTTACATATCTGAGTTGGGCAACATTAAATTAAAATGGTGAAGGAACGGTTTTAAATTGTTTCAGATTTTAAAATTCACATAAAAAAACATATACTGGATTGTTAAATAGATTTGAGCCCTCTCACCTAAAACATTAGAACAATTGCGAGTCCAACTATACGATTAACACGATTTTTTTTGTTCTTTACTTTACCTTCTTATGTAGTCGTTGCTTCAATCCATTAGAATTGTTAATTTCTTTGGCTTTGGTGCTCTAAATAGAAAGTTTTGATGCTCTCTCACCACCTTTTGATTTGTAGGGAGCGAAATTGTGGGTTGCAAGTTGGAGGGACCAAATAAGTAGGTACGGGGTCCACTTAATAAGGCCCAATAATTTCTCCAGGGTTCCTCCGATCACCACCATACACAGCACCGTTGTTAAAAACAATTACAACAACTAGTAACTGGTAACTGGTAACCGTTACCGCTCCATTGTCTTCCACAAAAAATAAAAAATAAAAAAAATACGTGTGTGAAAATTTCTTCTTATAACTAGAACAAGACAAATGTATGAACTTTGGTTAAACAATTGCCAGCAAACAAAATTCTTTTGAGCACACACCAGCAATGTGCAAGAGGATAAACTTCCCGGTATATTACTTTGTTGTAGAAGCATTCGTGAAAGTAATGAGGCATAATACATTACTTTGTTTTAGAAGCAGGGGCGGAGCTAGTAAGGAGCTGGTGGTGGCAATTGCCCTTAGGGGTGTCAATGGATCGCCGAAATCCGAATTCAAATTCGAAAAATTGGATATTATCCGAAATTTTCAGATATCGGATTCGGATGTCATTTTAACATTCAAATGAGTTTCAGATACGAATTCGAATACTGCAATATCCAATTTGATAATATCCGCTCCGATAAAAATACATATATTATGTATTTATGTTTTACAACAAAACTTTATATATGTAAATATATAGTGTTATGTATTCGTGTCATACAACAAAACTTATTTTCAAAATTTTATCTTCTCAAAACCACCTTCAACACTAAAACACTAGACGACGTTAATGGTGGGTTTCCGTTTCGATCGAACTTTATCTTCAAATGAGGGCACTACTCCGGCCGAAAACGTTATCTTCTCTCTCTCTCTCTCTCTCTCTCTCTCCCCGATCTGAACCAATCGGAGTGATTTTTTGAAGGAAATATGTGAGTTTGAACTGTGCGAACTCCGACACGTCTACTCCGGCCGGCAAGCATCTAGGTACATATTCTCTCTCTCTCTCTCTCTCTCTCTCTCTCTCTATCTACGATCTGAACCCGCCGGAGTGATTTTTCAGATGAAATATGTGGGTTTCGACTGTGCGAACTCCGATCGGATTGGATATTATCGGATATCCGATATATTTTTCAGATTTGAATTCGAATTCGGATAGTATTTTTTTTTTCGGATTCGAATTCGGATATAGCAGTATCCGATCGGATACCTATCCGTTGACAGCCCTAATTGCCCCAGAACTTTGAGACACCTCTATATTTTCAACTAATTACATGCCCCATTTGTCACCACTCCCTCACCTCTCTTCCCATTTGCCCCCCACACCCTCACATCCCTTCAATTGTTGCCCCCACAGAATTTTGAGACACCCCAATATTTTCAACTAATTACATGCCCCATTTGTCCCCATTCCCTCACCTCTCTCCCCATTTGCCCTTACACTCTCACCTCCCTCCAATTTTCACCCCCACGGTATTTTTAGACACCCCTATATTTTTAACTAATTACATGCCCCATTTGTCCCCACTCCCTCACCTCTTCAATTTTTTGTTGATGACATTGCGTCTTGACCAGGCCTTCTCAAATATTAATTGGAAATGACCTAAATATCATTTTATTCAACTTCTAACTAAAAACCTCTTAATTTCTCTTTAAAACCATTCATCTTCACTAAACAACTAACCATCGTTTGCCCCCACTACAGGAAAATCCTGGCTCCGCCCCTGTTTAGAAGTGTTGTGTTATAGAACAAGACTCCACTCTACAACCCATGCCCACTAAAGAAATGTGTTGTATCATAGTCCAATAATAGAAATACAGAAGTCAGATATCCCTCATACAGAAAATAAAACATCCCTGATTTTATTATTGGACTCCTGAAGCAAACAAAGATTATTGATTCTATGTTGGCAGGTTTGAATGTGGGATCTAATAAGTTTCTCCTGATGTCCTTAGTCTAAAAGCACTACTAAGAAATAGTTTTTACCAGTGAGACGGCTTAAAACCATTTATAATTAGAAACGGCTCAAGACCGTTTTAAAGCTTTGTTCCTAATTGGCAATATTCTTATAGCGCACAATACATGTAAGAGAACCCAATAACAATAACAATAACAACAACAACAACAACAAACGCTTACTCTGGGGTTGTACTGGTAGGACACCCTCCTCGACATCAAAGGTAGAACAAGTAGAAGAAGAAAATGAGGATAAATGTGAAGAAAATTGGTATAGAAAAGATGAAAGTTTGGTAGAGTTTCAATTTAGATGAAGCTGTTGCAGCTCAACAATTAGTTGGGTTAGAATAGCTATGAGACATTGATTATGTGTGACATCTTGTTTAGAGAGAGATGATGCATATATATAGGGAAATGTTCAACACCCAACCATTTTTGTCTTACATGAGTTCGAAGTTTTGGAATGGGCTGATTTTTGGTGAGGATGATCTCTATGATGAGGAGATCATTCTCACCAAAAATCATCCAATTCCAAAACTTCTAACCCCATCACAAATGCTTTACAAAAAATGGACGGTCCACAATTTTTTGACTTGTAAACATGGGGTTAGAAGTTTTGGAATGAGCTAATTTTTGGTGAGGATGATCTCCTCACCATAGAGATCATCCTCACCAAAAATCAGCCCATTCCAAAACTTCTAACCCATGTAAGACAAAAATGGTTGGGCAAATTGTTGGGTAAATGGTTGGGTGCCGAACGGGACCCATATATATATATGGATCAGGATCCGTGTACACATATATCTACTCATATATCTACAACGTGTTTTGTCCTATGTGGGCTAAAAGTTTTGGATTGAGCTGAATTTTGGTGAGGATGATCTCTATGATGAGGAGATTATCCTCACCAAAATCAGTTCAATCAGAAACTTTTAACATCGTCAAAAGTGGTTTACAAAAAATGGATGATCCACAATTATTCAACTCATAAATATGGGATTAGAAGTTTTAGAATTAGCTGATTTTTATGAGGATGATCTCCTCGTCATAGAGATCATCCTAACTAAAAATCAACTCAATCCAAAACTTTTAACCTACATAGGACAAAACACATCGTAGATATATGTGTACATGGATCCTGACCCTATGTATATAAATAATGGTTTTTCAAAATAAGGTTAGAAGTTTCGGATTGAGTTGGTTTGTTGTGAGGATGGTCTCTATGATAAGAAGACCATCCTCACAAAAAATAAGCTCAATCTGAAACTTTTAAGTCCATCAAAAGTGATTTACAAATTATTGGTAAAATATTGACGATCCACATTCTAAATCACTTTTGATGGGGTTAGAAGTTTCAGATTGAACTGATTTTTTTTTAGAAGAATCTTCTCATCATAAAGATCACTCTCACAAAAAATCAGCTCAATCCGAAACTTCTAACCTATATTTTGAAAAATTATTATTATTACATTGTTTTTACGTATGTCCCATGAACATATATATATATAGGCGACGGGACATAAGTATAAACATATGTAATTTTCAAAATATGGGTTAGAAGTTTCAGATTGAGCATATTTTTTGTGAGGATGATTTCTATGATGAGAAGGTCATCCTCACCAAAAATGAGTTCAATTTGAAAGTTTTAAATCCATCAAAAGTGACTTACAAATTATTTATAAAAAATCAACGGTCCATATTCTAGATCAAGTTTGATGAGGTTAGAAGGTTCAGATTGAGCTGATTTTTTGTGAGGATGATCTTCTCATCATAGAGATCATTTTCACAAAAAATCAGCTCAATCTGAAACTTCTAACCCATATTTTGAAAAATGATTATATTTTACACATGTTTTTACTTATGTTCCTTGAATGCTCCCCGCCCATGTGCGCGCGTGTGTGTGTATATATATATAAGCTTGATCCAAGAATTGAACCAAATTGATCGATTGTCCATTTTCTCAAATCGGAATTGAATATTCCAAACTGAACAAAACCACACCAAAGCTATTGGTTTGGTTTGGTTCTCAGTTTGAACTGGACCAAGTTGCACCCCTAATTTTAACAAACCAAACAGAAAATATGCTTCTTCTATCGAGTGCTTTAGAATCAACCCCTAATTTTTGGTGAACATTTGAGATACCCATATGTTTTCAAACGGAAGACATGCCCCTTTGAAATTGGTTTTCTCTTATAGATTAAGGAAAAATGATCTAAAATGCCCTTATACCCAAACACAATCTAATAATTGAATTATCTTCACTTTTCAAGACCTTAAACCTAAATTATCATCCATATCTAAATGCAAGTGTCTTGAAGTTAATAAAAAAGATTGGATAGGGTAGCTATCTGGAGGTTGGATCCACATGATGGGCTTGGGTCCTAGATTAGTTTGGTGAAAATCCAGTGTGCCCAAACCAAAGTAATGAGAAGAAAATAAATGTTGACCCGTCATAGGCCCACCTTTAGAAATTTACTAGGATGGGGTTTATAAGAGATGTCACCTCAAGACTTGAGCCCTATTTAAAATTGAGATAGGACAAGGACAATGGTAACTACGCATGCAGGTTGGACATGGGCTATGGATCACAGATCCACATGTAAGCTTTATCTTATGAAATTTTATTTTGGTAAAAAAATTAACTAATATTTTAAAATATTTTATTTGAATTCAAAATTTCAAATCCCACCGTTTGGTATAAATTTTTTACCAAATTTGCCTCTCATCAAAATCATCATTTTCATTTATTATTTGACAGGAATGGTGGTGCCACGTGGGTCGTGCGTCATACCAACTTTAGGTCACTAAAGTCTATAAATACCATCTTCTTCTCCGTGTAAATATTACAATCCCCACATAGAAATTAGAGAGCACAAAAAGTTTTTAGTTGTTCCTCTTCATCTTTCTTTCGATCGATCAAAAGATCAGAATGTTTGATCATCTTTATTTTAGTAATTTTTTTTATTTGTGTTTTCGTTGGAGCACATTGCAATCTTTGAGGTCACAGATCCGATCCTTTACCCAAATGATGTTGATTGAAAAATGGCGGATCATTAAATCCTGGGATATGATCACCGTGATTGTGTCTGCCATTCAGAGTAACAAAGGTGAGTTTTCCCTTGAGGACAATAAGCCAAGCTTGTACTAATTTGTTTTCTAGTTAGTATGTTAATTTCTACCCTTGATTTATTTTGCAAAATATCTGTTAGTTTGTTCCTACTTTGCTTTGATTTGGAATGATTGTATTATTTGCCTCAAACCAAACAAGGAAAGATACATTAAATTCCCCCAATGTCGCATTACCATTCCTATTTATTCAATAAATGATTTTATATTTAGTTTTCTATCGAGACCTTCGTCAATCTCTCGTCACTATGTATACTTGATTCCTAAATAATAAAAGTTATTTCTTTGATAAATTTATTTAACTAATGTTTCATTCTTATCAGTATTCTCACAAAATTTTGAATTATTATTTGAGTATCAACTTAACAACCTTTACTAATATTATATTAGGGTTTGTTTGCAAAAACAAAAAAAGACCTAATTGGAACTTGACTTTGCTTTCACTCAACATGATTAACTGAAAGATTGTGTATCATCCGGGGGGGGGGGGTCTTGGTATTAAAATATTTAGGCTTATGAACTAAACATCATTGGGGAAGTGGTTGTTGAAAATTAGGGTTGAGCAATAATGTTTGCAAAATGACGAGAGTTATTAAAGTTAAGTACGATAAGAACCTGATGGGATGGGAGAGTCTGTAGATCTGATGGTTGTAGCGTTTGGAAGGTTATTTGTAAAATGCCCTAAGAGTTCCAAAGGCATATATTTTTAAGATGAGAAAGGAGAACTATATTCGCTTTTTTCCAAGATTATGATCTCAATTTTCCTGCTTTTGTATTTTGGACTCCTAAAATTCCTTCTAAAGTGACCTTTTGTGTGGGTTGTGGCTTTGGATAAACTTCTAACCCATGACCATAATAACGAAAAATGACGTTTTTTGTTTTTGAAATAAAAAATGCATTTAAATTTCGTCTTGCATCTCTGATGACTTTTTCATTTGTGACAAAAAATGTCGTTTTATTCCCCTTTTTTTTATAATTTTTTTCAATGGGAAAAAATTAAATTCCTTATTTTCCCAATGTGGGATTTGATACATAATAGAATTTGGTGATTCATAAATGTAAAAATATGAGGTTTAATGATAATAACTTGATTTTAAGAAATTTATATATCTATATATATATATGTCATAACAGTTTACATTTTTTTTTTTTCTATTTTCAACATTTTTACCAGTTGAAGAATCGTGGACCCTCAATTTTTAACGGGGCCAGAAGTTTCAAAATAGGCTGATTTTTTATGAGGATGATCTCATCACCATAGAGATCATTCTCATAAAATATCAGCAAGTTCTGGAACTTTTAACTCATATAGGATACAACATGTTGGCTACGTTATTGGCTCTTGAACTTGACACTAAATCAGTCCATTCCGAAACTTCTAATCCCTATAAAAGTGATTTACAAATTAGTGGTTCACAATTCTTCAACTTGTAGAGTAGAGTTAGAAGTTTTAGAATGGATTGGTTTGTGTGTGTGTGTGTGTGTGTGAGTATGATCTCCTTTTCATGGAGATCGTCCTCACAAAAAGTCAACCCATTATATATATATAAAAGGTCGGGTTCAATAGTCAATAACTTAGCCAAAGTGTTCTATCCTATATGCACTAAGAGTTTTGGAATGGGATGATTTTTTTTGTGAGGATGATCTCTATTGTGAGAACATCATCTTCACAAAAAAAATCAGTCAATGCTGAAACTTCTAACTCTAGTTTACAAGTTGAAGAATCATGGATCATAAATTTTTATTGTTAATTTATAAAAATCACTTTTGATGGGGATTACAAATTTCGGAATTGGCTGATTTTTTGTGAGGATGGTCTCTATGATCTCCTCACCATAGAGACCATACTCACAAAAAATTAGCCCATTCCGAAACTTTTAGCCATATAAGACAAAACTTTGGCTATATATATATATATATTCCTTTGACAATCAATCATTGGATAGAAAAAAGAGAGGATTACACATGTATCGACTCATGTTGAGCTACATCTTACAGTCCTTATCTTTCTTTGATAAGTATTCTATATCTAGTTACAAATTCATTGTTCTAGAGATGTTTTTGGGTTTATTAGAGTATGAAATGGATAAGATCTTTTTACAAAATGTAAAAGATGGATTAGGTCTTACACACGTTGTGTCCTTGAGACCTCCCCATTATCCTCATTTTATAGCTCTTGAAAAGCCTTTTGTAGTCGGCCAATTGAGGTCCTCTCCCAAGGAAAATGTATTATTTTATTGTGGCAAGGCTCCTAACTGTGGTTTTCATCAAATAACCTTCATTCCTTGTGTAGATATGTGATTTTTCAAATCAGAAGATCACTTTTACGAGGATTTGGACTCGTCACCATTCTTTTTGTAAAAGGGTGTGAATGGTCACCCGAAAAGTATTTTTAGAAAAAGTATCGTTTTGACATCGTAGTGACTCTCGTATGGATTTGATGTATTGGTTTGCCTAGGATCTAGGTAAGTGGTTCGATTATAGATAGAAGAAGGTGTTAGGCATCCCTTTCTCTTTATCAAATGATGGTAACCTCGAAAAACTTGGTCATTTTCGAAATAAAGCGAGAAAGAAAAAAAGAATTTAATGATCAACGACTTGTACCTTTATTCGTAAGGGATTTACTATTGGCTCAGATCATAAGGATCATCTCATTGACAGAGACGATTGGCATCAATATCATGCCTTAAGAACCTAGTTTTGGAAAGTATCAACTAATGGATATGTGCCCTTTCTCATAGGTTGAGAAGGGTCCATTTACCGATTGCTTTAAAACGAGTTTAAAATAATATTTTTAGAATAGTTACAACCCCTATATTTTTGACTGAACTGAAGTCTGATCTATCAGAGGCAGGAGAGGGGAACGATACATGTTATGGCCTTTCTAAAAGTCAAAATAAATGGGGTGAAGGGGAAAGGTAGAAGATGGAAATGAAGATGTGAGAGAGAGAGAGAGGGGGGGGGGGTGCAACACTATGTTTAACCCACCTTGAGGCTTGGGCCTCCCTTTTACTTCTTTTCTTCCTCCATTCTTTTTCTTTTTCTTAGGTCCTTAGTAGAATTATGTGAATTTGTTTTAGAGGAGATGAGATACTGAGATAAAAGAAGAGTTGAGAAATTTTTGAATCCTTTAAGACTTGAGAACATGAGTTTTTTTTAGAGGGAGAGGAGGGGTTTTATAGGTGTTGAGGGTTACTTTAAGGGTAATATGGGGTGAAAATATAAAAAGATGGAGAATGATATGAGGTTTATGGGTGAGGTGTTTGATATTTGAGGTTAAGGGGATGGTTTATGTGAAAGGTAGTGTAAATGGATTGTTTTAGATTCAAATGTGTTGGATATTTCAACCCATATGAGTTGAGTGTTAAGTGGGGGTTAAGGGGAGTGGGTTTTGGTTAGAAGAATGATGGTGTAAGAGGTGGTTGTTGATATTTTGTGAGGGTGGAAGAAATGGAAAGATGTGTCAAAAAGGTATGGGATTGTGTATTAGGTGAGTTGATTAATGAGAAGGGGTATGAGGATGTTTGTGATAAGGATTTAGACAAAGTGACGGGGGTAGATTATGACACAGGTTGTGAGTTGTGGTATGAGTTGTGTAGCTTTTAGGTGTGATGATGAGGTTGGGTAAGATGATTTTGGGAGGTGAATGGTGGTAGTGACAAGTATCCCCTTTGATGATTAAAGGTATGGACATTAGGTTTGGACTTAATTGGGTTAGGCTTTTGACTTGATGAGGGTTTAGATCTTAAGATTAGCTTGAGTCTCGGGTTTCAGTTAGAGTTGGGTTGTATAGGATTAATGTTACGTTAGGTTAAGGTATTGAAAGCGCCCTCGATCCGTGGGGTGCGCGGATCCGCTTTTGACCCTTGAGGTTTGGGAGTCGCCACCTAGTTATTGTGGTCTAGGAACCAAACCGACTCTAACATGGATAAAAGGAACTAATCTACCATAAAAAATCTGAATTCGGGGATCAAGTTACGGGGTTGGAAGGTGTTAGGCACCAACCCCGCCCGGCCAAAGCCGGTCTCTACTAACTTCCCAAGTAAATTACATTGCTAAAACCTAGATAAAAATAAATAAAAATAAAAAATTTACCTTTCCGATTGCAAGGACTTTGTTCCCTCAGATCTAACAAAAAGAGCTCCTTATACTGTACTCCCTTGCTTCGTTCTGTCTCCGGATTTGACTTCGGATCTCCTAGATCAAGATATCTTCTTGTTTCTGAATCTGAACTCTTCAAGTTTGTTGCGGATTTGGGGGTGTTTTTGGAGGCTTTTAGGTGTTTTCGGAGGGCTTTTAGGTGTTTTCTAGACTAAAATTGAAGGGGGGATGTTAGGTAAGGAGTTGGGACTCCAAAACTAAGGTTTATGGGGGGCTATGGGAGCTTCTAGACCTACTTCTCTTAGGGTTTTTGATTTTATCCGAAAATAGGGTGTGAGCACCTCTATTTATAGAATTTTTTTAAGGTTGATTTGGATAGAGTTAGTGTTTAATTAGAGATCTTTTAATTAGAATTGTGTTTTAGTTAAAATTGTTTTAGGTAGAATTGTGTTTTAATTAGAATTGTTTTAGGTAGAAATGTTTTTAAGTTAGAACTCTATTAGATAGAGTTATTATTTAATTAGAATTCTATTATGACTTTTGGTCTTATTTGATTGACTTTTAATGTTTTGACTTTAGTCTTAATTGATTGACTTTTAATATTTTTACTTTAGTCTTGCTTAATTGACTTTAATTTTGACTTTAGTCTCACTTGATTGACTTTAATACTTTGACTACAATCTTGCTTGATTGACTTTAAATTTTGGAGAACCCCCTTCCATTATTTCTTTAATTCTTTGGACCCCCAAATGGAGGAGTCCTTAAAGAAATATCCCACGAACCCTCAACAATTTTACCCGAAAGTCCGATTGATCGATTTTTTAGGTTCAAAATTTTAAATTAATTTCATCAATGTTTCACTTTAATTATTTAATATTTTATTTATTAATTTCGAATTTTTTAATTATGAAAATTGTGAAATTACCGTTTTGTCCCCAGAGAGGACTTTTCACGTTTCAAGTCGGTTTTTAATGTTCTAGGATATTTTAGAATCGGTTTTTCGTAAGGAATTCAATGGAAATATTAGTTTTTGTTATTTATGAAAATTTTTGTGTGAAATGATTGTGAACTTTATGAGGGGCATTTTCGTAATTTTGTCGAATTCTTTTAAAAATAGTGAAATGATTTATTTGGTTTCGATTTGTTATTTTATGTGTTCGAGAGAGTTTTTCTAAGCGTAATGTAGGCTCTAGGGTTGTTTTGAGGTTAGGGGTATTTTGGTAATTTGGTAATTTTTTAGTGATTTTTATCGTGAAATTTCTTTTTGGTCTGCAAGATGATGATTTCTATGTTTCTGGGGTCGTATTTTCCTAGTGTAGCGTGGTTTCTAAGGTTTTGTCAATTCGAGATACCTCATCCGGATTTCTGAAATACATCTGGTAACAAAGTAAAGCAATGGAATACACATCCATCATTGGGAATCATTGCGATCGGGTTGACGAGTTGATTAATCAGGCGAGTGCAAAAATGGGGTGTCTACAGGTATTGACTAGGGTTAGACTTGTTTTATGGTGAGGCTAAAATGGTTTTTAGGGCATTAAACATTGGTAAGCCTTAGGTGGGCTTAGAATGTTTTTGAGTTTGGGGTTAGAGGAGTGAGAGATGGAGAATGTGGTGGGTCTAGAAGGCCTTATTATGGGACCAAGAAACCTTTGCAGGTCTTAGGATCTTTTGGCAAAATATTGATTTTACTATAAAATCAATTTTTTTTTTATCTTTTCAAGTGGGGGCCTATTCAAATTGGGGTGTCTATACCTTGTCTTGCATGTTATACGCTTGATCGTCCTATATGGACAATGACCGACATCACATCTAGCACGATTGCCATGTTAGATAAAAATCATCCTAGAAGCAATGACTCCTATGTGGCGCCATAGGGACAAGGACCCCAATTTTTGGCACCATGCACGTGACATTGCACTCAAGGGTACCATCAACGCTTAGTGGAAAATTATATCTTCTCTTCAAAGCTAAGTAAGTATGAGCTAAATCTTGTTAGTTGTTCAGTCTCTTAGCAAGCAGTAGTTCTAGTAACGAAACTAGTACTTCTAATAGTTGAGTTAATATGAGTTACTTATCATAGTGGTAGAGCAAGTCTGAGTTGAGGTACTTGTTTTAGTAGCTTAATTAGTACAAGTTATGAGTTCTCGTCTCTTAAGAAGCAGTAGTTGTATGAGCTGTTTGGTTGTTTTTTGTTATATTTTCCCTTGAGCCTAGTATATCCTCTATTCAATTTAATTATAACCTCTCTATTTTTTCTTCAATCTTGTTAATTTGTAACCAATTATTACACATCATTTACTTTGAAAGTTACTATTGGCACCCCAACTTTTACTTATTACACCCAAAACAAAAAAAAAATAAAGAAAATAAGTATTTGGAGTGTAATAAGTAAAAGTTGGGGTGCCAATAAATTCTTTTTTTTTTTTTTTGGGTTCTAGATTTCCCTTTTTTGGGTTTAAGATTTTATGAGCCAAATTAGAATTGTAAACAACTCCTGGAATTGTTTGAATGAGTGTTAGATTGTTTTGTAAAGTTGAGATAATTATTTGAACCAAACCTTTGTAATGTTCGAATGATGTATTTTCATCTTTCATTGAAGGATGGGGATAAATAATTTAAGAAATTGAGGTGTAATAAGTAAACTTTAAGGTGCCAATAGCAGCCTTCTTTACTTTTAATCTATTTCAAAACCAATCAATATTTTAACAAGTATGATGAGTAATAAGTAATCCATATTGGGGTTGCCAATATGTAATCTATATTTTAACAATCAATCTATCTTTTAAAAATTTGGAGTGTAATAAGTAAAATTTGGAATGCCAATGTCAACTCTTTAGTCCTATTCTTCTAACAAAACCTACTTTTACTAGGAGTCTAGGACACAATTCTAGTTTCACACAATAAACTCAAATATAAAATCAATGCTTTGGCCAAAGGTGTAGACACGTGATTTCGTCATTACGATGACCACATCTACAATGGTTTGGAGTCGCCACTATTCATTTTTGTAAGTGGGTGTGAATGGTCACCCGATGTGCATTTTTTAGAAAATGTGACATTTTTGGCGTTTTAGTGACTCTCGACGGATAGGAACTAATCGAGCCTTGAGATTCGGGGTAAGCGGCTCGGTTGGAGAAAAGGGAAGGTGTTAGGCACCCTTTTCTCCCCACTAAATAATGGTAACCTCAACTCAACTCGGTCATTTTGATTTAAAAAATATGAAAAATAAAGTGCCACGTGTTGTGCATTTGTACCCTAAATAGGGATTTATTTTTGGCTTGATTATAGGATCATCCCATTGAAGGGGATGGTCCTTATAAACCTTTGCCTTGAGAAGAGATGAGGGGATAATAGAAGAGGGAGGAGGAGAGGGTAGAGAGAGAGAGAGGGGGATTGCCTTGAACCCACCTTGTATCTTCTTTCTTTTCTTTTTCTTTTAAGTCTTCTTGAGTCCTTAGTATTTTAAGAAAATACAACTCTTTTTTTGGTTGAAGGGGTAGATAAGAGATGATGAGAGAGATGAGTGTAGTATGTGACTTTTTTTTTTTGTGTGAGACTTGGGGAGGATTAGTGTGAGAGAATTGGTAAGATTTTCTTTTCAATGAGAAAGGTGATAGTTGTTAGTAGAGAGAGAGTTGGGGAGAAATTTTGTAGTGAAAGTTGGGGGCCATTTTTGGGAAGAGGATGAGGGTATTTATAGATGTTGATGAGTTATTTTAGGGATATAATGGGGTGAAGTGAAGAAAAATGATAGAATGGTTATGAGTTTGAGAGAGAAGTGGGTGTAATTTAAAGGAGATTGGAGGGTATTTAGGTAAGGGGGGTTAAATGGGTGAGTTTTAACCCAAATGGTTTGGATCCTACCCAGCCCATTTGGGTGGAGTGTTTGGTGAGGTGAGTTTAAGATGGTGGTTGTGATTAAATGGTATTTGATTTAAGATAATGGAGGATTTAAAGAGGTGGTTGATGATATTTTGGGAGGGTAAGGGAGATGATGCCATATGTCAAAGTGGGTGAAAATGAAGAGTTGAGATAGGTTGATGGGAGAGGTTGAGTGTTTGACTTGAGAGGATGGTGTAGGTTTAGGTTGTAAATGTGGGTTTTGTAGGGAATGATGAGGTTAGATTAGGGGAGGTATAGGTTAGGGGTGTGGGTAGATGTGTTTGATTTGAGAGAAAAGGTGATGGGTTGATGTGTGGGTAGATGAGATTTAAAGCAAATTAATGGGGTAGGTAGTTGGGTGAGGGAGGTGAGATGGGGTGATGAGATGTGTCATCTTTGATTATCAAGATGGTGATTGGTTGATGTGGGTAGTGGTTGATGGGTTAGGGTTGTGGGTTGGATATGAATTGGATATGGATTTGGGCTTAGGGGCTTTGGAGTGTTTTGGGCTTGTGTTATGAAATGGTTTTGGATTTTAGGAATTGGTTGGGGGTTATTTTAGAATGGATTTTGAGGGTGTAGGTTGGTTTTAGATTTTAGGTGATATGGGATTGATTTTAGGTTAGGGGTAAGGTGAGAAATTGATTTAGGAAAGTGTTGAGGGCTTGTGGGCCTTAGGTGGGTTTAGATTTTTTTGGATTCGGAGATGGAGCGGTGGAAGGTATAGGAGGTGGTAGGCATCCCAAGTCTCGTTTTTTTAGTTTTATTTATTTTTTTGAGATTTTTGAAATCATTGGTTGGATCGAGATGCCACGTGTTGGCAAATCGGGCCTTTTAGGCCCGTTGGAGAATTTCATCGAACATTCGGGTATTCTTAGATACAAAGGCGGAGCGGTGATGGTTTAGACAAAATAGAGGATAGGTCAAACCCCTTTGGTGGGTCCTTTAGACCATTGAGAGGTCTCAGGGGCCTCGGTTTAATTAAAACATCACTTTTTAGTGATTTGGGCTTTTGAAGCCCGTTGGCCAATTTTGTCGAAAAATCGATGTTTTGAGTGAAGCGGGGTAGATGGGAGTATGCCAAATCTTTTTGGTGGACCTACTAACCCATTGAGAGGTGTTAGAGGCTTTGATTTGTCAAAAAAAGTCATATTTCGATTGGTTTGGGCTTTTGAGGCTCGTTGGCAATTTTTATTGAAAAGTCTGTATTTTTGGACCCTTTCGAGTTTGGGCCCGTTCAAATTGAGGTGTCTACAGAAGGTATAACAAAACATCATAAGTAAAGAATCAAACAAAGTTAATGTAGCAAACATTATCTAACAAATCAATCTCTATGAGTAAAAAACTGAACTACATCCCTCACCATAGAATCCATATATCTCCAACTACAACTCTCCTACTTATTAAATTTGTCAAATAAAACTCTTGATTTATACTACATAGAGGAAATTCATTTTGGATCGAAGGAAATGTGATAGACAAGATAGTGTGAGAGATGGCACCAACATAAGAAAAGAAGTGCTATTATATGAGTGAAATTTACATGATTTAACTTATAATTTTTAATATAATCTTCACTCTTACATGTTTGATCTTCTTCTTCTTATTATTATTAATTATTAAAATTAATTTCTTGAAGGTGATTTAGAAGGTTCTAGATGAGGAATAGGTGGCCCATGGTTATAAGAATCTTCCCCTTGTTGGTGGGGAATCTTTTGGGTGGTCCATATAATTCTCTCTTAACCTCATATTCAAGTTAGTTAATCATAGAAGTAACCATACTATTCTTACCCTAATTAATTATGAGCTTCAACCTAGATCACAAAAGTAATGCACTTTTAAATAAACTCTCATTTGTTAGGCCTACTTTGGCATCAAACATACAAATTGACACATGTATTTATTTTTAAAATTATAAAATTATAGAAATATTCACATACAATATCTGAAAAATAGTAAAAAAGAAGAAGACAATAAAATAAAATAAAAATTAATATTCCATGAACTTTCCTTTTTAAAAATAATAATTTCCATTTTTGCAACTTGCTAACCAGAGTCAATAGTTGAAACTTAACTATGGTTTGGGTTTTCAACTCTTAACAAAAAGTAAGGTTAAGGAAATACATTAAAAAAACAAGGACAACCCATGCCCCCTTCATTTATTTATTTATTTTTAAAAACATGAAAAATAGTCAAAAGGGCAAAAAGAAAAAAAATAATACATTAAGAAAATCATTAATATTCCATAAACTTTCCTTTTTAATAAAAATTTCCTTTTTTGACTTAACCATGGTTAAGGTTTTTAACTCTTAAGAGAAGTAAGGTTACCCATGCTACTTTTATTTATTTATTTATATTTATTTTTTAACACAATGTGATTTAGAATTTGAGAAATCTGTTTTAGGTTTTGAGCGTTTTTTGACAAAAAGTCCTATTTTCGAGAAAATTTGGGATTTGCGTGGGAAAAAGGGGCAAAAGGAAATGTGATCGATGTCCTTTCATGGTGGCTCTGGAATTCAAATTCTTCTAAACAGAGAATTTTTCTGATTGGGTATTTTGTCCTCTCTTTACTGTTTTATCGAGCTTAATATTTAATCTATTTTTTTACTGATTATTGTGCAGTAAAGACAGAGATTAGACATTCTAGGATTTCAGTCCAAAGTACTTAAAATTGGCACTTCGGAGGTCGAATCTCGACCTTTATAAGTTGTTAAAAACTTGGATTTCTGTAGATCTATGGCTGATTCTGTTCTTTGATTTGAATATTGTTGTCTTTTGTTTATGTTGTTCTGTCATTTTTTCTAAACTAGTTTGTTGCTTAGGGATCATGTTTAATCTTTAGGGGAGAAACAGAGCAAAAAAAAAAAAGGGTTTTTGTGTTTGGATGTTTGCATGCAATGTGGGTTTGTGTTTTTCGGGACAATTGTGGCCTAGATGCTTCTGAGTTATTGGTTAGACTTGTACTGGATAGTATCAGAACCGATATTATACCTCGGATTCAAATCTTGGAAGGGGAGACCTTGGGAAATGGTTAGGGTTTATTGGTTAGTCTTGTATTAGATGGTATCTGTACCAACATTATGCTTTGGATTCAAATCTTGGAAGGGGCGACCTTGCGAAATGGCTAGGGTTTATTGTTTAGTATTGTTTTAGATGGTATTAGAACCAAGATTATGCTTTGGATCCAAATCTTGGAAGGGGTGACCTTGGGAGATGGCTAGGATTTATTGGTTAGTCTTGTATTAGATGGCATGCTTTGGATGCAAACCTTGGGAAATGGCTACCTTGGAGGCCCAAAAAGAAGGATACTCAAAGTGAAAGCCGCCACAAACTGAGCCACCATGGATAATTGAACCAAAATAATACCAATGCTCACCTAAGGAAATTTCTTTCTATCAATCTTAACTAGCATGTCATCGCTACGACTAACCTTACTTTGTATAGCATTAAGCAAAAGTGATTTATAGATTTTCCGCTAGCTTCGTAAAAGAAGCATTTAACTGAAATAATTCCCTTTCCAATGACACAATTAGTAGGTAGGATCTTATAAGGGGGAAGAAAACTTAGTTGGAATCGTTAGACCCTAGATAGAAGATACTAGGAACTTTGCATTAGTAGTAGGCATTGAGGAATCATAGAAAAACTTGACGTTGAATCCACCATCTCGTCTACATGAATAAAATCTTATATCTTTGTCAATGGTGGAAAGGACAAGAAGAGTTAAGGTTAATGCATTCAATGGCTTATTTGAATTTTTTATTGAAATTGAAATCCTAATAAGTATCCCTTCGGCACAAACCATAAGGTATTAACCAGCACATACATGTAGGGACCTGTTCCTAAAGGTATGACTCACTTCATCAATGTTGGCATTGTGGACTCAGAGAAGGACTTGACCTTGAATCCTCCTTCTTGACTACATGTCTAAACACTTATATTCTTGTCAACGAGAGAAATTGACAACAAGAAGATAAGGTTAGTAAGAGATGTAATGATCTATATCTCCCAATCACTGAAGTCTCTCCTGAAATCAAAATCCCAAGAAGTGTCCCTTGGCATAAGTACAAACCGCAGAGTTATTATTCAGCATACCTATTTTTGAAGACATGGCATAATAGGGTTGGCAACGGATTGGTTTGGTACCGGATCAGTACCACTCCAATACCAATCCAATTTTTTTAAAACATGTACCCAATCCGATCCGATCAAAATGGATTAAGGAATATGTGAACCGAATCCGATCCGTTTCATTTCATCCTTAATCCAAAACTGATCCGATCTGATCACATTCCTTTTTTTCAAATGATCAACGTGAAATATAGAGGGAAACCAAAAAGACAAACGTTTTATCTATATGTATTTATATGAAATTAAGAATAATAAAAAAATTATTAAAATATGTTCGGATGGATCTTTATCAGAGCGGATTCGGGTAGGTTCGAAAATCCAAATTTTCATATTTTTTCATATCGAATCGGTTCGGACATCGGGTATATTTCGAATCATTGCTAACTGATGTTGATAGGCGTGCCGACACTTATCTCAATGCCTATGATTGAGCTAAGATGCATCTAGGAAATAAATTAGCAACATTGATTGAGACAACTCTGTTTGGCTGAGTCAACTCGGGTTGGCTAAGTCAACTCGACCCAAGCTTTGACCAGTCTACAAAACCTAGTACAATTTCTCTTAGGACTCTTTCTTTTATTGAGTTTCTATTTTTTGAGTTGTTTTAGAAAGTTTCTTTTCCTAGTTAGTTTCTAATTTGTTTTATGTTTAAATTCGTTTTTATTCTTTAGGCTATAACTAGAAGTCCTTTTAGATATCAAAATTGAGTTCTGATAGGATTAGAAGGTTAATAATATGTTATAGATAGATAAGGAAGTTACTTTTTAGTGTTTTGAAAGGTTTCTAAGTCGTTATCTATATAAGGAGCTCCAATAAAAAAATCATTGAAGTAAGTTTTTTTGAAGGTTGATTAATAAAAGAAGAGATTTTTCTTCCCTTCCTTTGTTTTTTTTTATAGCCTAAGAGTCTGATATTGGTTATTAATTTTAGTGTTTGCGATTGATTTCCATCAATCTCAAATCTAGATTGAAGTTTCTAGTCTGTTTTGCTCGATATAGGGATTCTTCATTACTCTTAGTTCTTCGGATTTCACCCTAGAACCAAATTTTTAACATAAACTCCAGGTTTGTGTGTTCTACCCTACATCACCAACCCTACGTCATACAATTTTGGGATTTGTTCCTCAGCATACTATGATCCTCCCAAAAATGCACCTTGCTCCCTCTTTAAACCTTCAATCTTTTACAAATTCAATGGAGTTTTTGTCAATTCCCTTCTACACAGTACACCCATAGGATGATCTCATAACAATACTTCCCCAACAAGAGAGGTCACACTGTATTTAGACTTAATAACTCTTTTCCATAAGCTGTCTCAATTCACCCCAAATCTCCATAATTATTTATACAAGTTGAATTTGAAGCCTTAAAACCTAGACCCCATATCCTTTTTGGAGAGAAAATGAGATTCAATTTTACTTAATGAAATATGCAGTTATTGATATTGTCATTCCATAAGAAATCCTGAATCAACTTTTGCAAATGCATATCCACACCCCTAGGCAAAGAGAATAGAGAGGGAAGATATATTAGAACACTAGATAATATACTCTTATTAGAGTAATTTTTCCCTTTAGAAATATATGTAGCTCTCCAAGAGTCCAATATTTATCCATCCTCTCAATGACAGGATCTTATATGCTTGAGCTTCTATACGACATTCGAAGAGGAAAACCCATATAAGGAGCCTAGGATAAATCTACCCAACAACCAAACACCCCACAAGAAATTGCAAATTAGGGACAAAGCTGACGCTAAACACCTTGTTCTTTTTCAGATTGACAAACAGACCCCACATTGCCTTGAAACAATAAAGGAGCCTTGCAAAGAATATGATCCAATCAATTTAAGGGTTGAATAAAGCCAAAATGTCATCCACAAATTGCAGTTGAGCTGCCCTAGGCCACCTTCGTTGACCCAAAACCATTTGAAGGATCCAATGGATATTGTTGTAGCCATCATTCTACCAAAGGATTTGACAATGATGTTGAAGAGGAAGGGAGATAACATCGCCCCTTACCTCAGCTCTCTTGAAATCTTAGATTCTATTGCATTGGGTTCTGTTGAGTAGGATTAGAGAATTAAATTGAGGAGACGTATTTCGATAGCGCCCAATTCATGTGATGATAGGCTTTCTCTAGATATATCTTGCACAAGCCCAGGAATATCTGATCTCAATCTTGAGAATTTTGTCCTACAAAGAGAGAATTTTGTGGACTCTACCCCTTTGCCATTTGTTGGGGGATTTGGAAGGAAAGAAATTTGAGAATTTTTTAAGGAAAAGAGTCCTCTCATCAAGATGTGGTTATAAGTATTGTAGGTTTGCTATTTCTTTGATGTTAACCTTGTAAGGAGTTTAAGGTGTATTTTTAAGGACTTTTTATTTGGATGGGATCTTATGTGTAAAGAATTCTGTGTTATCCTTTTCTTGTATTTTGGTAGGCCATCTCGACCTCTTTTCATTAATAAAATTTGTACTTCCAAAAAAATAAAATATAAAAGGTCCTTGTTCAGGGCCAATCGCTATAGGAATGACCACATTGAGCTTAGAAGCAAGGAATTTTGATAGGATCCTGTACATAAAGAAAATAAGACTAATGGGCTTGGCTTCGATGATATCTTCATTCTTCAACCAACTTGGTCTTGATATGCTGATTTTATTGTCTCAGTCATTTGTGACGATGGACTTGCGAAGGAAAGCTGTAACTACCCTAAGGCTGGGTTTTTAACCGGGCATTGAATCCACCATTGGGATTAAAGCCAGAAAGGTACCGTTTCAATAGTAATCTAAGCACTCCCTCTCATGGAAGTTCTTAATTACTTGCATCAAATCCTTCTTTAAAATATCCAAATAAGCTTGAAAAAATCCAAAGAAAATTCATTAGGACCCAAAGCTTTCTTGTCACTCATCTCCAAAATAGATTGATAGTGATACAACTCCTCAAATGGCCATTCCAGCCAAGCTTTTTAAGCATGGGATATGCTATCAAAAACTAGATTATCTACAACTTGTAGTATTCCAATATTCCATTCTAATATTGTCCCCGCCTTCCACTAAAACCCTATTTATTTTAAGGCATATGATTGTTCTCATATGTCTATTTGCCATCCAATAGAAGAATTTCATGTCGTGATATCCCTCTACAACCATCTTACTCTTTATTTTTTTTTCCTCAAACTATCTTTTTCCAAAGCTGACTCTTTCAAAAACTTAGCTTTAAGGTTAGACCTGCACACTTTCAAAATCCATTGACCTATGAATGTAGTAAACCTCAAGATAGACCTGCATACAAAAAGTTAAAGTTGTTTGGTGAATTATAATCTGGATCTGAGCATTTTTTTTTTTACCAAGCCTTATGAACAAGTTCGTGAGTGGGTTAAGTAAATAATGAAAGTATATTGGAATAAATCACCATTCAGTTTGAATTTTGGTTTGTTGGTACATGAGGGGGGTAGGACAAGCATTCCCGGTGAGCCCAAAATGTTTGCCATACGGTCTCTAAAAGTATAGAGAGCAAAATGGCTACCAACTTCCAGATGCACGTGCCTACACTCTTTTATCGATCTGGTCATGGTCAAATGTTGAATGAGGCATTTGAGATATGCCTCATTATTTAGGGTGGCATGTAAACAAATTTACTATATTTCTCACCCGCCTTTGCGCCCAACATATTTAATAAATCATCTTATACTATATGTTTCCTTAGTAATTTATTTGCTTCCTTTTTGGAGTTTTCCTTAGTAATTAATGTTTCCATACTAATTTATACTCTTATGTACTTTTTTGAAGTTTTCCTTCTTGCTCATTGCCTTGTGCTGTGACTCATTTCCTCCAGCCTCTTAGACTGTGCAACTCCACCACCAACCTTATTTTTGTGATTGTATCATATAGAAGGTTGTTTATTCCCACATCTCCATAGTTGTATCTAAATTTTATTTTCCTCCTTTATCAATTTATTTTCAAGACAGAATTTTCTCCTTGTTGATACAACCACCTAATTCTTGTGTACCATGTATTTTATGCCATTCTCTTTCACTTCTTATTTCAAACATCCCATATTCTTTGTTACCCTTCCCTACATTACAATTTAGGTCCTCTCATATAAGTATCATCTCTTTGTACTCTTGTTCCAAACTCGATTCTTAACACTATTTTCTAATCTCCTTGGGGCACATAAGCAATGACAATGTTAAATATAACATTTCCACAGAGTAGTATTTGTGAAAGTCTTGAGGTTTATGCTTCCAGGCTTGGTTTAGGTTGGACTTTCCCTAAAAGCCTTGAGTGTTTTTTTTTCTTCCTCCAAAGTGGAAAAGCTGGTGAAGCATTTGACTCATAGATCGAGGCTTTTGCCTCACGTCTTATACTTAAATGCCTTGCGTTCGTGCATCTGCCATCAGTGGAAACTTTATAAAATTGTAGCTTAAAATTTGTTATGTTATTCCCCCTACCTTTACTTAGTATTCAAGGTTAGATAGCATCAATAAGAAAATCTCTTTGCTTCAGGCATTTTTTTTCATAATTTTTTCCTCTATATTTATTGAATTTATAATGTTATACATTAGCTTTTTTTTACCCCTTCTTATGCTAACCACTAACCCCACCAAGAAAAAAAAATTAGCTTATTTTTAAAGGTCATCTGAAAAAGCATGCTTGTGAAGCGTATTCCCCATGCCTGATGCTTGTGCTTCACTTTTCAGGCCATTGAAGCACTTCAGGCCACTCCTGCACTTCAAAAACTTTGTTAAAGACTTGTTAATTGACAATAGCTTGTCATTTGCTTGACACTTAAAAACTATCTACCAAATCTTTCGCTCTTTCTAAGCATACCCTTTTCTTGCATTTCTGCTGCCTCCAAAACGTGGTAGTCATCCAAGTTCCTGAGCTTAACTTCCTTCGTATTTCATCTCCTGTAGACATGCTATGTTATTTTCCCTCGTCTCAAAGCATCAACACACTCCCAATCCTTACTTCTCTATGTCCTTACATTCCAAGCTGCCAAATGAATCCTTTTTTTTTCTGGGCTAGTTTCCAAGTGGCTAAACTTCTGTTTTTGCAAGCTCATTATATTTTAAAATTTATTTTTTTGGTTCAAAATGGTCTTTAGATACCTGAGTATTTAAGAATTATGGAATGTTAATTGGGAAGAAACTTTGGATCACTATGTTGGATATGTTATTCTATTTTAGTACTTGTATGCCATAATATTGCTTCCGTTTTCCTTTTCATTGGGGTAAATCTAATTTCTCCTTTTGTTTTATCTGAATTAGGGTAAATCTAAATTCCGGTCGACTTGGTTGTGGTCCAATTGTTGCGAAGAGCGAAAAATAGATAATAACTAAAGAAAAAGAAACAGTGGGAGGGGTTGGGGGCAATGGAATGCAATAAAGATGAGGCCACTCGGGCAAAAGAAATTGCTGAGAAAAAGTTCCTGGCAAAGGAGATAGCTGGTGCGAAGAAATTTGCTCTGAAGGCCCAAACTTTGTATCCTGGTCTTGATGGCCTTCCCCAAATGTTGGCAACTCTTGATGTCCATCTCTCAGCTGAGAACAAAATAGGTGGTGAACCAGATTGGTATGGGATCCTCGGTGTGAATCCAAATGCTGATGACGAGAAAGTAAAGAAGCAATACAGGAAGTTGGCTCTCATGCTTCACCCTGATAAGAACAAGTCAATAGGGGCAGATGGAGCATTTAAGTTGATATCCGAGGCATGGAGTTTGCTTTCTGACAAGGCTAAAAGAGTAACTTATGATCAGAAGAGGTTTCCGAAAGCATTCCAACAGAAAGTTTCAGCCACAAGTGGGGGTCCATCAGCTCCACCTACAGCAAATGGTTTTCATAATTCAAGCAACAATATATCTTCGAATGTGGGAGCTAAGAAAACTGCTACTCGGGTGGGTCCCACAACTGCTCCTGTTCCTTCTCAGGCGTCAAAACCCAATACGTTTTGGACTTCTTGTGATCGGTGCAAGATGCAATATGAGTATCTCCGGAAGCATCTCAATCAACATCTCCGTTGCCCCAATTGCAATGTACCTTTTATGGCCGTAGAAAAAGTTGTCCGATCATCATCAAACGGTTCTAATTTCTCCACCCCTTCTTGGTCTTATGCTCCAGGAATTAACACTTCTGCTGCATCGAATGTGGGAGCAACAGGTTTCACGGGTCTTGATTCATTCAATCAAACAAACTTCCAATGGGGTCAATTCTCTTCTAGAACAGCTGCTTTTGCTGGGAGTGCAACTGCCTCAGCCTCTGCCACTACTGAAGCTGCAAGTGTGGTTCAACAAGCGTATGAGAAAGCAAAGAGAGAGCATGAGGAAGCTCAAGCAGCATCCAGAAGAAAGGAAACCCTTCGAAGGAAGAACTCTGCTTCTAAGAAAATGGCTAGTAATTTGACAGCTGATCTCAAAGGAGAGAGGCCTGTTAAAAAAAGAAGCAAAAATGATCGTTGTGGAAGTGATTTAGGAGGAAATATGATGAATCAAGTTGGCCCAGGTGGTTTGGAAAAAGATAGGGCTAATGTTTCTTATGTTATTAATAAGCTTAATAGTACAAGGGAGTTATCACAGCTTGAGATTAGAAATATGTTAGCAGAGAAGGCTAGGAAGGAAATCCAAAAGATGTTAAATGAATGGAGATCGGCTGCTACTGCCAGAGTAGTTGAAAAAGAAAAAGGGAAAGAGAAAGAAACGGGTAGAGTGAATGGTGATACAAGTAAGTCTGTGGATGACAGGAACATAATCCAGGATAAGGTGCCCCTTGATAATACCTCCGGTGTAGATTTGGATACTGAAGAGCAGGAACCCATGTCAATCAGTGTCCCTGATCCGGATTTTCACAATTTTGATGGGGATCGATCTGAAAGATCGTTTGGAGAAAACCAGGTGTGGGCTGCTTATGATGATGACGATGGAATGCCTCGTTACTATGCCATGGTTCATAGTGTAAAATCTTTGAATCCATTCAAGATGCGAATCGGCTGGCTTAATTCCAAAACTAACAGCGAACTGGGACCACTAAACTGGGTCGGTTCAGGTTTTGCCAAAACTTGTGGGGAATTCAGAGTTGGAAGATATGAAGTCTATGACTCGCTTAATTCTTTCTCACATAGAGTAACGTGGGAAAAAGGTGCACGTGGGGCGATTAGAATCTTTCCCAGGAAAGGTGATGTGTGGGCCCTCTATCGGAATTGGTCTCCCGAGTGGAATGAACATACCCCAGATGAAGTGATACACAAGTACGACATGGTGGAGGTGCTCGACGATTATAATGAGGAGCATGGCGTGTCTGTTACTCCTCTAGTTAAGGTTACTGGTTTCAAGACCGTGTTTCATCGGCACTTGGACCCCAAGGAAGTCAAGAAGATACCGAGAGAAGAGATGTTTCGATTCTCCCATATTGTCCCCTCTTACTTGCTTACGGGTTCAGAAGCTCAAAATGCTCCGAAGGGTTGCCGTGAGCTAGACCCCGCAGCTACTCCTTTAGAACTTCTTCAAGTAATAACAGAAGTTAGGGAAGAAGAGATGGTGGCAAATGCTGAACAAATTGTAACGGAAAATGTTTCGAAACAGGTGACAACAGGAGCCAAGGAAGAAGAGACCGTAGAAAATGAAAAAGAACAGAAGGCTGAAGACAAACAAGTTAGTTGAATGCCGAATTAGGTGGGTCTGACCAAAATAGAAGAATTGACTTTTTGGTGTTTGTTGTAAACTGAGAAACTTTCAGCATTTCCCGGGTGTTGGCACCTTTATAATGCTGAGGGTGCTTAATTTCATTTTGATTCACTTGAGAACTCATGCATCAGTTATATCTGCGAAATGAAGATGGTTTGGATGGTGAGGAGTGCACTATGGTGTTTTCTCTACCAATTGGTGCTTCTGTCTAAAATATACAAAGGTGAGGAGTACACTTGCTTCCCCTCAACAGCTGTCATTTTTGCCCTGAAGAAATCAACTCTCCTTCTTGAGTAACTGCAATGTTTTTTTACTTTCTCAAATTTCTTGTTCTTACATTAAACTCTAAGGCAGTTAAATCTTATACATCTGTCTAAAGTTTTCCATCATTGTTTTGTTCTAGTTACAGATGAAAAAGAACAGTGTTGATCAAAAGTTGATTTCAATATATCTTTCGATTCATCTATTACTGCTCTTTAAATTAGACTCTTTATCCCACATTTTGAATTATTTATTTGTTTTTCATTGTTTTGAGATAGTAGTGCATGGTAAACATGAACTAGAACTTGAGTATTACTTTTGTTTTGGTTCTGTTCTCTTGTACACTACTTGTTCTTGCTCTGGGTTGCCTTACCACCTTCACCATTTGATGGTAATTTCGATTATTTGTGTTTTTCAGTATTTTGAGATTATACAGCATTGTGAACATGAACTAGAACTTCAGTATCACTTTAATTTTGGTTCTGTTTTCTCTTGCACAATAGTTTTTGCACGGGTTTGGCTTACTGCCTCCATTCGATGGTGATATTAGAAAGGTAAAATCATTATTGAAGTTTTAACTCCTTAAACTTAGTTCAATAAATACATACCTTTGAACAATTTAACTCAATCAGAATTATCATGGGTGTTGTTTACTTCTTGTTAACTTTAGATGACCATCTCTAATCATTTCTGACGGTAGAATAATGCTCATTCCTTAATGCCACAACAGCAGTGGGATTGGGTGTATAAGTGATGTCAGGACATTTTTTTAGGGGGGTGACAAATATGTTTTGTTGCTACATTTTGCAGTCATATATGGATGATGAATTTTCACAAAATTTGTTCTCCAACTGTAGTTAGTTTATTTATATTTTGATTTTATGTAATTCTTCTCTGCAGCTGTTGCTAATGTTATTCTCATTTTTCTCTTAAATGAATCGTGATCAATAGTTTTATTTAGTTGCCATTCTTTCCTTTCTCTTATTTGAAGTTTACTTCCTCAGCTGTGTCGAATGCTTAGGAAAAGAGACAAAAAGCTAACTTGAATTCTTTTTCTCTTAAGTTTCTATCGCAAGAAATATGTCAAAAAAACCAAACAACACCCTAATAACAATGTTCCTTAGTTTCCTTGCATTTGACTTCAACTAAAAACAAATTCTCATATTTGATTAAGCTTTCTCCTTAATAGGCACTGTGGATATCAGATACCTTGTAATAAGATCAGACTTCTCTAGTTATAATGGGTGACCACTGCACTGCTATATTTATGGCTGCAAATAAGGGTCTCCAACATTAGATGAATTGGGCTCAGTTGGGTTGGGTTGGATTGGATTGGACCCTTAACGAACTCAATGGCTTATTGTAAGTCTGATTGGATGACAATCAGATTGGAACAGGTCCTGATCTGATTTGGTCCAACAATAAACACAAGATTTTGGTTTGACTACAAAAAGAAAGTTCAAATTTAATTAAAAAACTTCTATTGTAACACGAACTTTTTCGTATAGCACACCATTAATTGTCTGTAGTTCTATTGTAACACCAATCTTTTCTTATAACACACCATTAAATGGCCACTACCTCTCTCTTAGGCAAAACCCGAATTTCTTTTTCTCTTAGCTCTTCTTTTTTCTCTCTCACTGGATCTAGTGGGATAGAGTGGGGGATCGGGGTGACCAAATTAAAACGATGGTTCCTAGCTCTTGGAAATTGTTAAATTTTAAAATTGGTGTATTATATGAAGAAGTTGTTGTGTCAATAGAAATTCTCTTTTAATACTGCACTATTCAAGACCGTGAGAGGTTGCCCAGATATTCCTAAAGTTATTGGGAGTGAAGATTGATAAATTTCCATTTTGGAGATAACTTTGTCAAAATGTTGATAAAATAGTTTTTATTGTTGATTTTCTATCAAAACAAATGAAGCTTTCAGAATATGGTTTGGAAACCTTGTTTGAGACAATTTAGATGAGTCATCCTGATCTTAGAGGCCATCAGTCAATGTGAATCATCTATACATTATCTTGTTTTAAGATTTGGGATGATTAACCAACAAGCATTGGGGGTAGGGCCAAGGCATCCCTCCAAAAGGAAAAGGTTTTGAGTTCACCTATAGGGATTTATCCCTACTTACCTGGTATGCGTGATTTGAATATTTGGATGAGATATGATGGTCTAAGAGGCTAGTTGCCTTGATCATGCTAGTCAGGCCCACGGGTTTGGAACTCTATCATTTAAAAAAAAATGGTTGATATCTTGAAAATGCGAAGTTATAAAATTAGGGTTTTCTATTTTTGACCTAAACTAAGTAGTGACTTAAATGTTTGTTATCTATAGAACATAAGATTTTGTTCGGACCATCAAATTAGTCTCCTTATAATAAGAAATTATAATTATTTAAAAATAAATAAATAAATATTAATAAATAATTTAAATATTTGACAAGTGGTATGCCTTCAGGTGTTTGAAACATGATTTTAAAACTCCTTCAAACGTCTCATCTTTGTCCAGGAATGAGATCAAGCCGTTTCAGATAAGTCCAATTTATTCGAGACATCTCGTTCAACAATGACATAGTAGAGTGACTTTTGAGAAACACGCCAGGTTCGAGACAACTTGTCAATCCATCTCGTTGGTGGAGGTTACCAATATGAATCAGATGAGTTGTCTCGGTCTTGGATGACATTTAAAACCAGCAATCCAAATTATTGAGATCGACCTTTGTTCCAATTGTTGAGACTGACTGTTAAAACTATCGATCAAAGATTGTAAATCGTTGATCGTTGGAACATGGATATCAAGAACAACGTTAAAAAATTATCGGGTTTGATCTTGTTACAATCACTGTTCTTGATATTTCAACATAAATTGCCAAAAGATCAACAATTTTAATAATCAATCTCTCAACGATTTGAGTTCAATAATTTATCAGAGCAAGGGGGCATTAAGAAAGAAATATTTTACTAACTAGGTTGGCTGAGATACTATCCCAAAACTCAGGGTGCCTTAAGTAATTTTCTCATTTTAAAACCACGTTCCGGACAAGGGCGGAAAGAGGTCTTTCGCTCACAAACATCAATCCGCGTCAAATTATATAACGTTTCTTCTATATAAAGGACGAGAGAAGCAGTTTCGATAGGTTGACATTTTGTTTGATAATAGGGGCTTAAAGAGAAGAAAACTCAGCTTCTCTTCGATTCCTCTCCAGCTCTCTTTAGAAACCATGGTACTCTCTAAACCCTAGATCTCGTATATGTTGATTTGTTTATTTTTTGCTCTTTGAATTTTCCTGGTTTGAATCTCTGTCTGATTTGAGTTGATTTTCATATAACTTCGTGAAGATTGGTCTCGACTCTCGATTCGATATTGTGGTCTTTTGTTGAGATCTGATATATTATATTGGTTTTTTTTTTTTTTTTTTCTTTTCTTGATTGGATGTTGTGGATCGGCTTCTGAACAATTCTGATTATTATCTCCATGGATCCATGGAATTCTTGTTATGATTTCCTCAATTCCATCTGATCTACTTGGGAGAGATCTTTTTTGATGGATTGATCTCATCGATGAATTGGTGATCTATCTCTGTTTCTCTTAGCCTTTTTGTTTTTTTTCGTTTTATTTTTTAGGTCAAAGGCTTCGTTGTCTTGTACATTATAACCAAGTTCAGGTGCCATAATTGTTCATCGGGGTTCAATTTGGTTTATTAGGATATATTTGGGAAATTTTTGTACAAAGATTGGGAAAATTTTGATGAATATACAAATGATATTTTATGGGCTTCTTGCCAAAACCCATCATCTCCAACCTTCCTAAAAAACTTATGATGTTGATAGGTTTGCCGACAGTTATCTCAATGCATATGATCAATTTAAGATGCCAAGAAAGAAATCATCAAATCATCAATATTGGATCAAGTTGACAGTCAACTCAATTTGACCAAGTCAACTTGATCCACTCTTGAGGACCGTAGTCCAACTTCTCTTAGGACTCTTTCATTTATTGAGTTTTGATTTTTTCAAGTTGCTTAAGTAGTCTTTAGAAAGTTTCTTTTCCTTAGTTTCTTGCCAAAACCCATCATCTTCAATCTCCCTAAAAACCTTATGATGTGGATAGGTGTGCTGAAAATTATCTCAATGCGTATGATCGAGTTAAGATGCTTCGAAGAAAGAAATTATCAACATTGACTTAGTCAACTTGATCCAATCTTTGACCGGTCCTCAAGACGTAGTCCAACTTCTCTTAGGACTCTTTCTTTTATTAAGTTTTTTTTGAGTTGTAAGTAGTCTTTAGAAAGTTTCTTTTCCTAGTTAGTTTCTATTTCAACTTTAGGAAGTTTCTAATTTGTTTTATGTTTTTATTCTTTTCTAAAATTCGTTTTTATTTTTTAGGTTATAATTGGAAGTGCTTTTAGGTGTTAAAAGAAGAAGAATAGTAACATAGAAGGTTAGTAATATGTTAGATAGATTAGAAAGTTACTTTTTAGTATTATAGATTATTTCTAAGTTGTTATGGGGGAGTTATCTATTTAAGGAGTTCGAATAAACAAATTGATTAGTTAATTTTTTTTAAAGATTGATTAATAAAAGAAAAAGAAGAGATTTTTCTTTCCTTTTTTGTTTTTTTAGCATAAGAACCAAATATTGGTTCTTAATTTTAGTGTTTGTGATAGATTTCCATCAATGTCAAACCTAGATTGAAGTTTCTAGTCTGTTTAACTCGACATAGAGATTCTTCATTACTCCTAGTTCTTGAGATTTCACCGTAGAACCTGATTTTTAACATAAACTTTGGGTTTGTGTGTTCTACCTTGCATCACCTTATCTTGTTCTCGAGATTTAAATGTGGAAGAAAATAATTTTTTTAGGGTCAAATGTAACATTGTTATGTTATTCGGTAATTAATTGATAAATGGACTATTAATTTGTCGATTTACTGATTTAATCAACTAGTCCCTTATTCAAAGAATTTTTTGACATGATCTTGTATAGCTGCAATAATTGCGAGAAATCAAATTTTCCTTTTTTTTTTAATACCTTGGGTAACCAGGTCTCTTAGAGCACCCAACTAATTCCACGGGCCATGTATGTCACCCCTTCCACATGTACCAGGTGTATTGGGATAAATCTTAGAGGGTAGCCAACCGGGGGGGGGGGGGGGGGTCGAACTCCAGACCTCCGCTTCCTGAAGCGTGGTCCTGGGCATCTCACCAATGTCCCCTTCTTTTGATAATTGAGAAATAAAAAAGTTTGAGAAATCAAATATTCATAGTGGAAAATAGGTGAATACCCATACTTATAAAAAAAAAAACAAGGTGCATACCCCTCATTCGTACACAAGGACGGATAGCATAGTGTTGAGGCAGCAAATTATAGTGATTAGCTTTATCGTTGCACAAGTGGCGGACATTGTCAACAATGGACCATCTGATCAGGGTATGGCATACAATTGTACATGTAGTTTCATCTTATCTGTAGAGAAATAGATTTGACTCAGTCAACGATTCAAGTCCTTGGCCTCATAAGTTACTGAATGTAACATGTATTCCTATTTTCTCTTTGGTTGGTATTTCCTTTGTGGACTAGATACTTGTTTTGAACTAATGGTCTTTTTCTTCTATTAAACTGTATCTTATGTGGTGTCAACAGACCACTTCAAGGCGTCTTGCAGAAAGGAAGGTGGAGAAGTTTGAGAAGAACATCACGAGGAGAGGATCAGTACCAGAAACAACCGCAAAGAAAGGAAATGACTACCCCGTTGGACCTCTTGTGCTTGGGTTATTTGTGTTTGTTGTTATAGGATCCTGTAAGCATTCGTTGCTGCCGTTGTATATATTTTTTGTCCTTTAAAAAAAAAATTATAACAGGAATCCACAATTCCATACTGCCATAGATTTCATGGACTAGATATAAGTATCCAATAGGGTGAGCATATCCATGTGACTGTTTTCCCCTCTCTCCTCGGTCGAACTTCCTTTATTTTATAAACCATTTAAAAAGGAGGGGAAGATTGGGGAGAGAATATCAGGATATCTATACCTCATATTTCTTCACCCATTTTCTGAAAAAGCTGAAAATTTTGAAATTTGAAAAATACCCATAAAACTGTATTTTGCTATCCACTTCAGGGGAAAATGTGTTTGGTATGTCGATTGCTTTTCAAGTTCCTAATAAATGATCTTTGTTGTCTCCCATAATATGTATAGCTTGACTAATCTTTAAGAGTTTGCCAATTAACCTATGTGTTTGGTATGTCGATTTTCAAGTTTCTTATAAATGATCTTTGTTCCCTCAAGCCCAATGACTTTAACTCGTGGAGCTCCAGGTGTTGCACCAAGATTAATAATATTACTGACTAGAAATCAACAGAATAAAAACGATCTCTGGTCATATTGTTCATTGTCTGAGAAGGTTAGATGTTGCCTACTTAGTACCTCTGGTTTTACTAATTACTTTCTTTGTTCTATTTCAGCTTTATTTCAAATAATACGTACAGCAACAAGTGGAGGCATGGCTTGAATACATATACACTGGTTACAGGCCTTGGTGTGGAGCTAATGGTGATTCACCATCTGTCATCTTGATCAGGGTTTATTTTCTGTTCTAGGGTCTAAAATAGTAGTAGTATTGCAGTGATATTTTACCTGAGAAAATGAACATGTGACTTTGGACATGGGTGTTATGGTCATTTGTAGAACCTGATTAATAAATTAAAGAATATTTTATTTCCCACTGAAGGTCTTGCAGTCCCTTTTATGTTACCCATTTTCATTCCTACCTTCCCAGCATTATCAATCCATTGAAGTTCAGTGGGTTTGGATGGAATTTGTAATGTAGGCTTCTAGTACGTGAAGAGTGGCTGTAATGGAGAGCATCCCACAATGGCCACCAGAGGCAGATTGTGAACTCCTATGGATTTCCGTGTTATGTTTTGCTAAAATCAGGTTTGAGTATAAGTTCAGGATTTGGTTCTCAAAGACACACAGGAGGTTAAGAGAGATGAGACTGTCACCGCTCACTATGGGTCATTTGATTAGATGATCACACCCAATAGGTGTCATCATCATCACCTTATGAGCCATTTGATGTTAAGTTGGTGTCGTGACAGGGATTTAAGGTGTCTGGGCCCTTTTGTTGGACCAAGTTGCAAAGTGGCTTTAAGTTTTGTATGAAGCTGAAGTTGCATTTTGTTTTTCGATAATGAAACTCATGTTAATAGATCGAGCATATTAGTGATACAGATGTTCAGGAAAATCAAAATTATAAATTAAGGCATTCAAGAAAATGTGATAGTTCAAATGAATAATAAACAAGAGAAGGTAAATTGAGACAGTTTTGGTAAGTTTAACAAAGACCGATTATAAGCTATCCGGATTAAAAGAAATATATGATTTGAAGGTTATAAAAGAGTGAAAGAAAAACCGTACAAAAATGAATTGAGATGGCAAAAGTGGGTATGAACTCACTTGTTAAGAATTTTTTTAAAATCTTGTTCATACCAATTATAACGTAGCTTTTAAAAAATTAGATTGTAATGTGGTCTCCTTGGCTCCCAGGCAAATAATGCAAGCATTCAGACCTCTCACACCTCTAAGGCCAATCATATAGCCTTGTACTAAATTGGGTCAAAATTGGATCGAGTTGAGTTGGGACAACTCAAATAAGGATTGGATAGAACTTGATCAGATTGGGTTTTAACATTAGTATCAAAGTCGATATGACAACAATTAGATTTATGTGGATTGGATCAAATTTGACTTGATTTACAAATATAATTAATCTTCATATATTTAAACAAACTATAGTATAATTTACGTACTATCTCACAATTTTTACAAATTGGGATTGGATTGGCGCGTGGTTGATTCAAAATTGACGTCGTAGATTATCAAATCAAAGCCTTATCTATAGGGTCATTAGTGAAAACCCAAATTCCCAATCAAGATCCAAGGTTACCAGATCAGAATGGATCAAATGAAACCCTACTGTCACATTCAACATCGTTATGTTTATAACTTGTAACTTTTTTAGAGGTGGAGAAGGACATTCACAATATCTACTACAAATGGTTTTATTATTTCCATAAGAATACACAAGACAAGAGCTCCCTACTCCTAATATATACACTCGAGCTCGGCCCGTTTTCAGTTCTTGGCGAAGGAATTAGTGCGTTGTAGAGTCCATGAGTGATCTTTTGAGGCTAAAAGACGATTTGGTTTGGATGGAGAGAAATGAAGAAAAATAAAATAAAGAGAGAAAAAATCCAATTTGGTTCCATCTTGTTTGATTTAACAGCACAAAACTTAAATTTGGAAAGAAAAAAAGGGTAAAATTGTAATTTTTAGTATTCTTATTAGTCATGAACATTTCTTTTCTCTCTAATTTGCAGAGAAAAAAACGAGAGGAAAAACTGACTTCTTTTTCCCTCCATTATTTTCTTTTTTGGTAGATTTACTAAAACATGCACAATATTTCGAATATTTACCAAAACGGTACACTGTAGCAATTAATTTCGAAAACAGTAAATTTACCATTTTCGAAATTAATTTTTTTTACCAGAACGGTAAAAACAGTAAAATATATATATTTTTTTACCGATAATGCCCTTTTTTATTTTTTGACTGAAATTACGAAAATAAAATTGATTTCGGTAAAAAAAAATTATAAATACATATGATTGTTGGATTACCGAAAGAGAGTAAATCTTTTTAGTTGGATTTTCATTTTTTTGAGGTTAAAATTGTAAATAAATATGTAAAACAAAAAAAAAGGGTATTTTCGGTATAAAAAAATATTTTACTGTTTTTACCGTTTTGATAAAAATATTAATTCCAAAAATGGAAAATTTACCATTTTCGAAATTAATTGTTACAGTGTACCATTTTCAGAATTAATTTTGAAAACTCTACGGTTTTGGTAAATTATTCTTCTTTTTTTCTCTCCTCACAAAACAAGAGAAACGGAAAGAAACTCACTTTTTTAGTCCTTTTCTTTTCTCTTCTCTCAACCCAAAGGAAGTGTGAAAAACGCACGCAAATAAATTGTTATTTGTCATTTGTTAACATTCTAAAAGCAAATTCAAAACCTCTACTCTTCAAATAAAAGTTACAATGGCGATGGTTGCAGAAAGAAATGAATTAGGGTTTCCGTACTGGATTCCAGTTCGACGAAGGTTTGAACCAGAATCCCCGTTCTTTGCATCAGGCAATATAGAAAGAGAGCTTCTTGCCAAACAGGTTTTCTTGGATTCTCCCATTCTCTCTTCCTTTTTATTGGTGTCCAATTTGATGTATACCTCGCTGCAATTTCTTTTTTTTTCTTTCTTGTTTTTTTTTTTTTTAGGATTAAATTTGAGCTTAATTTAACAGTTTTGGTTGTGATTTTTCAAATCTCTATTTCGATTGAAGTTTCTGTAAAGTTTGGTTCGGAATAATAAATCTTGTTGGGTTTTTTTGTTGTTTATAAGTTTGAACCTTTATTCCAGTTTTATTGTAATTAGTCTTGTTTGGATGTGTTACAGTTTCTGGTTTGCTTGATTAAGATATAAATTAAGGAAGATATAAAATTGGGTTTTGGAGGAAATAGGGTTTTTTTTGCATTTGGGTTGAGTGTTACCTAATAAATCAGGGAAATAGATAGAAGGTTTAAGGGTTTTTTTTTTTTTTTTTGTTGTTGTTGTAAACATGAAATAATTTTTTTTACTACTTGTTTGGAGGAAGCCTCTTATTCTAGTTATTTGGATCTACATATTTTATTGCTTGATTCAACTCTGCATTTTGGTATCATTACAAGTTGTATATGAGAGAATACAATTTGGATTTGTCAAATCTTTTTCACATCAGCTCTCAAAAACCAGCTAGTTTAATTGTACATCGCAGTGTTGAATCTTCTAGGTGATCTCTGGTGAAAACTTAGAAGAATTTGAGAAGAATAATAGTCTAAGTCTCAATCTGAGAGTTTGACAGGAATTTATAATAATAATAAAGTTAAAAGACAGAATTGCCCTTACAAATAAGAAATAAATAAAAGCTATATTACTAAAATAATAATTAAGGCTAAAATAACAATTAGACAATTAGATTATTTCCAATACTCCCCTTCAAGTTAGGGCAAATATATCAACTAAACCCAATTTGACAATGTGAGAATTAGTGATAGAAGGACTAACAGACTTCATAAGGATATCGGCAAGCTGATTTGAAGAAGGTACGAAGACTGTTTGTAGATCACCTGATCAAACTTTCTCCCTGAGAAGGTGAATATCAACCTCAATATGCTTAGTTCTTTCGTGAAAAACTGAATCAAAAGCAAGCATGATAGTAGATTTGTTGTCACAGAATAGAATATTATTAGAAATAAAAAATCCCAACTTTATTAGTAAAGATTGAAGCCAAATTAGCTCACATGTGCCACGGGCTATACCACAATACTTAGCTTCAGCAGAAGAACAAGAAATCACATTTTATTTTTTATTTTTTCACGAGATAAGACTATCACCATAAAAAGTATAGAAACCAGAGGTAGATCTCCTATCTGTGAGAGAATCAACATAATGAGCATCTGTAAAACAAGACAAATGCGGCTGAGCAGTCGAAGAGTAGAAAGTTCAAGACCAAGATGCGACTTTAAGTAGCGAAGAATACAATAACGACATCTAGATTATAAGTATGTGAAGTATATATGAACTAGCTAACCACACTGACTGCAAAGGACAAGTCCGGTCTAGTGTTAGTCAGATAAATTAAACGACCTATAAGTCTTTAATAAGAAGGATCCGATAAAAAATCACCAGAGTCAGCATAAAGACGATGATTCTGATCCATAGGAGAGGAAGTAGAACGATAATCAAGTATCCCAGTGTCCTGAAGAAAAGTCAATGTGTCTTTACGTTGAAATACCACGGCGAGAGCGAAGCACTTCTATCCCCAAAAAGTACTTAAGTGGACCTAAGTAATTAACCTAAAAAATACGACCCAATAGCACCTTAACTCTGTCAATCCACGGCGCATCATCTCCAGTCACAATAATATCAACATAAACCAAGATAATGGTGCAACGACCATCCACTCCTCGACGAACAAAGCAAGTATGATCTGAATGGCATTTGGAAAACTCCATTGATAAAATAACCTTAAAAAATTATTGAAACCAGGCTCGCGGGAACTGCTTCAGGCCATACAGGGATTTAAGAAGGCGGCAAACCTTCCCAGAATATTTCCCCTGAAAACGAAACCCAGGAAGAGGGTTCATATAAATAACTTTAGTCAAATCACCATTTAGAAATGTGTTCTTAACATCAAGTTGGTGAAGTGGTCATGAGTTGTACACAGCTAAAGAGATAAAAAGTCGAATAGTAGAGAGTTTGACAACAGGAGTAAACGTGGCACCAAAATCTTTTCATAGAGTTTGTGTAAACCTTTTAGTAATTAGGAAGGTTTTATACTGATCAACAGTGTCATCGACAAGATATTTCACAGTGAAGACCCATTTACAACCAACGGTCTACTCCCTAGATGGGAGAGTAACTAGCTCTCAGGTATTATTTTTTTGTAAAACATCAATCTCAACAGTCATAGCTTTAGTCTACTGAGGGTCTCGCAAAGCCTCTGATATAGACTGAGGAACTTGAATAGAATCGATAGTTGTAAGGTAGGCCTGATAAGAGGGAGAAAAATCCTGATAAGAAACAAATTGGGCAATAAGATGATTAGTAATACACCCCCGCTTACCTTTCCAAAGGGCAATAGGTAAATGAGAGTCAGAAATAGAAGGGACAAAAACAAATATATGTGTAGAGCTAGGAGATGATATACTTGAATCCAAGGAGGAGGTTGGCAAGGGTGTAGAGGGGCAAGGGCGACGAGTATAGATATTAAGTGTCAGTGAAGGTGGAGGAGAAATTGGAGACGACAACATTATAGGGGACGGTTCCTGCACAGTAGGAGAGTCCTGTAAAATAAATGTGGGATATAAGTATGGAATTTTTCAAAAAAAAGTAATATCAAGAGCGTGTATGACATGGTGAGAAACAAGATCATAACACTGATACCACTTTGACATAGAGGAGTAACCTAAGAAAATGTATCAAACAGTTTTGTCATCCAATTTTGTGCGATGGGGAGTCTTGTCCTGAATAAAGCACGTATACCCAAAGACTCAAGGTGTAATGGGGAAAAGAAGACTATCAGGTTGAAGGACATGAAGAGGCACCTGTCCCTCTAAGGTGCGACTCAGAATGTGGTTAAGAAGAAAAGCCGCAGTGAAGACTGTTATATTCCAATATGCCTTAGGAACATGTATTCCGCAAAAAAGATAACGAACAATATTCATGAGGTGGCGAAACACAATATTCATGAGGTAGCGATTCTTGCGTTTCGCCACCCCATTCTACTCAGGAGTATAAAGACAAGTCAACTGGTGAAACATACCATGCTCATGAAAATGAGAATAAATCTCATTAGATATATATTCCTTCCCATTATCAAACCTAAGGGATTTAACAGTAATATTGTACTAAGTTTGAATCATTTTAAGAAAGTTAACAAAAATAATAAGTACCTTAAAACGAGAACGCATCATATAAACCCAAGTGCAACGAGAATAGTCATTTATAAATGTAACATAATATCTATGACCATTAAAAGCAGTAATAGGAGAAGGTCCTCACACATTAGAATGAACTAAATCAAATATGGCAGTAACGCGATTCATATGAGGAATATAAGAAGTGCGTGTGTTTAAAAAGTTCACGCACAGAGCACTGAAATTTGTGTCCACTACAAGTAGTTTTAAAGTAGGAAATAAAGAATACACGTGTTGAAAATTGACATGTCCTAAGTGAGCATGCCATAAATCTAGAGTCTGAGATAAAAACGCGTGGTTTCCAGAAGATGGAAACACAAAGGTCGGAACAACAGTAGGCTAAGATCTAAACAAGTATAGTCTATCCCTCTCATACCTTTTGCCAAAAATCCTCCTTGAAGTCAAGTCTAAAAAAATATAGTGAGTAGGAAAAAAAATAACTAAGCAATTTTAATATTTAGTAATACTACTCATAGACAAAAGATTAAAAGATAGGTAATGGACATGAAGCACATAATCTAGGAAATTCCCAGAGGATAAGGGGATGATACCTTTGCTATGGTTAGGGATAAGAGATCTATCAACAAAAGGCAAACTGTCCTATGGGTTGTAGGAAAAGTAGAAAAAGTAAAATGACTGGACTCACTGATCATGTAATTAGAAGTATCAGAATCAGTAATCCATGTCAGAGGAGCAGAACCAGACTGAGTGGTATGAAAAATAGAAGATATACCTGGAGGTGTAGTAACTGAGGCCACAATCGAAGATAAATGAGTGAGCATGAATCTGATCCCAGACAATAGTCGCAATTTGAGTCTGTAATTGTTGCGAATCAATGGTGCCAAGTGAAGATAGAGAATCAGTGAGAGGAATAGATGATGACTTCATTGTAGCGGCATGTGAATCAGACTGTCCCAAAGATGGAGTGACGGGAGATTACAACAGATGGGGATAGAGCTGAAAGCAATGGGTCTTCTCATGGCCATCCTTTCCACAATACCTGCAAGTAAGACCACTCCCTTTACCATGACCACAGTTGCCACGACAATGATTCTCAGATCTTAAGGTATAAGAGTTGAAAAAACTCGAGTTGGCTGTTAGAGCCATCTGATCTGTAACTGAAGTAAAAAGGATGACAGGGACCTGAGTTTGAGAAGAAACAATATGACGACGACGCTTATCACTGTCAATGGTTACAAATATCTTAAATAAAAGAGGTTAAGGAGTGGTATTAAGGATCTGGGTCCGAAGTGCCTCAAACTCAGGGCAGAAACTCATGAGAAACTGATATGTCTGTTATTGAGCAATCTTCTTAACCACAAATCCGGTTGGTTCTGTAGATAACTTAGCCATAGACTCAGAATGAGAGAGCTCCTCCCAACAGGACTGAAGAAACTCAAAATAATCAACTACACTGTGTTCCTTGGGTAGCCTGGGTAATGCCTCGATAAAGCTTATAGATTCACGAGTCATTCCTAGCGTGAGCATATGTCTAAGTGAGGACTGGCCATAAAGATGGAACAATTTCGTGATACATAAATATGGTATAGATCTGCTATTTCATTGAGTTAAGTAGCTATCCAAGAATAGTACAGTTATTGATCTCCTATTGGTCAAATTTGGGATCAGTGAAAGGTGGTTTAGTAACGGTGCCCAAAAGCCGTCTAGATGTACCTCTACTACCCAAATAAAGTTGCATAAACCGAGACCAGGATTGGAAATTCTGACCATCTAGTAGGGCATTGGTTATACGCTAAATTGAGGAATTTGCCCCAATGGTTGTGGTAGAATCCTTAGTCTTGTGAGTTGTCGTCATTGTGTACCATGAACAATGAGAAACTTTGGATCGAAGGGAGATCTCCCATGGTAGTACTGTTGAAAGTTAGCAACAAGAATCTTTGTTATTGTTGTATTAGGCCACTATTACTGTCACAAGGCAAAAATTGCTCCTGATTGTTATCGGCAACACCAAACTGCTAATAATCACTGTTGGCAGCACCAAAACAGCCACTGTAGCTATCGTAAGCACCAAAACAGCCACTGCTGCTGTCGTAGGGCACCAAACACTGGTTTAGTTGCTGTTGTATGCACTTAAGTAGCCATTGTTGCTGTCGTAGGGTATAAAAGTGGCTAACAGTTGATTTCGCAGCACCCAGAACAGCCACTGCTGTTATCGTAGGCAAAAACGATGCTAGTAGAGGCTGTTGCAGCACCCAGAACAACAACTGTTGTTGTCGTAGGACACCAAGCACTGGCTTAGTTGCTGTAGTATACACCTAAGCAACCACTGCTGCTGTCATAGGCAGAAAAGTGGCTAACAGTTGATGTCGCAGCACCCTAAACAGCAACTGCTATTGTCGTAACACCAAAAAACAACTGTTGTTGTCGTTGGGCAAAAAAGATGCTAATAGTTGCTGTCGCACACCCTAAAAATAGTCACTTCTGTTATTGTAGGGATTTTTTTATTATTTTTTATAATTTGGATGAACAAACCCTAACGTAGGGTAGAAACACAGTGCAGAAAGATTATCACAGCATGTGATTAAATCCCTATCGCAACATGCGATAAAGGGAAAAAATAAATTAAAAGACCCTCGAAGGGGAGAAGATCGAATGAGGTTGCTTTAGATTAGGGTTTAGTGAATAAAAAGGAGAATGATGAGAGAAACCAAGGAGGGAGGGCAAAATTCCTTGGCTCTGATACCAAGAAAAATTTGAGAAGAATAATAGTCAAGTCTTAATCTTATGGCAGGAATTTATAATAATAATAGAGTCAAAGGAAAAAACTGCTTTTGCAAATAAGAAATAAATAAAAGCTATAGCTAAAATAATAACTAAGACCAAAATAACAACTAGACAATTAGATTATTTCCAATAAACCCCACCTAATCCTGACCTCGTTCACTACTACATAATTCACCTGAATGCCCATTGATCAAAATTAGTGAGAATTTGTTTATTTCTTTAAAATCATCGTCAAAACTTTATCAAAAAATTTGGGGTCTGCTGAACAAATCTCGTTCCTCCATTCAATATTTCTAAACCATGTCTTATGTTAATTTGAGTGTGTTCATATCTACCTCACAATCCATTCCCTTTTTGGTAACTTGCACGTTCTATTTAACTATGGTCATTATCAGTCTTAGTTGCACATGACCTAACCATCTCAATCAAACTCCATTAGTTTATCACCATTGCTCTTTGTGATTTTAAGAATTGAAATATCCAATAAACTTTGTTTACTTATTTAACTTTGTTAATTATGACCTAATTGATAGCAATCCATTGTATACGATATAGTTGTACATTTGAATTTGTGAATGTGAGTTTATTTAACTATTTATGAAACAAAATAGCAGTCCTCCATAAGAAGATTAAATTATAAATAATGTGTCACCATAGTGAATTGGCAATCATTATCTATAGATAGACTTGAAAGATATACAGTAAACTCAGACTTATTGGTAGATGGATTGTTTGGAAAGATAGTTTGGAAATGATTGGAATATTGGTCAGAAGTAGATAATATAAACTTTGACTGGTCGTCCACTTGGTCAGAGAAGTTAGTTGGAGAGGGTGATCGGAGATCCTAATTATTTTTCCGGATATGATGAAAAGGTAAAGATTATTTATTTATAGGCCTGGACTTGAAAATGAAAATTTGGAGTCAGAATAGAAGATAATTACGTGTTAGGATGGAAATTGAGACAATTATGTTTTACTGTTTGGAGGGGCAATAATTGAGCATGGTTGTGCCCGACACTATTCATGAACAATATTTTTGGTCAGGGAATCTTATTGTTATTGTTTATTTGTTTGAAAAATACAAATGACAACATTGTATTTCATTTATCTTGAAATCTAAACAAACAAAATTAAAGTGACATGGCATCTGACGTGTGCTTAAAGATTGGTATGCATGTCCTGGAGCGTGGAGGTTTGATGTGACAACTTATTAGAGTGAACTTGATGCTGATGAGGATGTTAACTGGATGCTGGTCTTGGTAGATTACTGTAGCAGATGTAGTAATTTTGAAGACTTTTTTCTGTAGATAGATTAGTAATAAATTCTTGTGCAATCATCTTCATTTTCTAGAGTGAAGTCTTCGAGAAGATCTTCATCTTCATCTTTACCAGAGACTTGTGAAAGGGCTTCCAATAATTGTTTTTTGATTTCTGCTTTTGAAGAAGCACTGGAAAATTTAGACTAAATTTGTCATTTGGCAAGAGGAAAATTTGAAGAACTTAGAGGACGTATTTTTTAAAGTTGAGGATTAACATGGAGCCAGGAGGTGATTCCTACTTTGGTGGCCTTTTCGTGTTGTAAGTTGGCCCACCGTTTGGTTTTGAATTTTTTGGATAGATAGAGGATGTGATTGAGATTGAGAAACTGCACCAATGCAGTATGCCTAGCCGGAAATCTATGCTAAGTAAAATTGGGCAAAGAAAAGGTGTGAAAATTTTGAAAGGTGATCAAGACTAATAAAATTTTGGATAAAAACTTGTGATCCTTCGTGGCTTCATGAGGAAGAATTGCAGAAACATGACCAAATTGACTTCACCAATCTACGAATCAATTGGGGATTGAAGCCTGATTTTATCATTAAAAAGGAAGAACCAAGAGTGGTTGAAATGGGTATTCTAATAGGTAAATGTATTGAACCAGGCTCTTTAATAATCCCAATAATTGAAAGTTTGAGGATTATAGGGTTGGGAAAATCTTTTCGGTGTGTTGGAATTTTGTCCTCAGGTAGAAAATATTAATAGTTTAAGAATTTGACATTTCAAGTATGAAGTTCTAGATGCCACGTCATTTTAATTATCTGTTTAGATTTCAAGACAATATATATATACAGTGTTGTCATTCATATTTTTCAAACAAATAAACAGTAAAAGTAAGATTCCCCGACCATAAATACTATTCATAAATAGTGTCAGGTACGACCGTTTTCAATTATTGCCCCTCCAAACAGTAAAACATAGCTGTCTCAATTTCCATCCGAACACATAATTCTCTCTTTTTCGGATTTTAAATTTTCATTTTCAAGTTCAGGCCTATAAATAAGTTCTCTTTACCTTTTCTCCACATCTGGAGAAATTATCAAGATTTCCAATCAACCTCTTTGACCAATCTTGTGAATGTGAGTTAATTCAACTATTTACGTAACAAAATGACAGTCCTCCATAAAAAGATAAAATTATAAATTATAGTGAATTAGCAATCATTATCTTTAAGATGCCATTGCTATGTAAAATGAATCCTAAATCTTAATGAAAATATGACAAAAGTTACATAACTACAATTTTGTGATAGAAAAAGAAACAAACTGCACAATAAGTTAAGAGTCTAGGGAAATGATGATTATGTACCTGCATTTTTTTTAAAGTTCGAGTAAGTTGTATATTTTTCATCTAGAATCTTGCATTTCTCATCTAGAATCATCTGCTCTCGTGTAATATTTGATTCCTTTATGGTAATGGCTTGCTTTTCATTTTCTTATCAGGTTGCATTAGATTTAACTGAAGACGAACGATATCAGCTTGAAAACATGGAAGATGCAGAAGGCCGGTATGTCATGGTTATTAATAATTCTTTTTTGTTGCTGTGTTCCATATTTTTTTCTTCATTAGTGTTTGGAATACTAAGATTGTACAAAAATATTTCTAGTGATGTTGGGCCTTGTAATCCTCGGTTTACATCAGTACGAGACGGGAAGGGATGAAAGAAAGGATATTCATGGTGACTGTGATATCTTGGTCCCCCCCACCCCCTCTTGCAGGCTGAAACGTAATCAGTTATTACAGTTTCCTTTTGTGATTTTATGATTTATAGTTTCATCAAAGAATAATTAAACAAATAGTAAATTGTTCTTGACCATGTTCATAAACACATAGTTTTAGGATATATTGAACGGAGGAACATGATTGATTCGTTCAGCCAACCCTTATGTTTAGGATGGGGCTTAGAGATGACGGTGATTACCATGCTCATTCACTTCCAGGATGGGTTCCAAACACATCCAACCCTTTGACTTAGGTATAAATTATGAGCACTCTATAGAAGTATCACACCCAGGATGATTCCTATCTTTGGGTTGAGGCTTCAATGATGATTCGTTGTACTTGTACAATACTCACAACATGCAAGCTGAGGCTCTTATGCTGGACTGTATGCACTTCTACATGATTTCTTGTTGGAAATGTCCAATTGACAATTTGTCTTTTTGGCTGTGAATCATATGATACTCATAGAATTCATGTGGGGTACTAAATGGTTAGTTAACGAAAGTAATAAAAAAAAAAAATGTACTCAACAGGAAACTAAGAAAGATCCTACCATAATCTGCTTTAATGTACATATTTCATTCTATCTGTATGGAAGCCAAGTCCACCAGGAATATGTGGGTGGAATGATTTTTAATATCTGTATTGGGTGTTATAATACTTTCCAGTTCTGGATGTACTTTTTGGGGGTGCATCAATCTTGAAATAATTTATTTTTTAAATCACCTATTATTTCAGTCATCAAAAATTTCAAGAGTATATCAATCTTAAGTAAGCAACCAGTTATTGCATTCCATTTTGGTAGTTAAAAGAATTTTGCTTTACGATAAAGAAAAGGATCCGCAGACTGGGGGAGCCTGATACCCTCCATGAACACCACCTCTCTTGATATTCCATTTATAAACCAGAATATTGGTCAGAATTGTTAGAATATTGATTCACCCATTCTCTTGTTTATTGAAACTACTGATTGCGAACACAATTAAATTTTCTTGTTTTTTTTAATGTGGCTTGATTTGGTGGTTGGTATGGAGATGCAATCTTACCTTTGTGGGACAGCATTGTCAATTTCTTCATTTAGAAGGATTTTAATGAACTCATACTATTCTGCACAATTTGTGTATATTTCTGGGCAGGGATATATATTGTCCAATTGCTGGTTGTGGTGCATGGTTGAATTCCTTGGAGGATTTTGAAGATCACTATCATGCTCGACACACCGCATCTTGTTCAGTGTGCTCAAGAGTATACCCAACATCACGCCTGCTCAGTATACATGTCTCAGAAGTACATGATTCCTTCTTTCAGGCAAAAGTTGCACGAGGCTTTCCCATGGTATTTTTCTTCTGTTATTTCCCATGTAATGATTGCTTAATGATACTTTTGTTTGAGTTTGTACTCTCTAGTCTATTAAATCTTTTATTGTAGATTATATGGCCTCTCTGGAAGATTTTCAATTTATCATTATTAGATTTCATGTATATGTCATGTAGAGGTTTCTCTCATTTAATATCTTAGTGTTGATTAGTGGCTTGTTTTACTTCCACCATCTTCATTCTCCACTAAAAATGCACAACTAATCCTCATAAGTACATGTGAAACAGTATGAATGCCTAGTGGAAGGCTGCGGAATGAAGCTGAAGAGCTACAAAAGTCGGCAACAACACCTTATAGACAAGCATAAATTCCCCACTTCATTTGAGTTCTACAAGAAAACGCACCAATCCAAGAAACAACGGCAGAAGTATCAACGTAAACCAACCGGTCATAAGAGGGAGGAAACAAGGATGGAAGTGGATGAGACAATCAGTGGCCTTGTTTCGGCAGTTTCAAAACTAAGCACGTCAGACTCTTCCCCTTCATCTGTTAGTTTTGGGCGACGCCATACTCGAGGCTTATCATTTGTCCCACGCACCGTTCAGCGTGATAAAAAACACAACTCGCCTATGGAAGACACAAAAGGATAATTTGTATGGTTCTACAGAAATATATGTATGTCTCATTTTTTTTGTTTTCAACTGATAACAGAACTTGGGGTGTGTTTGTATGGGGATTGTTTGCAGGAACACTTGGTCACTCCCACACATGGAAATGAGTTCTCCAAAGGATTGAGAAATTGCGCCATTTTTTTTTCCTTCTGTAACATAATACCCCCGCCCTGATATCATTAAACCTCATCCTATGGTCATGATGATTCTCTCCGAAAGGAAACAAAAGTGGCTCTTCCTCTCTCTTGCATTTATACCAGTGATTGGGTTTCATGTTCAGAATCAGGCGATTTCATTATTTCATCATAGTAAACAAAATCAAAATTTCTTCTGTTGTTCCAAGAACAGTCGAACTATGAAAAATATTGGTTACACCATTATTTCCAATAATTCCTTTTTGTGTTTTTTTTTGTTTTTGTTTTCGAAAGGTAATCAAGACTTGGAACTCATGACCAAAACATTGCATTGCAATGGATCAATCGATCTTTGGGTCTACACCAAAATCTTTTTTGGTGTTTGCAATTGAGCTATGATATCAGAACACTACCAACTAAGCTAAATGAATCTTTCCAATTTTTGGTGCTACTAAGTAAGCCTGTTCTTAATGAGATTGTAACTTGGTGAGGGTGGGTTTAAAACCCAGGCCTATGGTAAAGTAGGGCAGAAATATGAGTCCGACACTTCTACTTGGCATGTTGGGGCGAAGAACCTTATTTTTATGTGGTTCTATGCAATCAGCAACCCTATTTTAAGTTCATACTTGCCATTTTGCCCCTGATTTACTTAAAAAAGTATGATATCAAATGGAGTCTTGTAAAACTTCGTGAAAGAAAGATTGTTTTCTGTTAGAGGAGTCCAAGATGTATCATGTAGAAAAGTGATATAAGATTTTTTCGATTGAAAAAGTCTCCACTAAGTATAGTTGGGATGGAAGGATATTGTTCAAGATTCCAAATAAGAAAGGATCCCTAGGAATTTCTACCAATCCCAAAGATAATTTTTGTTAATTCTAGGGCATAAAATGGGTCGGTTTTGATCCAAAATCTTAATTTAATGCTTTTCGACCCTTTGAGTATATCCAAATCAAAATCTGGGTTGGATATGGTTTGATTGATGTCCCATGAGCCAAGTCATATCTAGGCTAGATATGGATCTATCCCTATATCCGCCTAGATCCAAATGATATATTATTTTGAAAATTAATTTTTAGGTTTTTCAAAATATCATTTTTTACTAAAAACTGAGTTGTCATCCCTAACCTAGGTGTTACTCATTTCATGACCAAGTTATACGAGTCGAAAAGATCAGGACATGAATAAGGTTAGCCAGTTAGGTTTGATCCAAACCAACTAAAATTCGTGTCGTTTTTGAGTTGTGTTCACCCTACTCTATAATTGGTACAACTCTTTAGTATTGTAAAATATAAATAGGTATTACAAAATTCAAAAAATTTTAACCCATACTTTTGAAAAATGATTGTTTTTACTTATGTCCCTTGAACACACACACACACACACACACACACATATATATATATATATATATGGGTCACGATCAAGGGACATATGAAAAAACATATGTAAAAACAATGTAACATTAATAAATTTTCAAAATATGGGTTAGAAGTTTTGGATTGAGCTGATTTTTTGTGAGGATGATCTCTATGATGGGAAGATCATCCGAAAAAAAAAATCAGTCCAATCTGAAACTTATAACCCCATTAAAAGTGATTTAGAATGTGGACCGTCGATTTTTTGCCAATTTTTGTCAATAATTTGTAAATCAGTTTTGATGGATTTAGAAATTTCAGATTGAGCTGATTTTTTGTGAGGATGATCTTCTCATCATAGTCACCATCCTCGCAAAAAATCAGCTCAATCCAAAACCTCTAACCCATATTTTGAAAAACCATTGTTTTTACATATATATATATATATATATATATATATTATATATATATATATATATATATATAATATATATATATATAAATCGACGGTCCACATTCTAAATCACTTTTAATGGGGTTAGACGTTTCAGATTGGACTGATTTTTTTTTTTCGGATGATCTTCCCATCATAGAGATCATCCTCACAAAAATCAATCCGAAACTTCTATCCCATATTTTGAAATTTATTAATGTTACATTGTTTTTACATATGTTTTTTCATATGTCCCTTGATCCTGACCCTATGTATATAGAAGCCCTATTAGACAGACAACATTAGGGAGATAACATCCAGCCAACACTTTTGTCCAATAAGGGTTAGAAGTTTCATAATGGGTTGATTTTTTGTAAGGATGATCTCTATGGTGAGGAGATCGTCCTCACAAAAAATAAAAAAATCGGCCCAATCTGAAACTTTTAACCCATCAAAGTGGTTAGAATTGTGGATTGTTGATTTTTTACTATTCATTTTTAAAATTCATGATCAAAATTTTTTTTCTTCAGAAAATTAGTTATTTGAGTTTAATCCAAGATGTTGAAAATAAACAGCTACTAAGCAATAAAATTAAAAACCGATGGTGAAAAATATATATATATTTCAAATTTGATGGAATTTTGTCCTCTACAACACTGTGGTATTAGATCATGTTTTTGAATGCCACAACGTGATCTAGTCAAGAAATTTCTTTTTTTTTTTACCATGGACAAGAGAGAATTTCTCTTGTTGCTTTTGTCATTTGTGCCATATGTCAATCGGGTGTTGGGCTATGAGCAAAAAATCACTCGAGTATTGAGCTCATTTTTTATAGCACCCCCCCCCATACTCTCCTCACAATTGCACATCGCCATAAATATGTGCAATCGTGTATTCCAAGGAAAAATCTATGGTTGTATGCATAGCCACGTGAGGAGAATTTGGGGGGGAATTTGTTAGAGGGGGAGTCAATTTATCATTATTTATTTTTTATCACTTAGTAAGAGAAAACAGAGGTCAAAGGACATGTCATCATTTACTAAAAGACTAACATTAAAGTGACCTCAAGTGTGTATGTCATATCGCACATCCTAACGTGAAGAATGCTGATTTTTGAACTCAACCTGACGGAGGGGGCTCAAAACTCACCGACATGGCATGGGCAAAGAATCGTAGATTCTGTCCCTTGGGATACACAATTGACCTGACTGACTTGCCATTTGTAATTGTGTATCTTGAGGGTATAGTTATGTATCTAGAGCGAAAGAATCTACGGTTTTTTGCGCATGACACGTCAGTGAGTTTTTGAGTCTGGTTGTCAGGTTGAGTTCAAAAACCATTTGTCAGACGTGAAAGCATGTAGGATCCAATAGATGCTTTTTGTTGATGGTTCCAACACACTTTCATGTCAGGATGTGCAATATGAGGTACAATCTGGAGGTCACTCCAACACAACTCTTTTTAAAATATAGGGACAATGCCCACAAATACCAATTTTTTGAAAATATGTATCAAAAAGTCCCTTCTAAAAAAATATGGACTCTTTGGTACTCTATTATGAAATAGTAGTCTATAAAAGATTTTTGAAGCGAAAATGTTGTAATTACCCTTTCAATGATTTTTGAGGTTTAAAAAAATATGTTTGTTTGAGAATATTTGAGGTACTCCTGTGTTTTGAAAATAATTGTATGCCCCATTGACTAGGGTCATCTCCTATAATAACGATGAGAAAAAGATCTAAATGAGAAAAAATCATTGTTTTCTTTTTCCAAAATTAGTAATCGTTAACTCACATAAATGATGATGATGATGATGATGGAAATGAGTACGGTAATCATCATTATAAAATTGTTTTGATCTATGTATGTTAGATTTATTTTAATATATAAATAATTTTAAATAATTAAAACTTAATTTTAGAACTCAACTTGAATGTTTATCGAGTTGATTCAACTAGAAAATTAACAAGTCGATTTAAATGAGCCAAATAAAATTATATTGAATTTATGAATACCTTTTAACAAATAAAAATATTTATTTCTTATTTTTCATTAAAAAATTAATCATCAAATAAATTTGTCAAGTTTTTTTTTTTTTTTGACTCAGTATATTTTTACATCAAACCACTTTGTACAGTTGTTAAAAGGTATTTCATGAATAAAAAGATCCTCGGTATGTTAATATTTTATTAAGTGGGAGTTAAATGGTTCATACCTTTTATTAGGGGACCATTCGATACATATTATTAATAAAAAGTCCTTCACACTTCACAATTTGTCCCAAAAAATACAAAGGTATGTCAAATAATGCTACATGTCATAAATTTGAATACATTAGAGACATGGAACCTAGTTTACATGTTAGTCTATAAATATTAACAGAGCTCTGTGTGAGTTTTGCATGTTATTTGTTTGCTAAGCAAGTTTGGGGGGTGTTGTGCGAGGCAAGTGATTATGTTGTCTTTGTGATGGGATCATCTTCCTCGTGTGATCCTCAAGTGTCTTGGATTTCTGATTTTGAGAGATAATAGAATCATTAAAATAAATACTTTTTTATTATTATTTATATAGTATTTTGTTATTAACATTTGATAATGAACCTATGGTATCATGGTTTTCAATCTCAACCATAAACAAGACGGATAGACATAGTGTCTCACGTAGAGTCTCAGGAGATAAACGAGTTGACTCAAATGATATTTTGAAAATCTCGATAGAATCTATGAAACTTGTCCGAGTCAACTGGAATTTTATAAATTTTAATGAAACTAATTTATATATTTTAAAATTTATTATCTAAATAAAATATAATTTTATATTAAAACAACTTTTACTTAATCATGGCTCACCCTCTGTTTGTTAAAATGATATTAATTAGCTCTTTTCTATATTTAATTTTTATTGATAATTGATTAAAACTATCACTTACCCATTGTTCTTTGAAACAATCAACATAATAGATTTGGACTTTTGTTCTCTCTTCATTTTTCATTGATAATTTGATGAGGGATGTAATAAACTTTGTTAGTTAAAAATGATTGATAGAAGAGATTGACCTTTTATAATGGATCAAGATCCATAGACTCACATGTTCACATATTATCCTGATCTTGTACATGTGAGATCCAATGGTTGGGATAAAAGATGTATCATGAGAATATATTACATATCTCTAAGATAAATCCCAACCATAGGATCTCACATATACATGGTCGAGATTGTGTGTGAACATATGAGTTCATTTTCATGAGTCTACGGATCCCAACCCATTTAGAATAGTCTTCTATGATCAAAGGAATTTCATATCACTTTCTTGTTTAGTTGTAATCATCCATCATTTTTCTATGGAGTTCTATTATTAATATTTGGCAATTGATTAAATGATAGGTGATGTGTTCACCCTTTGTTCACTGTTGACTTTTGTTATGGAAAATGCTGAAGTAACATTGAAATTGATTCTCACATTGCCGACATGGATGTATGTATGGAACCATAAATGCTTTTCATCGAGATACGATTGAAAAGTGTATATGGCTATGTGTCCACCTCCACATCAGCAATGTAAGAATCGATGTCAATTTCAATGTCTTTTTTTTTGGTAGCTTAGGGAGTATCCCCACCTTTGGTGAGACTAATCTACCAAGGGCCACATGCACCATCCAATAACTTGTTAAGTGTCATGGCATTTAAGTAGCAACATTTTTGTGGAAGGGTGTATAGAGATTCGAAGACACGACTTGGGGAGCGAATCCAGTCACTCTTTACCATCTCAGTCAATTTTAAATTTACTTTGGCACGACTCTTTCGTTATTAATGAAATATTGGGTTCCGTAGACATATAAAGCTACTCATAAAACTACAACGCTTTTGTCTTATATGGTTAAAAAGGTTCGGAATGGGGTGATTTTTTGTGAGGATGATCTCTGTGGTGAGGGGATCATCCTTGCAAAAAATCATTCCATTTCAAAACTTCTAACCCCATCAAAAGTGATTTACAAAAATTGGACGGTCTAAAAATTTTCAACTTGTAAACATGGGGTTAGAAATTTCATAATGGGCTGATTTTTGGCAAGGATGATCTCCTCACCATAGATATCATCCTCACAAAAAATCAGCCCATTCTAAACAATTTTACCCATATAAGACAAAACATGTTGTAGCTTTATGTGTATGGATCCTAGTCCTATATATATTGGATTACACGATATATTCTATTTTAGTATTTAGTGTTGGGGTTTATGGCATACTAACAATGTTCGGATTTGGTAATTATTTGGTAGGGGCTTCAATTCAATTAATTCAAATAAATAAGTGAATATTTTATAAAAAACCATCAAAAATGTTTAGGAAAGTTAAACGATGTCTTTGGTTTCTTACAAATATCCATCATCTTCAACCCCCTGAAAAACCCTATCTTATTCTTGAGATTTGAATGTTGAGGAATATAAAATTTTGAGGTAGTAGGGGAAAACTTTTAACATATTTCGTCGATCAATCAATAAGTCTTCTATTTACTGAATTAATCAACTAATCCCTTATTGAATTTTTGAAAAAAATCGAAGAATTTTGTGACTATGGCTTATGGTTGAGGTTGGGGTCAAAGGGTTTGGGTTTTGAGTCATATGTTAAAATGAGGGGGATTGGTAAATTTTTTTGAGAATATTACTTAAATGACCCTCAAGGAGGAACTTATTTCTAAATAGTCCTTAAGTTTTGAGCGGTTTCATAATATATTATTAAGTAAAATTTTCTTTTCTTAACAATTCCTAGACCTCATCTCCCACATTTCTCACTATTGAATGTCCTAACCGTACGAATTCATTATTTTGATTAAAAAATATTGGATTGTTGTAGATATTGCTGCAATGGGGAATATTCAATATTCGTTTGAACCTAAATTAAGGAGAGAGTGAATCAGATTTGGTAAAGTTTTTTGAGAGATTTAGAGGGAAGAAGATGCATGGTTGTGTGTTCTTTCTATTTGTTTTAAACTTTTCTTTGCTTTTTATTTATTTATTTATTTATTTTACTCTTGCTAATATTCTAGTCTATGTTAATCTGACCTCAAATTAGTGCGCATTTGCTGGTACCACGTGTGTTAGAATTGCTAGTGAGTTATTAGTGCGCATTTGCTGGTACCACGTGTGTTAGAATTGCTAGTGAGTTGTTGGGGAGTAATGATCTAGTACGGTGTAACTTACCCAACAGTAAGGTCAGTGCGCATTTGCTGGTACCACGTGTGTTAGAATTGCTAGTGAGTTGTTGGGGAGTAATGATCTAGTACGGTGTAACTTACCCAACAGTAAGGTCAGATAGCCACATAACTTTGGTACATAGGTGGACCGCATATCTATACAGTCCACTGAGTTTAAAATAAATAAATAAATTTTTTTTTTAAAGAGTTGAGTGTTGGTTGGCAGCAACACAATCTTTTTTTAATTAATTAATTAATTATTATTATTATTATTTTAAAATCACTTAATTTCTATGTTGGCAGCAACATAAAAATTTTGATTGTATATAGTGGAAAAAAAACAAAAGAAAGAAAAAAAAGGTTGTGTGAGTTGCATGTGCTGGCAACAACGTACATAATAATAATAAAAAAAGAATTTCTTTTATTTGAGAAAATCAAAACTCCTCATCTTCACAATTGTCATTCTATCATCAATTCAATATTTTTTGAGAATCTTGATTTGTTTAAGGCCGCTCAAAGTGATCTTTGATTTTTGATTTTTGATTTTTTATTTATTTTATTTTATTTTAATTTCTTGTGCTTATCTTAATGATTGGTCAATGAAGGGTTATTTGTGTGTTATCTTGATTAATCACTTCTGTTCTATTTTGCACTACTCTGATTGATTGTCTATCTTATATGCCATGATCTAATTGATATATTTCTATGATATGCATGTTTTGATCTCGAACTGGATATTTTAGATATTTTTGTATTTCTTGATTAATATTTATTTAATATCCATACGTTGATGGCTTGATCGGGCCCATTGATTTGAAAAATACCCTGGGCACACTCCACCCTATTTTGCACACACCATTAGCACGTTTATATTTTGTTGCATTGCATGTTTGCATGTCCCTTATAACCAACGTGGTACTAATATGTGGCCCGATCTCCTCGGGAGACGCAATGTCATTCATGAAAATCACAACTCTAGTTACATACATTTATAGTATATAAAACTGGGGCATTAATACCGTTTGATCAGGTGACTCTAAAAAGTATATTGATGCACCCATACTGGAGCGACCTGAACCTTTGTCTTATTGTAAACCGCAAAGACATATGTCTCGATTCCCAACGTAGTACTAGTACGTTGTCGGTCCCCTCGTGGGATGCTAAATCATTTATGAAAACTACAACCTTAGACTCGTACCTATACAGTATATCAAAATTAATCTAAGTTGCACCAATTGTACGTCTTGGTCAAAATCAGTGCCTAAGTAAGATCTTGCCCCGTTGTACTTCGTGTACTAGGAGAATAGACAACGTCTATTCTAGACGAGAGGTGACTTAAGAGTGCCCTTACTCAGCATTGTGCGTCACATTTCAATTGAGAATCAAACTGACTATTTTTTACTTCAGAGATTTGGGTTGGAATCTTAAATTATCACTTATACAGTATATTAAATCAAGTCACCATGTACTGTCCAATTGAATACGTTCGAGAGGTATATAGGTGCACTTGGGCAATGATAGCCAGATAAATTGCATTGCACGTAGTAAACCTAAAGTCTAGAAATCTCCCTATAAGCTACGACTCAAACTTATCGTGGGTGTTCCCGTATTGCCTTTTTGGAAAATGGAGTTTACAAATGTTGAGATTATGAAGTTACAGTTTTGTCCTCAAGATGACCCAAACTTTTGCTTAATCTGATTCAAGGCTATCATATTACTAGGTGCACCATCTCAATAAAGAATCCATTTTAATTATGGTAATGATTCATAATGATCCAGTCTATCTCGATCTAACAATCACAATGGGCCAGACCATTTAAATCAAAATGGTATTCAAACATTTTTTCTAATTCGGGTCCTAACCCATTTCAAAAGAAGAAAAATATTTTTCCAAAAGAAAAAAAATAATTTTTACAAAAGATCTATTTTTTGCATGGATCTTGAAAATTATTGAAATATGTTTTTCTAAAAAAAATAGTTTAAATCAGATTTGTTAAAAGTTGTTATTCAACAAAAATATTATTGGTCAATAATTTTCAATAATTCAATAAAATTATTTTTTTTTCTTTTCAAATTATCATTACATAAATGAATTGTTTAATGGATTGGTGTACAAAATTCAATAAAACTCAAGATTCATTAAAATGTTATTAAGGGGGTAACACTGAAATTAATTAAATTCACCTTTGATTAGGTTTTATGTTTATCATTGCGCCTAAGCTCAATCATCCATCACCTAGCTAGGATCGTAAGTCATGTTAGTTAGAATAAAATGTCAACACCAAGTCAATCATCAGAAAAACCCTTAAGAATATTTCTACATTGTCCGGTTGTTCCCTGAATATCATAACCCTCAGTCCTACTGGTTGGAAACAATGTTCTGAGTCCTCAGTCTATAATCAAGCTCATTGTGTGTAGGCAATTGTCTTTCATGACTCTTAAGTTAAATTTTTTTCAATTCATCAATGTCATGTTTTCTTTAGATTGAGTCTACTTTTTTTCTGTTGAGTCGAGTTAGTTTGTTGAGTATATAGAGGTGTCTATCTCCCCATCTGAATTTGATTGGATAAGGGAAATTTTTGAATACCTTGAGTGTATTAACAGATTAACTAGAAATTTGACTTCAATAAGAGATTCCTCTAACAAGGAACCTCCTTCTGAATGAGAAGATAAATGTTGTGTTCATTGTCTAATCGAGGAAGCAAATATCATTGACCTCCGAACAAAAAATAATTCCCAAGAAATTCAAATAGAAACCATCCTATCCTAGAGGAACGCAAGTGGATAATGAATTTACTCAGAAATTTTAAAAGACTTGTTTGCGTGATCCTATGAGAATATGTTAAGTGCAAGCTTGGGTGTTATCCGACATGGAATAGATATTCGCTCGATGAAATGGAAATACCAATGAGATCGAAGAAGATAATTCAAAATGTATTGTGCTGGCTTCCAAAATATATTACTATTATCAGACCAATGGAATAGTTGAAGCAGCTGATTAAAAAATCTCAAAACAATTATTAAGAAAATGTATCAATTACATCAGGATTAATCAAAGAAGTTACCATTCACATTAAGGGCATATCGTACTTCAATACAGTTTTCCATAGGAGCTACTCCCTTCTTTCTAGTGTATGGTATGGAAGCAATCTTACAAGTTGCAACGGAAATCTCGTATCACAAGGTCATGATGGAAAGTCAATTGTTAGAAATAGATGGTTTCGTTAATGGTATGAAGAACTAAATCTAATTGAAGAAAAGCAACCAAGAAGTTATGCATCACGTGTAAACTTATCAGAGAAGAGTCACTCGCACGTTTGATAAAAATGTTAAAGTTCATTACTTATAAGTCAAGGATTTAACTATCAAACTTCAAAGGAAATGGAGCAACCTTCCTCGACCATAGAAGAAAGTCGGAACCCAATTGGAGAAATTTTATTTATCAACAAGGAAACACTACTTGGAAAAATCATAAACTTTAAAAAAATTGAATACTCCTCGACCGTAAGAAGAAGTCTAAATCCAATTGAAGAGATTCATTCATTAAAGAAATATTGTCTGGAAAAACCATCAGACTTTAAGATCAGGATGGAATTGAACTACCAGAATCAACAAACCTTGATCAGATTAAGCGGTACTACATTTAATGAGGCCATTTTTGTCCGAATTAATTTTTCTACTACTCAGTTTAACATCTCCTTTCTGAGCCCTTTGCAGCATTTTTCAAAAAAATAAAAATAAAAGAAATTGCCTTCTTCTTTCTCAGCCCGATCACCTAACCCAAGGGAAGGAAAGATTCATACTACATTTTGGTCTGATCGTAAAATTTTGGGGTACGTAGGGAACCTGAGAAGTTATTTCAAGCCCGACCACATAAAAAATATATTCCCCCATAAAACAAAATAAAAAAGAAATGTCTTCAAAATAGGAAAGAAAATTCAAAGAAAAAAAGAAAACAATTTAAAAGAAATGCCACATAAGGGGCATTTGGGCTTTTGAACCTCAAAATTCCTTTCTTTTTATGCTTAGTCTTAAGCTTACCCAAGAAAGTTCTCCTAAGTACCAGGCGAAAAAGTCAATAAAGATAGCAAAACATGATCAAACAGTAACTCCAAAAGTTTACAAGGGAAGAAAAAGAAAAATGAGGCCTACTAAGTTGAAAACCCAAAAGGGAGACTTAAACAAAAATTAAAACAAACTCGCAAAGTTGAAAATATGAAATGACGGTCTTGGTAATAGTCAGAACAAAAAAAAAAGCCTGCTAGGTTGAAAATTCGAAATGGCGACTTAGGCAAAAATTAAGGAAAGCTCGCAAGGTTGAAAAGCCAAAAGGACGGCCTTGGTAACAATCAGAGTAAAGAAAAAAAGAAAAAATTGTAAGCTTGTTATATTGAAAACCTAAAAGGGCAATCTAGGCAATAACAACAAAAAAAATCAAAAGAAAATCGTCATTGAGTTGAAAGCTAAAAAAGTGATCCAAGCTAAACCATTAGAAGTTTGAATGACCAAGTTTCGATACACAGCTTAAACCAGGAAAAAACTCAGAAACCACGAGTATCTTGTCCACGATTGATGTGAAATTTTTTATTTTCCTAAGTGAATCAAAAGGGAGAAGGGTTGATTCTATGATGAATTTCAAAAAGAAATATTTTGTTCTAATTTCTTTGAAACCACGAGTATCTTGTTTACGACTGATGTGAATTTTTGCTTCCCTAAGTGAACAAAGAGGGGGAAGGGTGGATTTTATGATGAATTTCAGAAAGAAATATTTTGTTCCAATTTCTTTGAGCCTAACTCAAAATCTTCAATATAACAAGTCAAAATTAAAAGTTAAATCTTTATTGCGCTTGTGGTAATTAGATATTTCAAACCTTTAAAACAATGAGCATTTTTCTTTTCTACAGAGTGTAATTCCCCTCTTTTTACATTAGGGGCGTTTTGTTCTCAAACTTGATCAATGTTAATCCTAAGTAACCCCGAATTTAATATTACCCTCTTGATAGCAATTTGTTGAAAACCCTAGAGGTTCAAAAGAAGTTAAAAAATTTATAAATTTTTTGAAAAATCTTGAGGTTCAAACAGAAGCGTTCCGATCTCATATTTGGTTTTGCCCAGAAAATAACTCATTACCTTTCCACCTAAAATAGTAAATAGGGCATCATTTCTTTCCCAGACTCAATCATCCTTTCCCAAATTTATTCATTCTTTCCCAGACTCATTCATTATTCCTAGATTCATTCATTCATTTCCTGATTCATTCATTTTTTCCTAGATTCAGTCATCCTTTATCAGACTTATTCATTCTTTCCCAAACTCGTTCATTATTTTTCAGATTCATTCATTCATTCATTCCTAGATTTATTCATTCTTTCCCAGACTCATTCATTATTTCCTAAATTCATTCATTATTTCCTAGATTCATTCATTCATTCTCAGACTTATTCATTATTTCCCAAATTCATTCACTATTTTCCAGATTTATTCATTCTTTCTCAGATTTACACCGCTGAGGGTTTTCTCGGATTTTGCTCAGCTAGACATCGTCGAGGGTTTTCTCAGATTATGTTCAGATACCGCCGAGGGTCTTCTCGGATTATACTCAAACGTCGCCGAGGGTTTTATCGGATTATGCTCAAATACTACTAAGGGTTTTCTTGGATTATACTTAGATACCATCGAGGATTTTCTCGGATTATGCATAGATACCATTGAGGATTTTCTCGGATTATGCTCAAACACCACCGAAGGTTTTCTCGGATTATGCTCAAATACCGCTGAAGGTTTTTCTCGGATTATGCTCAGATACCGCCGAGGGTTTTCTTGGATTATGCTTAGATTATGCTTAGTTTATGTTCAGATACCACCGAGAGTTTTCTTGTATTATGTTTAGTTTATGCTCATATTACACTCAATTTATGTTCAGATTTTGCTTAGATTTATCTCAGATTTCACATGCACACACTTCTACATTTGTTTATTTAGTCAGGGAGAATTTTTTAAAATTCAAAGATCTGACACTGTCGGTGAGAGCTCTCTCTCGAGGACCTGACAACTTTTAGGTCGATGAAAGTTTTACCCTCAAAGATCCAAAAGTCTCGACGAATTGTTAAATCAGGCTGTAAAATGATCTATTACTAGCTTTGGCGTTCAGATATTGTACTATCTACCGAAATGAATTTGCTATGTAGTTTGCTTCAACCTTTTGTCAAAGAGGGCCATCTATAGACACCCAATTTTCATACTCGCCTGATTAATCAACTCGTCAACCCGATTGTGACGATTTTCAATGATGGATGAATATTCCAAATGCTTTATTTTGTTACTAAAAATGTTTCAAAAATTCGGATGAGGTAATTCAAGCAAGCAAAATTTTAGAAACCACGCTACATTAGAAAAATATGACCTAAAACCTAGAAATCATCATTCTTAGGAAAAAAAGAAGTTTTACGAGAAATTCGTTAAAAAATGATCAAATCACCAAAATACCTCTAACATCAAAACATCCCTGGAACCTACGTTATGCTTAGGAAAACCCTTGCGAATACATAAAATAGTAAATTAAAACTAAATAAATTTTCTACAAATTTTCACAAAATTCGACAAAATTACAAAAATACCCCTTATAGTGTCCACAACCATTTCACGCCAAAAACCCATAAATGACACAAATCGATACTCCCATTGAATTTATTACAAACAATTGATTTTAAAACATCCCAAAACATTAAAAAACGACCTTCCAACCCAAAAATCCTCTTTAAGGGCAAAACGATAATTTTTCGATCCTAAAAATTCAAAATTAATAATTAAAATATTAATGAACGTAAAGTGAAACCTTAATAAATTAAATTTAAAATTTTAAACAAATAAATCAATTTATTAAGCCCATGGGCCAAATTTTAAGTGGTGGCCCACTTATTCAAGTAGGGCCCACCTAATATTTATTAGAAGGCCCCTCCATTTGGGATCTCAAATAATTAAAGATATAATCAAGGGGGTTCTCCAAAAAAACTAAAAAATATTCTTTCATTGTACGTAAGAATGGAAATTCTAATTAACTTTATCTTAAAAACACTTAGTCAAACTGAAAGACTTCCAAAAAACCTTTATATATAGGAGCCTCTACAACCTAATCTTGTAGGTCAAGAAAAACCTTAGGAAAGAGAGGCCAAAAATTCTCTCCAATCTTCACAAAATCCTAAATCTAAAACCCCAACTCCCTACCTAACACCCAAACCCCATTTTTTACTCAAAAAATACTTAGAATTCCTCAAAAACACCCAAAACATCTAGAAAATACTCAGATCTCGGAGCAAAGTACCTCATCTTGGAGATCAGAAGTAGATCTAATGACAAAAAAAATAGGAAAATTCATAAGAGGACGCTTTCTGCCAACTCTAAGGAAACCAATTGTCGCAATTACCTGAGTAAGTTAGGTTTTTATTTTATTTTTATTCTTTTAGGTCGTTTTTAGAAATGTAATAATTTTTGGGAAAAGTAGAGACTAGTGTTTGTCGGGAGGAATCGGTGTCTAACACCTTCCAATCCCATATCGTGATCCCCGGACCCTTTCTTTTCGTAGATTGGTATCTTTTAATAATTTTGAGTCATGTTTCGGTTCCTAGACCATAATAAGTAGGTGGCAACTCCCAAAACACAAAAAAAAACGGATCCGCAACCTATATATCGAGGGTGTTTTCAGTCACGTCGAGGTATTGCAAAAGAAAAAATTACAAATTCATTCTGAAGCTCTTTTCTAAATTGATTTTTAATAATAAAAGAATATTTTCTATTATTCAGCCTATTTTGACTAAAACAATCGATCGACTACATTCGTTTCGAACTCTTGCTAATTGATCATTTCTTTTCTAAGATATTTTATTGTTAATAATTGATTCAATGGATAGGGGATGTTTTCACCCTATGTTCTTTGTCGAATTTTTATTGCTAACTGACTGTAATGCTTAAACAATTTGCTCACCTTTTGTTCATCAAAACAGTCAAATCGATGAATTTTATTCTTTGTTAATTTTTTGTTGATAATCTATTCAAAAGATTAGGGGTTGTGCTAGTAGTTAAAAATAAGGGAACATTAGTTAAAGGTCCCTAGTGCTAACTTTTTATTATTATTATTAGTCCTTGACTTTTCGATGTGAGTTCAATATTCCATTTACAAAAATCCAAATTTTGTAATCAGCCCCTCAACCACATTTCGGTTGAAAATTTTGGGAAAACTACCCCAACTATTTGACTCATCATTTTGCAAGAAAACCCTTCATTTCCAGACCCAAAATCATGATTTGGAGCATTCCTACTGAAAATGTGAAAGAAGGAAGAAAAGTTGATTTTTCTAGGGTGGGTTTAAGTATTTTAACCGGGTATGTTCAAGTTAGGGTTTTTTCAAATTTTCACCTCATTTTTGGATGAAAATCCTGCGAATTAGGTTCATTTTGTTTGAAATCATCAAATAATGTTGTTTTAACATATTTTTATGAATTGTTTTCATGTTTTTTATGAAAAAATTGGATTTTTTTTTTTGTTTCGGACTTATAGAGCTGAAGTTACTAAAATTTTATATAAAAATTGTGACCTCGACAATAATATAACTAAAGAACAGATGAGTTTGATAATTTTATATAAAATCGTTGAAGTCAAAATAAAATTGACAACCTCGATAATTTTTAATCTGAATTCGGCAATTTTATTGCCGAGCTCTCGAAAATAATAAAAAATGCATGTTTCTATCAAGGTTTTTGACAGAATCTAAAAATGTTGAACTCAAAATAAAATTGACGGCCTCGATAATCTTTTAGAGTCAAGGTTGACAATTTCTTTTACTATGTAGAGTCGACCTCGGCAAATTTGTTTACAAATGTAGACCTCTACATTTTTTTATTTTTTATTTTTGCTTCCCTTACTACAAACACCATTGAATGGTCACATCTATTGTAGTTGTTATATGACATTGCAAATCATAGTTCAAACACAATTGAATGGTCACAGCTATTTTAGTTCTTTCATGACATAACAACTCACATTAACTTGTCTATATTAAACTTTAAAATACAATCATTTTGATCTAAACCTAGCCCTCAAGTTCAACTTTTTCTTGTTGTTGACGAAAGCCTCAATATCGACGATGTGGCGTCAAATATCCAATTGTAATTAGTAGTGATGATTTTGAAGAAGAAATCAAGACAACAACAATGACAATAGTCAGTCGAAGTACTTCTTAGGAAACTTGTTTCACATGAAAAAGATAATCCTATTGCAAAGTTGATCACTTCTCTACGCATCAATCGTACGTGTTTCTTTTTTCCTTTCAACTAAGGCTGTCAATGGATCGGATCAGGGTCAATTTACCAATCCAATGAGAATTGGATCAAATCTGGAACTTGTCCAATAGGTATTGGATTGGGTTTTTATTGGACGTGACAATATTAAGATCCAAACCTGATCCATTGGTAATGGGATAAGTCCAAACCTGATTTCCTGTATAAAATCTAAATACTAAAGTTTTATCGGGTCGGATCCCTTATAAGATCGGGACATGGTCAATTCACATTCAATCCAATAAGATATTAGATTGGAACCTTATGGGTCAGATCCTTGTGGGACTATAAATGATCGATCCAGGCCCAAAGTCATCGAATTGGATTTTGGGTCTTATTCAATCCATTGACAGCTCTATTCTCAGCAACTAAATTGGAAAATTAAGGAATTTTTTCTTTACTTCGATTGATGGTATTATGTTCTTCAATGGTTTGGGAGATAAAACGATCATTGAAACAGATTATTTTTTTTTATTTGTTAGTAATATTTGACAATGGACAGATCTTATTCATTCTAAAGTTTTTTTTAATTGATTTTTAATAATAAAAAATATTTCCTACTGTTCAGCCTATGTTGGCTAAAACGGTCAATTGACCACATTTAACTCTTGTTGTCTGTTGGTTTCTTTTCCATGATAGTTTATTGTTGATAATTAATTAAAAAGATAGGTGATGTTTTCACCCTCTGTTCTCTATTGAATTTTTATTGATAATCGACTATAATGATTGAATGATTTGCTCACCCTTCGATCTTCAAAACTTGAACTTTTGTCCTTTGTTAATTTTTCGTTGATAATCTATTAAAACGATTAGGGGTGTGATTACTCTCAATAGTTAAAAATAAGGGAAAATTACTTAAAGGTCCGTAGCGCCAACTTTCTTTCTAATTAGTCTCTGACTTTTTTATGTGAGTTAAATAGTCCATTTACAAAATCCCACTTTTCTAATCAGTCCCTCAACCACATTTCAATCGAAAATTTTGAGAAAACTACCCTAACCATTCGACTCGCCATTTTGCAAGAAAATCTTTAGTTTCCAGCCCCAAAATCGAAATTTGGAGCATTTCTACTGAAAAAGTGAAAGAAGGGAGCAAAATTGATTTTTTTAGGGTGGGTTTAAGTATTTTAACAAGGTATGTTCTAGTTAGGATTTTTTCAATTTTCACTTCGTTTTTGGATGAAAATCCTTCGAATAAAATAATGTTGTTTTAACATGTTTTTATGAATTTTTTGCATGTTTCTTGTGAAAAAAAAAAATTGTTTTGAATTAACAACGCCGAGGTCATTAATAATTTTATATAAAAAATGTGACCTCGACAATAATAGAACTATAAAAACAAACGAGTTCAATAATTTTATGTAAAATCGTCGAACTCAAAATAAAATTGACGACCTCAATAATCTTGTGGAGTCGAGGCCGGCAATTTCTTTTACCATGTAGAGTCAACCTCTACAAAAAAAAAAAATTTGCAAATTTAGATCAAGACATTTTTTTTTTTTTTGGCTTCCCTTACGTCAAAAAGTATTGAATGGTAACATTTTAATTATCTCATGATAGGAAAATTCACCTTGGTTATTTCAATTGCTTCAGTGAACCATCTGTACTCCAAACATCATTGAATGATCACATTTACTATAGTTATTTCATGACATAACAAATCAAAGTTCAAACAACATTGAATGGTCAAATTTACTTTAGTTGTTTCATGACATAACAAATCACATTAATTGGTCTATATAAACCTTTGAAATACAATCATTTCGATCTAAACCTAACCCTTAAGTCTCAACTTTGTCTTGTTGTTGATGAAAATCTCAATATTGATGATATCTAGTGTCAAATATCCAATTGTAATTAGTAGTGATGATTCTGAAGAAGAAATTGAGACAACAAACAATGACGACAGTTAGTCGGATTACTACTCAGGAAACTTGTTTTACGACATGAGTAGCTTAGACGAAGCATATCGTGATGATATAATCAACTGAAGAGTTTTTCAGTGAAAGAAAAGTATAGTGGTTTGCGTTGGTCTCTGAAGTCGAATCTCTTAAGATAGAGATGCATGATATCAGAGAAAAAATTTCTGGGGGAGAACAAGAATGCACTCACAAGAATACGTCATCTGCATTTGATCTAGCTCTTTAACATGTGTGTGTATATATATATGGATAGCATTCTGTAGACAACATTTTTGACGTTTTTTCCTATATGGCAAAGAAGTTTTAGAATGGATTGATTTATTTTTAGGATGATCTCTATGTTGTGTAGATCATCTTCACACAAAAATCAGCTAATTCTAAAGCTTCTAACCCTATCAAAAGTGGTTACAAACAACGGTAAAAAATGAACGATCCACGATTCTTGAAATGTAAACTGGGGCTAGCTATTTCATTTGTGACAGTGATCCCCTCACCATAGAGATCATACTCACAAAAAATTAGTCAATTCCAAAAGTTTTAGCCGATATAGGGCAAAACACGTTGTCTATGGAACCTGGCCTATATCTAGGGTAGTGTTCAGTAGACAAAATTGTAGACAACATTCAAGACAGTTTTGTCTTATATGATTAAAAAGTTTCAGAATGGGCTAATTTTTTGTAAGGATGATATTTATGGTAAGGAAATTATCCTCACAAAAAACAGTCCATTCCAAAACTTCTAACCTCGTGAAATGTGGATACCAACTAACAATAAAAATTTGACGGTCTACAATTCTTCAACTTATAAATTAGGGTTAAAAATTTTAAAATGGGTTGATTTTTTGTGAGGAAGATTTTCTCACCATAGATATCATTCTCACAAAAAAATTAGGCCATTTTGAAACTTATAGGACTAAACGATTTGTCTAGAACTTTGTTTACAAGTTTGTCTATGGAACCTAACCTTATGAAGACGTTAGCATTTTCCACACGGTTTTTTTTTTCAATAAGAACCCTTTTCATTTTATCTTTTAATGAAAAAGACAAGGATATGTTAGTCTTTTTTAATGTTAGTGAGATAAAAAAAGAAAAAATAATAAAATTAGATAGATACTACTATAAATCTTTTGGTTGAAGGGGTAAAAGAGGAAAGATAGTAAAACTAGAAAGGTATTATTGAAAAAGGGAAAGGGGGAGAGGGGAGGGTGAAGAAAAGTAATATTGGGTTCACTGTAGTTAAATGAGACATTTATCCCTCACAAGTAGACCCTGTTGTTGTGTTTCATATATCTATATATATATATATATATATATATATATATATATATATATATATATATATATCTGTGTGTGTGTGTGTGTGTGGCGTTTGGAGGCCCTAAAAAGAGCCAAACAGTTTTTCAATGCATGGGTTATAGACTTTGGAATGGGCTGATTTTTTGTGAGGATGATCTCTATGATGAGAAAATCATCCTCACCAAAAACCAAACTATTCTGAAACTTCCAATCCCTTCAAAAATTGATTACAAAAATCGAATGGTCCACGATTCTTTAACTTGTAAACTAGGGTTAAAGTTTTAGAATGAGTTGATTTTTGGTAAAGAGGAACTCTTCACCATAGAGATCATCCTCACAAAACATCAGCCTATTTTGAAACTTCTAGCCCATATTTAAAAAATATTTGGCTCTCTTTAAGGCCTCTGAACGCTCCCTATATATATATGAATAAATAATTGTAAAACGAGTTAAAAGGTTTATCTAATGTGAGATGAGTTGACCCGTTCATCTAAAGCAGTAAGCAGTCAGACTGCTTCAAAGTGGACTTCTTTGAAAGTTTTATGAGATGTTAAAGTCTCTTGTGAGAAAATTTTAGGATATTTCAGTAACACCCCCTACCTCCTGAACTTTCATTAACTCAGTCAAACCGTTACCAAAGTTTGTTAAGTTGACGGTCTAATTTTTAAATGCCCAAACTACCATTGTAGTATTTAAATTACCAGAATGTCATTGATTTAATTGAAAGGATAAAAAATCTAATCTAATCCCAACCATTGGATCGAAATATTTTACACCATTGGATTAAAAGAAAACCCCTAATTTCATCTTCCTGAAGAAAATGAAGACGAAGCTAGGGTTTTACAAGTATTTCACTTATTCCACTAATGTTCAAATGTTAGAGTTCTATTCCTTAAATTCATTGTTGTTAAACACTATCATTAACATTTTTGAATCCAAATTTGATTTTGGGTTAGATTTTGGTTAATCAAGTTAAAAATCTTATATTTCGTCGATTGAGTGGAGGTTTGAATTCTAATATGAGCTCTTTTAACAATTTTGACCTCAAGACTTAACTTTTTGTAGAACAAAATGAGTTTGTGGTCTTTACTGTGCGGGGAGGGTAGAATTAATATTAATTTTTATCGAAATGGGGTATTCCTAATTTCGTTTTATTCATTGTTTCGTATTTTCTTACAAATTTTTTTTCACTATTTTCCATGTGAAAATTCTAAGCATTGGATTAAAGAATGTCTTTGGGATGAAATTAAGATGAACACAATGATTTTAGGTTAAAAAATATGAAATTAAGTTGAAAATAATGAGAATGGGTTGAAAACGATGAGATTAAACTTTGAAATTAAAATTAGATCGAACACATTTGGGTTGTTATACTCAAACGATATTTTCATAATTTCAACACATAATAGTATTTTGGACATTTTACCATGTTTGCTAACTGATAATCGTTTTTATTAACAATTTGACCAGCTCAACAAAAGTCAAAGGGTAGACCTCATCTTGCATTTCTCAGGGTAAATTAACCAAAAATTTATATATTTATATTGAGTCCTGATAAAATTACCCGCCAGGTGGTATACTCAATTGACAAGTTTGGAAATAGTAGATCTTTCTACCTCGGGATACACGGCTCCCTCGAGAGACACTTTTTTATGGGGAAGTGCAATCTTGTATACCGAGGCATATAGATCTATGGTTTCGAACTTGTCACGTCAATGAGTTGATTGAGTATGCTATCTGATGAGTCATCTTATCACGACTCATTTATATTTATATGAAGAGTCATGAGTCATGACATTGTTGGAGACGGGTACTCTACATATATTTGAAGCCACCAGCCACGAGTACGACTTTGAAGCCACCAGTCCAGCTTCAAAAGTGAAGAAACCGTCCTGGTTTTGAAAGTTCAACCATACAAGTCTTTGCGATCATTGACCAGAAATGTTTTGCTCACAAAAGTTTTAATCACAGATTTCGCAGTCGCTCCACTGTCTGACACGTGACTCTAATGAGGGTACTTTTGTAAATTTGAGAATCTTAATACACGCCGGCTAATGTGATTGGTCAAGAGATCCCAGATTGTGTGAGATTAGTTAACGTTGGTGTAACACGGGCACATCCACGTCATATTATTAATATTTGGCAATTGATTAAATGATAGACAATGTGCTGACCCTTTGTTCACTGTTGACTTTTGTTACGAAAAATGCTGAAGTAATATTAAAATTGACAGTGATTCTCACATTGCCAACGTGGATGTATGTACGGATTCATAGATACTTTTCATCGAGAAACAAGTGAAAAGCATATACAGCTATGTGTGCACATAAGAATTGTGAAAATTGATGTCACTTTTAATATTGTTTTTTTGGTAGCCTAGGGAATATCCCAACCTTTTGTGAGACTAATCTACCTAGGGCCGCCTGCACCATCCAATACTCTGTCAAGTGTTGCGGCATTAAGTAGCAACATTTTTGTGAAGGAGTGTGTAGAGATTGGAAGACACGACCTGGGGAGCACACAATGTGAAAAAAATTCAAATTTGACGGACTAAGAGGTCGAATTGGCGTCGAATTTTTCATTGTCAATTTTTTTTTTTTTTTCGACAGGCTAAAACTATCAAATTAATGAAGGATGAGTGAAATTTAACAGCTCTCAGTCGTAAAATCTGGGAACATCAAGAATTTCGATAATCCTAGACCGTCAAAATTCAAATTTTAAAATTCTTGAATCTCAGCCCATCAATTTTTTCTGTCGAATTTTTCAATTTTCACATAGTGGTAAACCTAATCGCTCCATATCATCTTAGTTAATTTTGAAGAAAATAAAATTTTGATGTAGAAGGGAAAAAGTTTTAGCATATTTTGTCAATCAATCAATAAGTCTTCTATTTGAAAAATTAATCAGCTAATCCCTTATTCAGAGATTTTTATGATTTTTTGAAAAAAAATCAAAGAATTCTGTGACCATGACTTATGGTTGAAGTTGGGGTTCGAATTGAATGGTTTTGGGTCACTAAGAGAATGAAGCAACAAAGTACAAAAAAAACAAAAAAGTGTTTGGTTGGCTGAATCAAGGGTGTATGAGTATGGAGAATGTTTTCTTTTTGAGTCATGATAATAAGACTCCCCCACGTGGCATACTCAAAATACTGTCCTAACATGGCATGGGCTAGAATCATAGATTATATGCCTCGGATACACATCTGCATAGTTTTTATGGGAGATGAGCATGTGTATCCCGAGACATAAAATCTATCGTTCTATCACATGCCGCACCAGGAGAGTGTTTTGAGTATGCTGCATGGGGGAGTCAGAAATTCATTACTCTTTCTTTTTAGAAGTAAAAGAGGTAATGATCCCATGAATCGCACAGTTTTCATGACACCTTGATTAGTCAATTGTCAATTGGTTCAAATGACTTAAAAATAACTTAAGATTTGTTTAACATCTCGATTGATCATGGGTTTGATTGGTTGATGATTTAGTTTGATTGGTTAATTTGAAAACGATTGGTAAATGTTGATTGATTGTTTTCGGTGTTAAAGTCGATTAAGAATTTCACGTGGATCAGTGATCGATTGGTGATTAGTTCGATTGATTTTAATTTTATCGGGTGATTTGATTGATTATCAATTCATAGATTGGTTTGGGTGGTTTGATTATTAATTATGGTTACATTTTGATTGAGGATTTGGTTTATCTAGTGGTTGCCAATTTGTCGAAAATTTATTCATTTCACTTAATGTTTAATTGTTTGGGCAAAAAAGCGAAACCTTGACGAATTACTAGTGGCACCCCACTTTTACTTAATCTTATCCGTTCACTTCTTTAAGTTGCGGTGTAGTAAGTAAAAAACGTACGCACCTCTCTTCTTCAATTTTGATTGATTGAATTAAAAAGTTTGACATTTTTTGTAACTTAAATATGTCAATTATGATTTGAATTTTCCAATTTCAAATTAAAGCACCAATTAAAAAAATTTGATTTTTTACTTAGAGTTTCAGTTTAAGATTTAAAATTTTTAAATTTTGGATTGAGGTTTCCGTTTTGGTTTGAATTTTATGTGGTCAAAAGTTTCATTTCATGTGATCAGTTTGATTTTCTTAAGTGTAAGGAGTCTCTAGACTAAATGGGTATCTTGGTCATTTCATCAATTTTTTATTTGGTTTAAATGTGATCATTTATAAGTCTCAAAATTTCATTTTCCTAGTATTGTGAGATTTATAGGGTTATCGAAACGATCTTAGGCATGTGTAATTTCTATGTTGTGTGTACTGAAAAAGGAAATAAATTAAAAAGAGATTGGAAGAATTTGAGAAGGATTCGGAGATGCTTTAATCGAGTTTTTTTCGATCTCTTAACTTTTCTTTGCTCATCATTAGGAAACTAAAACAATCACGTTGACAAATTGTCGGATCAAGCGAGTGTATAATGGGGTGTCTACACCTTAGCTTTGATTCGTCAGTTTCCACTATCATTAACCCATTGCACACACACACACACAAAAGAACCTAATTTTTTTTATCTAAAGTTTCATTCTCTCTCTCTCTTCTTTTTTTTTTCCTTTTAAAAAAAAAAAACCTATCTTGCTTGGGGTTTGAAAGTTGAAGATGAGGGTTAAAGTTTTACCTAAAGAGTTGATAAAAAGAAAATCAAGGATTTTTGACATTTAGAAAAAGAAATGAACCATCTGAGATGAGATGCCAAACTGAGTTTTGACACAAAAAACCATAGAAGTTGGAGCTTATGATTTTGAATCTCGTCTGAGACCGAGATATTCAAGTCATCTTGGTATCATCCATGAATGAGATGGATGGACAAAGCATATCACATTAGAAGCTGTTGTAACAGAACTTATGTCTGAAGAGACTCGATGGTCCACTATGCACCTACAATCTCCTGATATAGTTGTCGCTGCTACCTCTCAAAGTATTCCTATCCTGGACGGTCCACACCACAGTCATCATTCAAGAAGTTAATTTGCAATTATTGCAAACAGCCTAGCCACTCTATTACAAATTGCTATAAGCTCCAAAACCAATGTCAATCACGAGCTCCTTTCCAATAGACAACTGCAGTTGTTTCATCTGATTCCTCTGCACCTACATCTTACACTAAGAATCCATCTCAAACCCCTGCTTTCACTGCATCTGACGTTGAGGCATTAATCCAACAAGTTCTATCTCGTTCCTCTACTGCTTTATTCGTCACATCAGGTAAAAATTCATGGTTTATTGACTCTACTTGTTGTAATCATATAACTTCTGATCCTATTTTATTTTCTCATAAGTCTGCCCTTTCTCCTAAACCTGCCATTTATACTGTTGATGGTTCTAGGTTACTGAAAGCGCCCTCGATCCGCGGGGTGCGCTGATCCGCTTTTGACCCTTGAGGTTTGGGAGTCGCTACCTAGTTTTTAAGGTCTAGGAACCAAACTGACTCTAAAAAAGGCAAACTAATCTACGAAAGAGAAAAAGAGTCCGGGGATCATGTTACGGGGTTGGAAGGTGTTAGGCACCAACCCCGCCCGGCCAAAGCCGGTCTCTACTAACTTTCCAAGTAAATCACATTGCTAAAAACCTAGATAGAAATAAAAATAAAAAAAAAAAAACTGATACCTTTCTGATAGCAAGGATTTTTCTCCCTCAGATCTGACAAAAAAAACTCTTTGTACTGTACTCCCTTGCTTCGTTCTGTCTCCGGATTTGACTTCGGATCTCTTAGATCAAGGTATCTCTTTATTTTTAAATCTGAACTCTTCAAGTTTGTTGCGGATTTGGGGGTGTTTTTGGAGGGATTTTAGGTGTTTTCTAGACTAAAATTAAAGGAGGGATGTTAGATAAGGAGTTGGGGCTCCAAAACTAGGGTTTATGGGGGCTAGGGGAGCTTCTAGACCTACTTCTCTTAGGGTTTATGATTTGATACGAAAATAGGGTGTGAGCACCTCTATTTATAGATGTTTTTAATGGTTGATTTGGATAGAGTTAGTGTTTAATTAGAGATCTTTTAATTAGAGTTGTGTTTTAGTTAAAATTGTTTTAGGTAGAATTGTGTTTTAATTAGAATTGTTTTAGGTAGAATTGTTTTTAAGTTAGAACTCTATTAGATAGAGTTATTATTTAATTAGAATTCTATTATGACTTTTGGTCTTATTTAATTGACTTTTAATGTTTTGACTTTAGTCTTAATTGATTGACTTTTAATATCTTGACTTCAGTCTTGTTTAATTGACTTTAATTTTGACTTCAGTCTCACTTAATTGACTTTAATACCTTGACTTCAGTCTTGCTTGATTGACTTTAAATTTTTGGAGAACCCCCATCTAAAATATCTTTAATTCTTTGGACCCCCAAATGGAGGGGTCCTTAAAGAAATATCTCACGAACCCTCAACAATTTTGCTTGAGAGTCCGATTGATCGATTTCTTTGGTTCAAAATTTTAAATTAATTTCATCAATATTTCACTTTAATTATTTAATATTTTATTTATTAATTTCAAATTTTTTAATTATGAAAATTATGAAATTACCGTTTTACCCCCGGAGAGGACTTTTCACGTTTCAAGTGGATTTTTAATGTTCTAGGATGTTTTAGAATCGATTTTTCATAAGGAATTCAATGAGAATGTTGGTTTGTGTCATTTATGAAAATTTTTATGTGAAATGATTGTGAACTTTATGAGGGGCATTTTCGTAATTTTGTCAAATTCTGTTAAAATTGGTGAAATGATTTATTTGGTTTCGATTTATTATTTTATGTGTTTGAATGTGTTTTCCTAAGCGTAATGTAGGCTCTAGGGTTGTTTTTAGGTTAGGGGTATTTTGGTAATTCGATCAATTTTTAGTGATTTTTATCGTGAAGCTTCTTTTTGGTCTGCAAGATGATGATTTCTATGTTTCTGGAGTCGTATTTTCCTAGCGTAGCATGGTTTCTATGGTTTTGTTAGTTTGAGATACCTCATCCGAATTTCTGAAACACATCTGGTAACAAAATAAAGTAATGGAATACACATCCATCATTGGGAATCATTGCGATCGGGTTGACGAGTTGATTAATCAGGCGGATGCAAAAATGGGGTGTCTACAGTTACTTGTTAGTCACACTGGGTCGATTTCTTCGCCTAATCTGTCTGTTGATAACACATACCCCATTCCCCAATTGCCATTAAATCTTCTTTCAGTTGGTCAACTTTGTGAACTAGGTCTAGAGTTGACATTTTCTAACAGGGGTGTTGATGTGCAGGATCTACACACGGGTCAACTAATTGGGATCGACCGTAAGATTGGACGTCTTTTTCAGCTTTCGTTTCTGCAAACTCCTACTCACTTGTCAGCTGCTGTCATCATATCTAATGCCTCTTCCAGCCTATGGCACTCTCGTTTGGGTCATGCCTCTCTACCACGTGTCCAACTCCTTACATCTCAAGGTCATTTAGGATCAGTAGATTTAAAATCTTTTGATTGTATTTCTTGTCATCTTGGAAAACAAACACATTTATGTCTTCTACACAATTTGATTTGGTTCATTATGATATTTGGGGCCCGACCCCTATTCCCACTTAGGGGGTGGGGGGGGGGAGGGTCTCGTTATTTTGTTATTTTTCTTGATGATTATTCTCGTTATACTTGGATATATGTATTATAACATCGCTCTGAACTCACTCAAGTTTATCAAAATTTTCATCAAATGGTATAGACCCAGTTTTCTCGTACAATCAAAATTTTTCTTCAGATAATGCTATGGAATATAATGAGAAATCTTTTAAAATTTTTTTGAAACAAAATGGGACCCTCTCTCATCATTCTTGCCCTTACACTTCTTAGCAAAATGGGCGTGCCGAACGCAAACATCGTCACATCTTAGACACTATAAGAGTTTTTCTCATGTTTGCCTCCCTTCCGGAACGTTTTTGGGGTGAGGCTGCTTTCACTGCTGTTTACACGATTAATCGTGTGTCTTCCCCAACTATTCATAACCAAACTCCTTATAAGCGCTTATATGGTAACACACCCAACTATTGTTTTGCTTCGCATCTTTGGTTGTATTTGTTTTGTCACTCTTCCTCCACATGAACGTACCAAACTTGAACCCCGCTCTCGCCTGTGTTGCTTCCTTGGTTATGGCATCACTCAAAAAGGTTATTGCTGCTATGACTCCATTGCCCAAAGACTTCAGATCTCTCGTCATGTAGAATTTTGGGAACATGAAATGTTCACCAGTCAAATGCACTTTCCGCATTCCTCCTCCGCTTATTCTCCTGTCTTCAATGACCCTTTCATTGTCTTATTTCCTGGACCATATGCAGATAACTCTAGCTTATTGGACGAATCTTCTACGGCTGCTTCTGATTTGCCTGATTCGACTACGGATCCTCCTGCTGCATCACATACTCCCGAGCCTTCCCATGAATCACGTCGTTCTGAAAGGGTAAGAGCACCACTTATCCATCTCCATGATTATCATTGTTTTCTGTTCTTGCTACTCTTCACGAAATAGATGCCCTTTCCAAAACCCATACATGGGACTTGGTAGATTTGCCTCCTGGGAAGTTTGTAGTGGGATGTAAGTGGGTTTATAAAATTAAGACTCGTGCAGATGGATCTGTGGAACGTTATAAGGCTCGTCTTGTTGCGAAAGGCTTTGCTCAAGAGTATGGCATTGACTATGAGGAATCTTTTGCTCCTGTTGCTAGACTAACATCTGTCAGATCCTTACTTGCAGTTGTTACTGTTCGTCATTGGCAGTTATTTCAGATGGATGTTAAAAACGCATTCCTTAATGGCGATCTTATAGAAGAAGTCTATATGCATCCTCCACCTGGCTATCACCATCCACCACACAAAGTCTGCAAACTCCGTCGGGCACTTTATGGTCTCAAGCAGGCTCCTCGTGCTTGGTTTGCTAAGTTCAGTTATGTGGTTGCTCAACAAGGCTTTGTTTCTAGTTCATATGACTCAGCTATCTTTTCCGACTATTGCTACTGGTACTATCCTTATTCTTCTTTATGTCGATGATATGATTATTACTGGTGATGACATTTCAGGCATTCACGCCCTTCAATCCTTCCTTAGCCAAAATTTTGAAATGAAGGACTTGGGGACACTTAGCTACTTCCTTGGTCTTGAGGTTACTTCGAGTAATGATGGTTATTATCTCTCTCAAGCCAAATATGCATCTGATCTACTTTCTTGAGCAGGTCTGACAGATAGTAAAATAGCGAGCAGCCCTCTTGAGACCAATGTCAAACTTTTAGCCACAGATGGTGAGCCTTTATCAGATGCTACTCTCTATAGACAGCTAGTCGACAGTCTCATCTATCTTACTATTACACGACCTGATATTGCCTATGCTGTTTATTTGGTGAGTCAATTTATGAGTGCACCTCGCTCTACTCATTATGCTGTCATTCTTCACATTTTGCGCTATGTCAAGGGTGAAAGCGCCCTCGATCCGCGGGGTGCGCGGATCCGCTTTTGACCCTTGAGGTTTGGGAGTCGCCACCTAGTTATTACGGTCTAGGAACCGATCAATGACTCTAAACGGATAAAAACTAATCTAAAACAAAAAAAAACTGAATTCGGGGATCAAGTTACGGGGTTGGAAGGTGTTAGGCACCAACCCCGCCCGGCCAAAGCCGGTCTCTACTAAATTCCCAAGTAAATTACATTGCTAAAACCTAGATAAAAATAAATAAAAATAAAAGGTTTACCTTTCCGATGGCAAGGACTTGGTTCCCTCAGATCTGACAAAAAGAACTCCTTGTACCGTGCTTCCTTGTTTCGTTCTGCTTCCGGATTTGACTTCGGATCTCCGAGGCAAGGTATCTCCTTGTTTTTGAATCTGAACTCTTCAAGTTCGTTGCGGATTTGGAGGTGTTTTTAGAAGGCTTTTGGGTGTTTTCTAGACTAAAATTGAAGGAGGGATGTTAGTTAAGGAGTTGGGGCTCCAAAACTAGGGTTTATGAGGGGCTAGGGGAGCTTCTAGACCTACTTCTCTTAGGGTTATGATTTGATACGAAAATAGGGTGTGAGCACCTCTATTTATAGATATTTTTAGGGGTTGATTTGGATAGAGTTAGTGTTTAATTAGAGATCTTTTAATTAGAGTTGTGTTTTAATTTGACTTGTTTTAGGTAGAATTGTGTTTTAATTAGAATTGTTTTAGGTAGAATTATTTTTAAGTTAGAACTCTATTAGATAGAGTTATTAATCAATTATAATTCTATTATGACTTTTGGTCTTATTTGATTGACTTTTAATGTTTTGACTTCAGTCTTAATTGATTGACTTTTAATATCTTGACTTTAGTCTTGCTTAATTGACTTTAATTTTAACTCCAGTCTCACTTGATTGACTTTAATACATTGACCTTAGTCTTGCTTGATTTACTTTTGATTTTTGGAGAACCCCCCTCTAAAATATCTTTAATTATTTGGACCCCCAAATGGAGGGGTCCTTAAAGAAATATCCCACGAACCCTCAACAATTTGCCTGAAGTCCGATTGATCGATTTTTTAGGTTCAAAATTTTAAATTAATTTCATTAATGTTTAAATTTAATAATTTAATGTTTTATTTATTAATTTCGGATTTTTTTATTATGAAAATTGTGAAATTACCGTTTTGCCCCCGGAGAGGACTTTTCACATTTTAAGTCGGTTTTTAATGTTCTAGGATGTTTTAGAATCGGTTTTTCGTAAGGAATTCAATGGAAATTTAGTTTTTTTTGTATTTATGAAATTTTTATGTGAAATGGTTGTGAACTTTATGAGGGGCATTTTCGTAATTTTGTCAAATTCTGTTAAAATTGGTGAAATGATTTATTTGGTTCCGATTTGTCATTTTATGTGTTCGAATGGGTTTTCCTAAGCGTAACGTAGGCTCTAAGGTTGTTTTGAGGTTAGGGGTATTTTGGTAATTTGGTAATTTTTAGTGATTTTTATCGTGAAACTTCTTTTTGGTCTGCAAGATGATGATTTCTATGTTTCTGGGGTCGTACTTTCCTAGCGTAGCGTGGTTTCTAAGGTTTTGTCAATTCGAGATACCTCATCTAGATTTCTGAAACAAATCTGGTAATAAAGTAAAGCAATGGAATACACATCCATCATAGGGAATCCTTGCGATCGGGTTGACGAGTTGATTAATCAGGCGGATGCAAAAATGGGGTGTCTACAGATGCCCCTCTTTGGCAGAGGGTTGAAGCAAACTAGATAACAAATCTGTTTTGGTAGATTAGTGCGATATCCGAATGCCAAAGCTAGTGACAGTTCATTTTGCAGCCTGATTTAGCAATTTGTCAAGGTGTTCGGATCCTTGAGAATAAAACTCTCCCCGAATCAAAAGGTTGTCAGGTCCTTGAGCGCAAACTCTCACTGACGGTGTCAAATCCTTGAATTTTAAAGAATTCTCCTTGACTAAAAAGTGCAAATGTGCAAGTGTGTGCACTGTGTGAAACTGAGTAAAACCTGAGCATAAATTTAGCATAATCTGAGTATAAACTGAGCATAATTTGAATATAAACTGAGCATAATTTGAATATAATCTGAACATAGTTCCTGAGCATAGTTCCAAGAAAACCCTCGGCGGTATCTGAGCATAGTTCCGAGAAAACCCTCGGCGGTAACTGAGCATAGTTCCGAGAAAACCCTCGACCCTCGGCGGTAACTGAGCATAGTTCCGGGAAAACCCTCGGCAGTATCTGAGCATAGTTCCGAGAAAACCCTCGGCGGTATCTGAGCATAGTTCCGAGAAAACCCTCGGCGGCGGTATCTGAGCATAGTTCCGAGAAAACCCTCGGCGGTATCTGAGCATAGTTCCGAGAAAACCCTCGGCGGTAACTGAGCATAGTTCTGAGAAAACCCTCGGCGGTAACTGAGCATAGTTCCGAGAAAACCCTCGGCGGTATCTGAGCATAATTCCGAAAAAAGCATAATTCCGAGAAAACCCTCGACGGTATCTGAGCATAATTCCGAGAAAACCCTCGGCAGTATTTGAGCATAGTTCCGAGAAAACCCTCGGCGGTATCTGAGCATAGTTCCGAGAAAACCCTCGACGGAGACTGAGCAAAATCCAAGATAACCCTTGGCGGAGACTGAGCAAAATCCAAGATAACCCTTGGCAGAGACTGAGCAAAATCCAAGATAACCCTTGGCAGAGACTGAGCAAAATCCAAGATAACCCTTGGCGGAGATTGAGCAAAATCCAAGATAACCCCTGGCGGAGATTGAGCAAAATCCAAGATAACCCTTGGCGGCAACTGAGCAAAATCCAAGATAACCCTTGGCGGCAACTGAGCAAAATCCAAGATAACCCTTGGCGGAGATTGAGCAAAATCCAAGATAACCCTTGGCGGAGACTGAGCAAAATCCAAGATAACCCTTGGCGGAGATTGAGCAAAATCCAAGATAACCCCTGGCGGAGACTGAGCAAAATCCAAGATAACCCTTGGCGGCAATTGAGCAAAATCCAAGATAACCCTTGGCGGAGACTGAGCAAAATCCAAGATGACCCTTGGCGGCAACTGAGCAAAATCCAAGATAACCCTTGGCGGCAACTGAGCAAAATCCAAGATAACCCTTGGCGGAGACTGAGCAAAATCCAAGATAACCCCTGGCAGAGACTGAACAAAATCCAAGATAACCCTTGGTGGAGACTGAGCAAAACTGACAAAGGAATGAATGAATTTTGGAGAAAACTGATTAGAACGAATCGGAGAACGAATAAATCTGGAAGATAATGAATCTGGAAGAGAAATGATTGATTCCAAGAATGATTGAATCTGGAAAAGAATCTGGAGAACGAAAGAATGTTATATCTCCTATGTGAGATCCAATATGCTTTTGTTTGAACCTCAAGGATTTATCAAAAAGTTTTATGAATTTAAAACCTGAGTTTTTTTTTCTCTTGAACCTCAAAAGTTTTTTCGAAAGAATTGTTATCAAGAAGGTAACCTTACTTTGGGGTTCCTATTATTTTTTTAGGATTAACATTGCTCGAAGACAAAATGCCCCTAGTTTGACAATGACCATGGCCTTGAAAATAATTGAACAGATCATAAAAAAAATGCCCCTAGTATAAGGGGGAAAAGTTACATTAACAAAAGAAGAAAATGCCCTTTGTATGAAGGTTTGAAATAATTGATTACCACAAGCGTAATAAAGACTCAACTTTTAATTTTGATTAATTTTATTAAAGGTTTTGAGTCAGGCTCAAGAGTACAAAATTATTTCCTTTCGAGACTCATAATAGAATTCACCTTTATCTCCATTGGTTCACTTAGGGAAGTAAACATTTTCAAATCGATCGTAGACAAGATACTTGTGGCTTCTGAGTCTATGCCTGGTTTAAGCTAAGTATTGAACTTGATTATTCGGACTTCTGATGTTTTAGCTCAGACCGCTCTCTGCTTGGGATTTTCTTCTATTTTTCTTTGTTGCTCTAACTTTTGCCTAGATCGCCTTTTCAGGTTTTCAATCTAGCGAGCTTGCTCTAACTTTTGCCTAGATCGCCTCTTCAGGTTTTCATCTAGCGAGCTCTTTTTTTTTCTTTGCTCTGATTGTTGCCAAAGTTGTCCTTTCAGATTTTCAACCTTGCAAGCTTGCCTTAATTTTTGCCTAAGTCGCCCTTTTCGGGTTTTCAACTTAGCAGGCTTCATCATTTTTTTATCTTTTTCTCCTCTGCACTTCTAGAGTTGCTGTCTGATCATGCTTTGTTATCTTCCTTGACTTCTAGTACGGTACTTAGGAGGACTTTTATGGGTAGGCTTAGGACTGGGTATAAAAAGAAAGGAATTTTGAGGCTCAAAAACCCAAATGCCCCTTGTGTGGCATTTCCTTTTCAATTGTTTTCTCTTTCCTTGAATTTTCTTCCACATTTTAGATTTCTTTTTCTTTTGAATTTTTTTCTTAATTTTTTTATTGTGTGGGGAACTAGATTTTTTATTTTGATGTAGTCGGGCCTGAAGTGACTTTTCAGGTTGCCTACGTACCCCAAAATTTTGGGATCAGATCAAATCGTAGTTCGAAGCTTCCCTCCCCTAGGTTAGGTGATCGGGCTGAGAAAGAAAAAGGCATCATTCATTTTTTTTTTGAAAAGGCTACAAAGGGTTGAGAAAGGATATGTTGAACAGGGTAACTGGGTAATATGAGGATTGATTCGGCCAAAGATGGCCTCCTTAAATGTAGTACCGCTTGATCTGGTCAAGGTTGGTTGGTTCTGGTAGTTCACCTCCATCATAATCTTGAAGTCTGACGACTTTTCCAGACAGTATTTCCTTAATGAATGAATTTCTCCAATTTAGACTTTCTCCTATAGTCGATGAGGAGTGTTCAATTTTCTTTGAAGTCTGATAGTTAAATCTTTGACTTGTAAATGATGAACTTTGACCTTCTTGTCAAATGCACAGGTGACTCTTCTTAGATAAGCTTGCACGTGGTACAGGGCTTTAACTCGTTTTCTTCGATCAAGTTTAATTCTTCATACTGCTGACGAACCCAATCTGTTTCTAACAAATGATTTTCCAATAAGACCCTGAGAGACGGAATTTTCATTTCAACTAGCAAGACTGCTTCCATGCCATACACTAAGGAGTAAGGAATAGCTCCCATATAAGATACCATTGAAGTAAGATGTGCCCCTAGTGTGAATGGTAACTTTTCTAACTAATCCTGATGTGATTAACACATTTCCCTGATGATTGTTTTGAGATTTTTTACTAGCTGCTTCAACCTTTCATTAATCTGAGGACGGTAGAGAGATAATGTGTGATGCTGGATCTTGAACTTTAAATATAGAGTAACAACTTAAGCTTTGATGTACAACCCATTATCAAATATCAATTCAAAAGGGTATCCCCATATCGATTGATAATATGTGATTTGCAACTTAAGATGTAGTGAGGATAGCACTGATACATTTTATAACATCTTCTTTAATTCCATTGATATAGATGAGTATCTAGTCCATGTTGAACAACACTCAAGCTTGTACCTAACATACCCTCATATGATCACATGAACAAGTCTTTTGAAATTTCCGAGAAAATTCATTATCCCCTGGTGTTCCTCTAGAGATAAGATGGTTTCTATTTGAATTTCTTTAGGAATTTATTTCTGTTCCGAGGTCAATGACCTTTGCTTTCTTGAGTCCGACTCTTATCTTCTTGTCTTTGAAGCTAGATTATTAGTTAATTCGTTAATGCGCTCGAGATATTCAAAATTTTCTTTTGTACGATCAATTCAGAAGGGGCAACAGACACCTCTATAAACTCGACGAACTAACTTGACTCAATAAGAAAGAGTAGGCTCAATCTAAGGAAGACATGACCTTGCAAGAAAAAAGGACTCGAGCTAACCCAAATGACCCATGAAAACTCAAGACTACCCAAAACGGGCTTGATGAGAACTGAGACATTGCTTACAACCGGTAGGATTGAAGCACTATGATTTTCAAAGAACAACTGGATGATGTTGAAAAATTTTGAGGTCATTTCTGACTGTTGACTTGATATTGACGTTTACTCTAACTAACCGGATTTACAACCCTAGCTAGACGATAGACGATTGAGCTTAGATACAATGATAACCCTTAAAAACGTCTTTGAAGGTGAATTTAACCAATTTCAGTGTCACCCCCTTGATAACATTTTAAATGAACCCTGAGATTTTATAGAATTTTGTGCACCAATCCGTTAAAAAGTTCATCCATTTAATGATTATTCAGAAGAAAAATAATTTTACTGCACTCTTGAAAAATATTGACAAATAATGTTTTCATTGAATAACAACTTCAAACATATTTCAATAATTTTTCATGCAAATATATATCTTTTGTAAATCATTTTTCCTCCATTTTCTTTTCTTTTGGAAAATATTTTCTTCTGAAAAATATATTTTCTTTGAAAAATAGTTTTTATTTGGAAAACGTTTTCTCTTGGAAAATCTTGTTCTTATGGAAAACATTTTCTGGAAAACATATTTTCTAAAAAATGTTTCTTCTAAAGAAGACTTCTTTTGGAAAATAATCTTTTTTTTTTTTTTGAAAAATATTTCCATTTGATTTAATTGGCCCGGTCCATCATGATTGTTGGATCGGGATGGACTGGGTCATTATTGTAAAATAATGGATTCTTTACTGGGTCGGTGCACCCATTTTAATTTTCAAAAATAAAATTTCTTTGATCCTTGAGGACAACCATACACTCTGATCTCATCATTCACATACATTCACATGCATTTTGATCTCATCATTCACATTATTCACCTACATTCATCAATCAACAGGCTCCATTCAATAAACAACCCGGGAACACCCACAATAAGTTCGAGTCGTGACCTACTGGGAAGGTTTCTAGACTCTAAGCTTACTACGTGCAATGCATTTTTATCTGGCCACCCTTGCCCAAGCACACCTATATACCTCTCGATACGTGGTGACTAGGTTTGATATACCGTATAGGTGATAATCTAAAACCTCAATTCACTTCTCTGAAGCCAAAAATAGCCAGTTCGATCTCCAGTTGAGAGGTGGCGCACAATGTTGAGCAAAGGCCCACTTAAATACCTCTCGTCTAGAATAGACGTAGTCTATCCCCCTCGTACAGTAGGATACAGCGGGGCAAGATCTTGCTTAGGCACCGGTTTTGACCAAGAAGTGCAATTGATATACTTAGATTACCTTTTATACTTATGGGTACGAGTCAAGAGTTGTAGCTTTCATAAATGGTTTGGCATCCCACGAGGGGACCGACCACGTATTAGTATTACGTTGGCAATCGGGACATGTGACTGTGTGGCTTACAATAGGACAAAGGCTCAGGTCACCCCAGCATGGGTGCATCAATATGTCTCTCAGAATCACCTGATCAGACGGTATTGATGCCCCAGTTTGATATACCCTAAGGTACGTGATTGGAGTTGTGGGTTTCATGAATGACGTCGCATCTCCGAAGAGACCGGGCCACGCACTAGTGCCACGTTGGCTAAATGGGACGTGTAAGTGAGTAAAGCGGTAAACGTGCATGTGGTGTGTGCAAAACAGGGTGGGGTGTGCCCGGGGCCTTTTCAAGCAAATGGGCCCATGGGTCCAATTAAACCATCAAAATCATCAACATATTAATATTGAATAAATATTGATAAAAAATACAGAAATATACAAAATACCCAATTCGAAATCAAAGCATGTATATATCAATTATGATCATAGCATTTCAAATAATAACACAGAATAATTGATCAGGTTCAATATTGAAACATGCACAAAAAATTCTTTTTATTTTATTTTATTTTTCTTGGAATTTTAGGAATTTTTTTGCATTTTTGAATTTAGGACTCAACAAATTTCTCAATGAGAACTTGAATTATCTCGACTAACACCTTGAGATTTAAAAATTACCTAGGGTCATTAGGCCACGTGGCTCCCTCATTGATAATTTAATTTCATGGCCTTTACAATTTGGATCCAAAAAAGAGAAAAAATCAATTTTAAAAATGGGAAATTTAAGTCCAATATTTTGAAAATGGGTGATTATGAAATCTCAACTTAAAGTTTAAGATGACATTAAATTTTAATTGAAAATTTCTTTTAAAAGTTCATGAAATTTTGTTTGCCACAAACACATGGCATTAGATCACCCTTTTGGATGCCACGTGGCGAAGTTGATAACCCTTAGTAAGGAAGAGACCTTACTAAATTAGTAAGACTAGCCCCCTTTCTTTCCATATTTTTTTTTTAAAAAAAATCCCAAAATCTGTCGAGTTCAACATTCCTAATAGAAATCCGAAATTACGAGTTTGAAATTGTTGGTCCAAATTGGAATAAAATCAGTTCTTTTTTTTTTTAAATAAAAATTTTCTATTAAAAAAAAAAAAAAAAAAAAAAATTCAAAAATCTAGCAAGCCATCGCATCCGATTTTTTTTTTTTTACAACCCAAGTGGACCCAATGACATTGAGCAAGATGTAATATCTTGCTAACTTAGTCATGGTAGCGTGACCCAAGAAGTGGGTTCCAAATTGCTTGCTGTGTAACAGATTTCAAAAGAATTTGGTCTTACACATTACTAACAGCATGCACACACTCCTTGCTGTTTTTTTTTATTTTGAACCCATCGTAATGTTAAGAATTCCAACAATAAGCTAAAATCAGAATTATCCCAACTGATGAAAGAAATCATCCCCCTTAAAATTTTGACTTGGGCTTGGAACTGGACCACCAAAGGGCAATTATTTGCATTCTCATCCTTAAATAGACATTATAGCTCTTTTTCAAAGCATAAACCCGTCGTGGATTCTTGAATATACCCAGACTTGATTGCTTTATGTGAAGCAACTTCAGCAATTTAATTGAAAGATAAAAAATCTGGGGTCCATCCGAAAGACCAACACTTGTATATGCATCAAACGGTCCCTCGAATCCACGGATTGCAACACTACTGACCTCAAATCCAACACAATCGGTGGCAACGGCACCATCGTGGACATTGTCAATTTGAAGAATAGTTCTCGGAGTTGATGGGTTGGCGTTAACAGATGCACCGGAGATGAACTTGACGATGAAATCAGATTTTTAAGGTGGGTAAATAAACATAAATCCTTGATTGAAGAATCGATTGTTTTTTTTTAAATCACGACCAGTTATTAAAAACGATTGAAACTTGAACCTCTTTTTTTTTTTTTTTTTTTTGACAGTCGAAAAAAATCGTCCGACATTGCTACGGTTTCAAAAGAAGGTAATCTTCGAAAACTGATCTGAGCCCCGCAAGAAAGATTTGCGACTTTGACAGAATCTAAAACCAATAGCTTCAAAATTTTAATCGATGGGCTTGAGAGACTGACTTAGTCTCTGCCGAAGACGATGGCATTGGGTGAACTCTAATTCAAGAAGACGGAGTTGTCTGAGAGAGAGAGAGAGAGAGAGAGAGAGAGAGAGAGAGGAGAGAGAGAGAGAGAGGACGTTCTCTCTTTGCTGGTTTTTCAGCATAGGTGAACAAGAAACAGAAATAAAAAAAAATAAAAAAATGTCTCTCTGCTGCCTCTTCTCCACACAGAAAAACAGCCACTATTAACGCTCTGTTAGAGCTCGAGATTGACGTAAAAAACAACTCATGGAACGCAATCCATTGGCCATGGTTTTTGTTTACTTCTATTACCGATTGCCAAACTTCATGTTTAATAGAAACACGGCACAATTCTTGGTTCAGATTTGAAACCCGCGAATCAAACTTTCGCAAAGCAACCAAAACAAATCGAATGGATTCTTATTTCTCTAGTGGATAGGACGATTCTCACCTTTAAATTAAGAGAAGAACGATGATTTATGGAGTTTCAAAACTGATTTCCAATCGATCGAATAAAGAGAGACGGAATTACTCTCTGTTAATGACGTTGAAACCAGATGCATTCTTTTGAGAAGATGATGTGAGGAGAGAAAACATCAGATTTTACTTATCACACCCCACTCACACCAGCACATCATTGATGTTAATGGGGTGTAAAAAAAATAGAAAAAATTAAACACTAGGGGCACCCAAAATTCCAGCAACTTGTGTGGTTAACAGAACTTTAAAAAAAACTCTTTTTTTTTTTTTTTTTTTTTTTTTTTAACTTTTTTTTCTTTCTTGCTGTCAATGGACAACACTACCTTTTGAAAAAATAAGTTTATTTTACTTAAAAAACAAGTTAAATACATAAAAAAAAATTTAAACAAAAACTAAGAAAATCAAAATGCTATCCATTGATCAATTGCCTACACCCTAAAAATAAAAAACAAATAAAAAGAAAACCCACACACGTAAAAGAATCAAGCATCATGATCCACCAATTATCATACTATCTCCAATAAAACCAATCATTCTGAAGCCCTTCATTATTTAGGGTCACGTTCGATAACCCTTGATTGACTCACAAGAACAGTATGTCGAAATCAAATATTTAGAATCAAAACACATGCTCAATAATTGAAAAATAAAATAAGGTAAAAAGTAACGAAAAACATAATAAACAAATAAACAAAAGAAAATTAACAAAATCTAGGTTATTTTAGCGATACTCCCATACTTGGGGTTTTTCAAGTTTGATCCTCAATGTCCCCAGTGGAGTCGCCACTGAAAGCGCCCTCGATCCGCGGGGTGCGCGGATCCGCTTTTGACCCTTGAGGTTTGGGAGTCGCCACCTAGTTATTACGGTCTAGGAACCGATCAATGACTCTAAACGGATAAAAACTAATCTAAAACAAAAAAAACTGAATTCGGGGATCAAGTTACGGGGTTGGAAGGTGTTAGGCACCAACCCCGCCCGGCCAAAGCCGGTCTCTACTAAATTCCCAAGTAAATTACATTGCTAAAACCTAGATAAGAAAATAAATAAAAATAAAAGGTTTACCTTTCCGATGGCAAGGACTTGGTTCCCTCAGATCTGACAAAAAGAACTCCTTGTACCGTGCTTCCTTGTTTCGTTCTGCTTCCGGATTTGACTTCGGATCTCCGAGGCAAGGTATCTCCTTGTTTTTTGAATCTGAACTCTTCAAGTTCGTTGCGGATTTGGGGGTGTTTTTAGAAGGCTTTTGGGTGTTTTCTAGACTAAAATTGAAGGAGGGATGTTAGTTAAGGAGTTGGGGCTCCAAAACTAGGGTTTATGGGGGGCTAGGAGAGCTTCTAGACCTACTTCTCTTAAGGTTTATGATTTGATACGAAAATAGGGTGTGAGCACCTCTATTTATAGATATTTTTAGGGGTTGATTTGGATAGAGTTAGTGTTTAATTAGAGATCTTTTAATTAGAGTTGTGTTTTAATTTGACTTGTTTTATGTAGAATTGTGTTTTAATTAGAATTGTTTTAGGTAGAATTATTTTTAAGTTAGAACTCTATTAGATAGAGTTATTAATCAATTATAATTCTATTATGACTTTTGGTCTTATTTGATTGACTTTTAATGTTTTAACTTCAGTCTTAATTGATTGACTTTTAATATCTTGACTTTAGTCTTGCTTAATTGACTTTAATTTTGACTCCAGTCTCACTTGATTGACTTTAATACATTGACCTTAGTCTTGCTTGATTTACTTTTGATTTTTGGAGAACCCCCCTCTAAAATATCTTTAATTATTTGGACCCCCAAATGGAGGGGTCCTTAAAGAAATATCCCACGAACCCTCAACAATTTTACCCGAAAGTCCGATTGATCGATTTTTTAGGTTCAAAATTTTAAATTAATTTCATTAATGTTTAAATTTAATAATTTAATGTTTTATTTATTAATTTCGGAATTTTTTATTATGAAAATTGTGAAATTACCTTTTTGCCCCCGGAGAGGACTTTTCACATTTTAAGTCGGTTTTTAATGTTCTAGGATGTTTTAGAATCGGTTTTCATAAGGAATTCAATGGAAATATTAGTTTTTTGTTATTTATGAAATTTTTTATGTGAAATGGTTGTGAACTTTATGAGGGGCATTTTCGTAATTTTGTCAAATTCTTTTAAAATTGGTGAAATGATTTATTTGGTTCCGATTTGTCATTTTATGTGTTCGAATGGGTTTTCCTAAGCGTAACGTAGGCTCTAAGGTTGTTTTGAGGTTAGGGGTATTTTGGTAATTTGATAATTTTTAGTGATTTTTATCGTGAAGCTTCTTTTTGGTCTGCAAGATGATGATTTCTATGTTTCTGGGGTCGTACTTTCCTAGCGTAGCGTGGTTTCTAAGGTTTTGTCAATTCGAGATACCTCATCTGGATTTCTGAAACAAATCTGGTAACAAAGTAAAGCAATGGAATACACATCCATCATTTGGAATCCTTGCGATCGGGTTTACGAGTTGATTAATCAGGCGGATGTAAAAATGGGGTGTCTACAAAGGGTACTATGTTTCATGGTCTACATTTCTATTCTCATTCATCTCTTGAGCTTCGGGCCTACTCTGATGCTGATTGGACTGGTGATCCCACTGATCGTCGCCCCACCACTGGATATTGTTTCTTACTTGGAACTTCTTTAATTTCATGATGCAGTAAGAAACAATCTGTTGTTGCTCAATCTAGTACTGAAGCTGAGTATCGTGCTCTTGCTGACATTACATCTGAACTTCTTTGGTTACGATGGCTTTTGTCCGACATGGGTGTTTCTCAATCCATTAGTTCTCCTATTCATTGTGACAATCAGAGTGCTATACAAATTGCTTATAATGATGTTTTTCATGAGCGCACAAAACATATCGAGATTGATTGTCATTTCATCAGCCATCATCTTCAGCATGGTATTTTACATCTTCACTCTGTCACTTCTGCAAATCAATTGGCGGACATTTTTACTAAAGATCATCCACCGAGATGATTCAATGATCTTATCTCCAAACTCAAGTTGGCTTTGCCCCTTAGAGTTTGAGGGGCGGCGGCGCCGGGGGGGGGGGGGGGTTAGAAGATTATATTTTTATAATATTATATTCCTGTAATATGCTCAATATATTACAGAAATATAATATTCTTATTCTAAATATGAATATTCATTATTATATTCTGTAATATTATATTCCTGTAATATTTTCAATATATTACATAAATATAATATTCTTATTCAAAATATGAATATTCTGTATTCATTATTCTAAATATGCTGATTTTATGTGATTTGTAATTATAGTATTTCCATTTTTTTAAGATCTCATTCAACTATAAATAGGTTATTCTATTGTACAAAGAGATATAGATCAGAAATACAAAAATTCTTTCTCTAGAGTACTTTTTCTGTTGTCTTTTTCTAATGTTGACTCCCGTCTTTTTCTAGTATTTTTCTAATGTTCACTCCAGTCTTTTTCTAATGCAACAATCTTTTTCTAGTATTTTTCTAATGGTCAATCCAGTCTTTTTCTAACTAATACTCCAGTCTTTTCTAGTATTTTTCTAATGTTCGCACTAACTTTTTCTAGTGTTCACACAAGTCTTTTTCTAATGTTCACACTGGTGGGAGGAAATCCTCTAGTGTTCACACCAGTGGGATAAGGAAATTCTCGTCCACACTTGGTAAATCCTCTAGTATTGGGAGTAAAACCTCTAGTGTTCACACTAATAGGATAAGGAAATCCTCGTTCACACTTGGGAAATTCTCTAGTGTTCACACTGATGGGATACGGAAAATCCAGGATGTCCTACAAAAGACGTCAGCCAATATATTTTTTCCTCTCCTTCAACCCACAGAATCTTTTTATTGAAGGTGAAAAGGTTTTTTATTTTATTTTATGGAAGGTGAACAGGTTCAATGCAGACGCAGACCAGCTACAACCACCCATTGAATGATACACAGAGAAGGAGAGGGAACATTGATGGAGTGATCGATGGTCTTCTACATCTCTAAATATTTTCTTCCCCTTATTTATTATTTATTATTGAGGTAATCGATTCCAATCCATGCTTGTATTAGACATCATTATTTTATGTTTTATTGTGTTCCTTTCAGTTTAGTAGATCTATTAGATTCTTATCTAAGACAGGGTTTGTGTGAATTTGTCTGTCCTTTCTTTGCTCTATCTATCTATCTATGCATGATTCATCTTGTTTTGAGCAAAGCCCCCTTTGATACATTACATTCTTCTTGTGAAAACTATGGTGAATGCTATCAATTCCTATTGGATCCAATCCATTCCTATCCCACTATTACATGGTTGCCTAAGAGTCACATCCCCATTTAATCTGTAATAAAGTTTACACTCAAGTTTATATATTTTCTTTATTTATTATAGGGTAAATTACCATTTCGTGAGCCCAATTTGATGAATTTTCAATTCCAGCTAACTGTTCGTTTTAATTATCAAGACGTGAACTGCGCAATTGCACCTTTTTCAAGTGATAAGATGGCAGGTTTAAAGTAGTTTTTCCTCCCCAAAGTGACAATCTCGCTGGTTTTTACAGTGACAATCTTGATAAAATTAGCGAAACCTGCAAGATAGTCACTTGAAACCTGCAAAATTGCCACTTTAAAACCTCCGTTATCGTTACTGTTCACTTTTTCATCAAAAGTTGGTCTCTTTATTATAAGTTTAGTCTGGTAAGCTAAGCTCAGTACATGCAAAACAAATTATCTTTTGTTTAAATTTTAGTATAGTTTGCTCTACTCTTTATTATTATAATTGCCATTTTATGCATTTACGTATTTCTTTCCTACATCAACCTCTCAAATAAATTTATGGATGTTTTCTGGTTGTGGATACCTTTGGCATCTTGTTTCTAGGTTAGTTCATCATTTTTAGAGTGTCTACAGCCTATTGGTTATGAATCAATGAACTCTAATTATTATCATGACAGGGCAGAGATGCTACAACACCCAAAATAGGAAAATTGAAGTGGACCAGTTTTTTATATTAGGGTAAGAGAGAGAGAGAGAGATCCATTTTGGATGTTTAAGCATCGAAGATTCTTAGGAAGAACTCTTTTTTTTTATTATTATTATTTTATTTTATTTGCATTCGCATGCGCCGCCTCCTCGGAAATTTCTATGTGCAACGGGTTGAGTCAAGGGTCCATTGGACCCTGGAGGGTGGCCCCAAGAAATTCATAGCTTCATGGGATTTTGAACACTTGACCTACTCTTCCTGAGGAGTTTATCAAGGCTCGGCTTGCCACTAGACTAATCCCTTTGGGTTTCCTTAGGAAGAACTCCTCAATATGTCATCACCCCGTTAAAGGGAGAACAACTAGAAGGATTTGCATAAAATGAAAATTGTACAGTAAACAAGCATTCACTATTAGTTTTATCAAATAATAATGTACTAATTATTCAAATTTGCTAGGGTAAGTAAGACAGAATAGAAGGATTAGTTTGGTGTAAGGAAGAGACGAAAACAGGGTGGTGGGTTTTCTCGAGCTTCAATTCACTCCATAGAGTACTTGTTTGAGCACAACTGCTTGAAAATTTCTTACTGGAATAGCATGATATATGAGTAATGACAGTAAAAGATGGCCTACATTTGTATCAAAACATTGAACTACATACAGGGACACTCATTGCCTTGTCTCTCTCCTTATAAGCTCTTGGGCCTCTCCACTCATTGTCAATTGGTTTTGAGTTGGACCCTCCGATTTATCATGTTGGAAATGAGATATTGCATCAAATAGATTATATTCCATTATATTTGGGATTCTATAGCCTACGCACTTGCCTTTAGGGGATCGAAGTTGGATGAATCTCCAGTGGTTCCTTTCATCAGCGTCATCGAACCACATTAGCAATCCAGAAGAACTGGAAGCTCCATGGTGAGATGGAACCAAAGGGAAGGAAGAAGCAAGAGGGGGCATGAATGTGGAAGAACATTAATGGAGTCTTCACAGTTGAATAAATGGATGAAAGATACAAATTTTGAACAGATGAATGAGAACCAAACTGATCATTTTTGTGGAAAAAGTTGGAGATGGAAGGCTGTTTTTTGTGAAACTAAGTGGGTAAGAGAAAGAAAGCTGCAAAAAAACAGGACAGAAGAGTAGATTTCAATTGAGTGAAAATTCTAAGTACACAATACATTCAAAATCAAGTTAAGTTTATTTTCACATGCTGATATCTTGGAAGTATGGAGTTATCACAGCTATCATTGTTGATCTGAATTTACCAGAAAACATTAAAAAGACCCGATCTTGGCCTCTCTTTTTTTGTTGTGTGTGTGTGTGTGTGTCGGTAATCCTGAAAATTTTGGTGTTGCCATCGGGTAAGCCTGTTTTTAATGATCAGAAACTTGGTGATAGCAGAAATTGAACCCAGAGATTAGAAGGGGTGAAATCTTGGCTACTATTGTGTGCATTGGTTATTATTATTGCAAGGCTATGTTTATTCACAACATAGACTAAAAGATAACCTGAAAGGTTAGAAACCCAAAAGGAAATATGGATGCTGCTTATTTTGATTTTTAGCTTAGCCGTGATCGAGTTTTTCGCGTGAACTTTTGCTACAAGTTCTTGTAAGATATAAATGAGACTAGACATCCTGCTGATTTCTCTTACATTTATGCCAATGGAATTGTCCCAACTAAACAAATCAGCGTGCAGACCTGCACCGAAACGTCAAACTGAACAGTGTGGTTCTTTGAAATTGGGCAGGACTAATGCTTAGAGAATTCGCAAAGAAAATGTGGAGTCCCTCACAGTTAACTCTTGGCCATTTGTAATAATGAGCTTAACTTGGAACCCCGAATCGGCTCTTCACGTCAATGTAGAACCTGCATGGCATGGCACTATCTTCCTCTCATCTATGACTATTGGTTTTGATTCATAAGGGAATTGGGTTGATTATTATTGTTTCACAGAAGGAAGGTCAGACATACTTTTATGATTGGCTCACTTTTGCTGCAAATAGATCTATACAAAGGAGACTAACTGGTGAATTTATGGCTTGCACCAAATAGTGTGTTGTCCCATAGCATCTCTGAAGCACTTGGCTTATGATCTACGATTCTTCTTTGCTAAATCACTTGTTGTTGGTAGGTGAACTATGGAGTAGATGTAGACCTAAGTATGTCTGACCTGATAAGAAGGTCAGACATACTTGTACGATTGGCTCACTGTTGCTGCAAATAGATCTATACAAAGGAGACTACCTGGTGGATTTATGGCTTGCACCAAATAGTGTGTAGTCCCATAGCATCTCTGAAGCACTTGGCTTATGATCTTTGATTCTTCTCTGCTAAATCACTTGTTGTTGGTAGGTGAAATATAGAGTAGATGTAGACCTAAGGGTGTCAATGGAATCATTTTTAGGTTCGGTTCTAAACCTGATAAGAATCAGGTCTCCTTTGATACTCAATGGGTACCAACTAGTGGATTTGTGAGAACATTAAACACTCCTTTGCTAGAATAGAATCTAAAAAGAATGTGGAGTTTTTTTTTTTTTTTTTTTTTCCTTTCCTTTTACATGAACATCCATTCATATTTTTCATTTATCCTTAATTTCAACTACAAACAGAGATTCCTTATCCAAAATTTCTAATATTTTCTTAAGTTTGATTTGTTTGAAGAATCCATTGTTAGTATCAACTACCAATTAGGAAATTACATGTTAGTTACTTCTTTTCAATTTAAAATTTATTATCTATATTATAGGGTACCCAATGGGCGTTCGGTATCTGATCATTCTGTTCTGGTTTCAAGGTTCCCATATTCAAAACCATAACTGATAAAACTCAGAAAGAACTGATTTTTTTATTATTATTTAGGTTCTGGTTTTAGGTACCATGTGGAACCAAACTGAAACTGACCCATTGACACCCCTAGTGCTGGACCTCTTGCTGCTTGGTTAAGAGTTTTTTTTTTTTTTTTTCTTTTGAAGTCTTTCTGTCTAACAAATGAGAGTAATGTGAGGGGAATTACAATTTACCCAGACAATGGTTTCCCTCTCTTATTTCTTCCTCCTTTGTAAGAGAAAATTGATTTCCTGTGTAGCCTATCATCTCCTTCCACATGTACCTATCCCATCCGTTTGTTCGACCTTAGAAGCCCAATACGGATCTTCAGGAAATCTTCTGTATTTTTCCTCTCATCTTTTGAGGTTAGAAAAGTCGTTATGTTGGTCTTTCCTCTCAAAAAAGTCTTCTTTTTTTAAAAGAAATTCTTTCTTCCTTTCCCTTTCATTTAATTTCTAATTTTCTATGCCTCTCTTTCCATCCAATTTCCTCTCATCTTTTGAGGTTGGAAAAGACGTTATGTTTGTCTTTCCTCTCAAAAAAGTCTTCTTTTTTTAAGAAATTCTTTCTTCCTTTCCCTTTCATTTAATTTCTAATTTTCTATGCCTCTCTTTCCATACAATTCCCTTTGAAAAACGTAACACGGAGTTGGGCTCTACCTCTTCCAACCCTTACTCTACGTCGAGGTTCAACCCATGCATGGTCAATATGAAAGAGAGGAGGATTTTACGATTAAGATGTAATCAAATTACCATTACACTACTAACCCTCACCAAATATGTTTTTGCAATATTTGTTTGGTTTTCCTACTTGTGTTGCCTAGTTAATTATTAGAGATGGACAATATGATTGATTCCTATAAAGCAATCATAGGACCACCTATCTATATGGACCATACGTCCATGTAGCACTCCAAAAACATGATTGGGTGCCACATAGTTATAAAGAATAAAATTTTAAAAGCGTTCAAAAAATAATTTTGAAAAAAGAAAAAACGCTTATTTTCACTGTTGGATTTCCATTTTAAATATGGAAGTTCTGCAGCCATCCATTATCAAAGTCTTGTATCTGATAGAAAAATAAGTTTTTTTTTAATCTTTTTTTTCAAACCTAATTTAAAAGGATGAGGTGTCATTTGAACCAATGTGGCAATCCACATAGCCTAAATGAGGATTTCGTTCCATGCTCTACATGATCCTTCGGTCCTTGTAACTTTTTTCCCATATACATATAGAGAGAGAGAGAGAGAGAGAGAGATCTTGTTCAGTGGATGTCTACGTGTGACAATTATTTTTACATTTCTTGGATGCCATCCATTTTACAAAATCCAATGGTTTCCGGTGTTTTTGTAGAAAACATAGAAAAATGAACAGCATCACATCCCTTTTTCATGTAATTTCCCTTTTCTACGCCTCTCCTTCCATCCAATTTCCTTTTGAAAAATGTAACACGGCTCTTCCTCTTCCAGCCCCTACTCTACGTCGAAGTTCAATCCATGCGTGGTCAATAGGAAAGAGAGGATTTTACAAATAACCATTACACTTCCAAACCCTCACCAAATATGTTTTTCAAAATTTGTTTGGTTTTCCTATTTGTGTTGCCTAGTTAATTATTAGAGATGGATAGTATGATTGATTCCTATAAAGCGATCATAGGATCACCTATCTATATGGATCACATGTCCATGTAGCACTCCAAAAACATGATCAGGTGTCACATGGTTATAAAGAATAAAATTTGAAGAACGTTCAAAAAATAATTTTGGGAAAAAAACACTTATTTTCACTATTGAATTTCAATTTTAAATATGGAAGTTTAGCAGCCATCCATTATTGAAGTCTTGAATCTGATATAAAAAAAAAGTTTTTTTTTAAACCTAATCTAAACAATGAAATCTAAAAGGATGACGTGTCATTTGGACCAATGTGACAGTCCACATAGCCAAAAATGAGGACCGTGCTCCATGCTCTACATGGTCCCTCAGTCCTTGTAACTTTTTCCCCATTTATATATAGATCTTGTTTGAGGGACGTCTAAAAGTGATAATTATTTTTACATTTCTCGGATGCCATCCATTTTACAAAATCCAATGGTTTCTAGTGTTTTTGTAGAAAATATAAAAAAATGGATAGCGTCCGAGCTGTTGTATAAAAATAGTTGTCAATTTTAGATATTCCCAGCACACATCCTTATCTATATAATAAAACATCACTAAGTTAGAACAATAGTGTGTGATACAAACGTCCAATCAACTCCATTGTTGTGGGTTAAACCTCTCATCAAGTTAGTGTTATGGGATCTATTTTATTTTATTTTATTCACTTTATTGTTTTTCATCGTTTACCCTTTTAATTTCAATTTTTTTTAATAATACATCTTCCATCAAAATATAGTTTCTTGGATTCCACTTTATTTCATTTATTCTTCACCTCCCTTAGTTTTACTATATTTTCTCTTTTACCTCATTAATCTATTTTAATATTTTTTATTCATCTTTTACCTATTTAATTTCAATTTTTTTTTATAATAATACATCTCCAACTTTATTATTTTTTGCTTTTACCCCCTTAACTCGGGAGAGGATGCTCATACGACATACGTGAATTTTAGTATGCATAAATAATAAAATACAACGGTGGGTTCCACTCCTTTGCCTCAAGATTTATACCCCATAAAGAAAATATCTCGAGAAATTTTTTTACTGTTTTTTCTCTTCCTCCCCCTTTTCAAGAATAATCTTAACTTTATTATCTTTTTCTCTTTTACCCCATTTCTAATAATATCTTCCAACTTTATTATTTTTTCCTCTTCAACTCCTTTTCTAATACCGTCCTTTCTCTTTATTGTTTTTCCTCTTCTCCACCATTTTCCAATAACCCCAAAGAAGAAATGGCATAGGCCTCTCTCTCTCTCTCTCACACACACACACACACACATATATATATATATATGGGGGAAATGTTCAGCACCCAACCATTTGCCCAACATGTTTTGTCCTACATGGGTTAGAAGTTTTGGAATGAATTGATTTTTGGTGAGGATGATCTCTACGGTTAGAAGATCATCCTTACAAAAAATCAGCCCATTCCAAAACTTCTAACCCCATGTTTACAAGTTGAAAAATCATGGATCGTCCAATTTTTGTAAACCATTTGTGATGGGGTTAGAAGTTTTGGAATGGACTGATTTTTGGTGAGGATGATCTCCTCACCAAAAAAAAACCTATTCCAAAACTTCTAACCCATGTAAGACAAAACATGTTGGGCAAAGCATTGGGTAAATGGTCAAGTGCTGAACGAGACCCTATATGTATATATATGGTGAAGAGATCATCCTCACCAAAAATCAGCCCATTCCAAAACTTCTAACCCCATCACAAATGGTTTACAAAATTGGACGGTCCACGATTTTTCAACTTGTAAACATGGGGTTAGAAGTTTTGGAATGGGCTGATTTTTGGTGAGGATGATCTTCTAACCGTAGAGATCATCCTCACCAAAAATCAGCACATTCCAAAACTTCTAACCCATGTAGGACAAAACATGTTGGGCAAATGGTTGGGTGGTGAACATTTCCCATATATATATATATATATATATGTATAATATTTTCTCACTTATTTTTAGGTTTACATTATGATTGATTAGGCATGCATATGGAGCCAAATAATTCAACTGGATAAAGCTTAATTTACTCTTATTATTATTATTATTTTCAGGGTGTTAGATATTAATTTTGATATCTATTCGATCAGCTTGGATATGAAAATACCTTATAGAAATGTTTTGATCATTGTATAAATTAATATAATTTTCCGAGAAATGGGAAAAGTACTAAGGAGATTGTCATTAAAACTATAAGAAATGATAAAACAAGCATGGAAACACATTCATGTCATCTAATTACAAGAAACATATATATGGAGTAGGGAAATAAAGATCAGTTATGTTCCACTATACAGTGATATAGATCGAGAGCTTCATCGACAGAACAACCTATTCTACATGGAAATGAGCTATATTGCATATGTATATATTAATATGTAAAATGCTTGTTTAAACAAACTATGAGGTGTCTATATTAAAATATTATTATATAATTTTTATTTTGAATATCAATAAATAAATTATGTATATATCTAATTGATTAAGACATTGATGAGTATGTGTGCTTAAATGAATTTGCTAAAACATGCATCTGATAATATGTACATACCTAATTGTAATTCTTTCAAATGCACAAAATTCACGTTAGTTAATTTTTTTAAATACCCTTTAAGTTGCATTAGATGATTATTACAAATGCTATGTAAGCTACATTAAATGACATTTATAGTAAGGGAAGAAAGTATCATTGACACAAAAGAAATACTCCTACCGTACATTGAGGAATGCTAACGTCCAAGATTTCATGGGAACGTTAGCATTGTCCAAAACAAATAGGGACATGGTAGTCTTTTACATAATAAATGCTTGTTTGCATTGATTGTCAAATCATTTATTGCTACAAAACATTTAAATTCTAAAGATTAAATGCCTTTGGCATTTATTAGGAAAGAGACAAATATTAATTAAATAAATAAGTATTTATTATATAAAAAGACTAATATACTCTCTCTTTTTTTTTACTAAATGACAAAACTGGTAAAGGTGTTACTAAAAAAAAAAAATGTTGGAGAATGCTAATGTCCCCAAGAGTTCTTGGACATTAGCATTCTCCCCTTACATTAGTCTTTATCTTACTATTACAAAATTACCCTTTCATTAGGTCATTTTTTCCCACGATTTGGAGGAGACTACACCTAGTAGGATGTGCATATCACATGCCCCCTACTCAGTACAACCATAATTTTTGTACATTTAATGAGAGTTTTGTTAATGTTAGCTTGCTATGTTGGTCGAGCTTGTGACTATTGATACCACGAACATGAGTTTAAGACTCACCTTTGATCATTTGAGTTATGAGTTAGGATCCAGAGGGAGCAGATCCTCTGTAGCCCGATTTTTCTGTAGTTGTCATCATCAGGTGAGGCTATGTCTGGAGTTTAAAACACCTAGGCCACTTAACCAAGCTGCATCCCGATGTGTTCAAACTCTCTAAAAATGTCACATAGACATTGACGTTGTGATCATAGTTAGCAATTCGGTGTACGACAAAAAAAATTGTTACGGGATTAATTTGAGTACAATTCAAAATATATGTTTAGTAGTTCAATAGTTTGTTTAAAAATTGGTAGAAAAACTTGAAAAATTGCAAAAATGCGATTTGAATAGTTATTTCCTTTTTTTTTTTTTCTATTTACGCCCTACTTGGTACGAAGCAAAGCATTTGCAAGTGCAAATGATTTATTAGAATCTAATTTACAGATGCTTGGTTACACTATGAAATATTTTTGCATTGCAAATTATTTGCATGACCTCTTAAGCTCTTCACAAATTTCAGCAAATAGTTTGCAGTTCAAAAAGTGCTGCAAATCATTTGCAAAGTACCAAGTAGCAGGGCTTCATCTCAAAGTTCCTGAAAGTCAGCAACTTATAATTGAAAAAGTTCATCATCAGGTCGTGATTAAAACTTCTATAATTAATCATTAAGGCAATAAATTAAGCCTGTTAAGTAATGGATTGATAACTAATCATGTTTTCGTTCTGATGCAATCTATTGACAGCCCTATTTATTTTTCATTGCTGTATAAATTGTTTTAACTACAGTATTTCCATTCTTCTTTGTATAAACTAAAGAAAATTTCTTTAAAATGATTTCTTTTTTAAATAAAAAGATGAACAAAAATGATTTGTTCACTGAATTATTAGAACTGAAAATACTGTATATATATATATATATATATATGGGGAAATGTTCAGCAACAAACATTTTGGCAAAACAATTTTCAAAACATGGGTTAGAGGTTTTGGAATGGGCTGATTTTTGGTGAGGATGATCTCTACGGTGAGGAGATCATCATCACCAAAAATCAGCCCATTCCAAAACTTCTAACCCCATCAAAAATGATTTACAAAAATGGACGGTCCACGATTTTTCAACTTGTAAACTGGGGCTAGAAGCTTTGGAATGTGTAGAGATCATCCTCACCAAAAATCAGCCCATTCCAAAACCTAGAACCCATGTTTTGAAAAATGTTTTGCCAAAATGTTTGTTGCTGAAAGGGACCCATATATATATATATATATAGGGGGCGGTTCAAGGGCCATATGAGAAGACATATGAAAAAACTTTTGTTTTTCAAAATAAGAGTTAGAGGTTTTGGATTGAGCTGATTTTTTGCAAGGATGGTCACTATGATGAAAAGATCATCCTCACAAAAATCAGCTCAATCAGAAACTTCTAAATCCATCAAAAGTGATTTACAAATTAGTGATAAAAATTGGTAAAAAATCGACGATCCACATTCTAAATCACTTTTAATGGGGTTAGAAGTTTCAGATGGGCTGATTTTTTTTTTTTTTTTGATATCTTCCCATCATAGAGATCATCCTCACAAAAATCAGCTCAATCCAAAATTCTAACCCATATTTTAAAATTTTATTAAAAACGAAAGTTTTTACATATATTTTCTCATATGGCCCTTGAACCTGACCCATATATATATATATATATATATATATCTATATATATATATATATATGGGTCCCATTCCCCACCCTAAGCTTTAGCCTACAGTTTAGCAAACGTGTTTTGTCCTACATGGATTAGAAGTTTTGGAATAGACTGATTTTTGGTGAGGATGATCTCTATGGTGAAGAGATCATCCTCGCCAAAAATCAGCCCATTCCAAAACTTCTAACCCCATCAAAAATGATTTACAAAAACTGGATGGTCCATGATTTTTCAACTTGTAAACATGGGGCTAAAAATTTCGAAATTGGCTGATTTTTGGTGAGAATGATCTTCTAATCATAGAGATCATCCTCACCAAAACTCAACCAATTCCAAAACTTCTAACCCATATAGGACAGAACACGTTTGTTAAAGTGTAAGGTAAAGCTTAGGGTGTTGAACATTTCCCTATATATATATATATGGGTCCCGTTCAGCAACAAACATTTTGACAAAACATTTTCAAAACATGGGTTAGAGGTTTTGGAATGGGCTGATTTTTGGTGAGGATGATCTCTACGGTGAGGAGATCATCGTCACCAAAAATCAGCCCATTCCAAAACTTCTAGCCCAGTTTACAAGTTGAAAAATCGTGAACCGTCCATTTTTTGTATACCATTTTTGATGGGGTTAGAAGTTTTGGAATGAGCTGATTTTTGGTGATGATGATCTCCTCACCGTAGAGATCATCCTCACCAAAAATCAGCCCATTCCAAAACCTCTAACTCATGTTTTGAAAAATGTTTTGCCAAAATGTTTGTTGCTGAACATTTCCCTATATATATATATGGGAAATGTTCACCACCCTAAGTTTTACCACACACTTTAACAAACGTTTTTTGTCCTACATGGGTTAGAAGTTTTGGAATGGGCTGATTTTTGGTGAGGATGATCTCTATGATTAGAAGATCATCCTCCCCAAAAATCAGCCCATTCCGAAATGTTTTGCCCCATGTTTACAAGTTGAAAAATCGTTGACCGTCCATTTTTGTAAATCATTTTTGATGGGGTTAGAAGTTTTGGAATGAGCTGATTTTTGGTGAGGATGATCTCCTCATCATAGAGATCATCCTCACCAAAAATCAGCCCATTCCGAAACTTCTAACCCATGTAGGACAAAACGTGTTTGTTAAAGTGTGTGGTAAAACTTAGGGTGCCGAACGGGACCTTATATATATATATATATATATATATATATATATATATATATGGGGGGCGTTCAATGGCAAACTTTTTGGCAAAACATTTTTCAAAACATGGGTTAGAGGTTTTGGAATGGGCTGATTTTTGGTGAGGATGATCTCTACGGTGAGGAGATCATCCTCACCAAAAATCAGCCCATTCCAAAATTTCTAACCCCATCAAAAACAGTTTACAAAAAATTGACGGTCCACGATTTTTCAACTGGTAAACATGGGTTAGAAGTTTGGGAATGGGCTGATTTTTGGTGAGGATGATCTACTCACCATAGAGATCATCCTCACCAAAAATCAGCCCATTCCAAAACCTCTAACCTATGTTTTGAAAAATGTTTTGCCAAAAAGTTTGCTAAAAAGTTGGCCCTTGAACGCCACCCTATATATATATATAGGGTGGCGTTCAAGGGCCAACTTTTTAGCAAACTTTTTGGCAAAACATTTTCAAAACATAGGTTAGAGGTTTTGGAATGGGCTGATTTTTGTGAGGATGATCTCTATGGTGAGGAGATCATCCTCACCAAAAATCAGCCCATTTCAAAACTGCTAACCCATGTTTACAAGTTGAAAAATCGTGGACCGTCCATTTTTTATAAACTGTTTTTGATGGGGTTAAAAATTTTGAAATGGGCTGATTTTTGGTGATGATAATCTCCTCACCGTAGAGATCATCCTCACCAAAAATCAGCCCATTCCAAAACCTCTAACCTATGTTTTGAAAAATGTTTTGCCAAAAAGTTTGCTAAAAAGTTGGCCCTTGAACGCCCCCATATATATATATATATATATATATATATATACAGCTTAGGGTGTTGAACGGGACCTATAAGGGGAAATGTTCAACACCCTACACTTTATCCTATGCTTTACCAAACGTGTTTTGTCCTAAATGGGTTAGAAGTTTTGGAATGGGTTGATTTTTGGTGAAGATGATCTCTACGGTTAGAAGATCTTCCTCACCAAAAATCAGCACATTCCGAAATTTCTAACCCCATGTTTACTAGTTGAAAAATCGTGGACCGTCCATTTTTTATGGGGTTAGAAGTTTTGGAATGGACTTATATAGAGATCATCCTCACCAAAAATCAGTTTATTCCAAAACTTCTAACCCATGTAGAACAAAACACGTAAGGTAAAGTGTAGGGTAAAGCGTAGGGTGTTGAACGGGACCCATATATAAGTACATTTAAATAAAAATGTTTGGTACACCTTATATGCTCCCAATGAGAAGAAAAAAAGTAATGTGAAGCCAGATAGCAAAACAATGACTCTAATGTACAACTTAAAAACTATTGGGTTTAAATTTCATGGCTAAAACAAAACAAGGCTCTTTTTTTCAAGAGTGATCTAAGGGTTCAGTCTAGTGGGATAAGTAAATTTCCTTGAAAGTGGAAATAATTTAAGACTGATGTAAGGGTTCAGTCTAGTGGGCCAAGTAAAATTTCCTTGGAAGTGTCTTCTGCCTTGTTGTCTTTTAAAAGGTGGACTCCAACATTGCACCAAAAACATTGAAGCCAAGGGCCTTTCTCTTAGTTCCTAATTAACAATAGAGAAGATGAAGTCCCTAAAAATGAAGAAGATAAAGAATGTGTTTTCAAAATCGAAGGATTGGACTATCCCCACTTTTAAGCGGCCCTGTCTCAAAAAGTCTCAAGCACCATGTGTTTCCCACATTGCACAACCAGAAAACTTTACTTCACCAATCCATCCACCACCACCACCACTTGGTTCATCTCCTTCTGCTGTTATTACCACTCCTCTCTCTCCCAGTCCCATGGCGGTGATGCCGGTTATGGTGCGTTCCTATCCTGCATGGTACGAGATACTCCTAGCTATATCATCTGGTGTGCTGATTGCACTTCTTAGCGTCTCGTATGAACTTGTTGAGGGTATTCTCGTTCCTGCTAAACTCTTCACTTCCAATCCTACTCTCTTCCATGTCTTTGTTATCTTTGATATTTCAGCTATTGTGGCTTTCCTAATCGCGATGAGGCTCAAACGTTTCCATAAAAAGACCAGTAAATGTCTCTTTCTATTGGCTTTTATTGCGTGGATGATTGCCTTCTCTGTATACATGTGGGTTCTCCTACCCATTAACTTCAGCTGGATTCCACTTTTGTTATTCTTCATCAGCTTCGTTGTGACAATCTACTTGCATTTTCGTAAAGAAAACATTCATTATCTTGATGATAATCGACCCCATTATCTTATCAACCATAATGTTCAGGTAACTAATTTTAATTTTAATTTTCACTTTCTTAGAACATCCATTTGATTGAGATGGGAAGAGAATTAATACAGATTTTCCTTAAAGGATCAATTTTATTTATCTTCACATCTCAGCACTTCGTTTGGACACTAACACCATGATTGGATTGAGAGAAATGGAGAGAAGAGAAGAGAAGAGAAAATAAATGAGTTTCTTTCCATTTCTCCGGTTTGGATTGGTAAGTGGGGAGAGAAGAGAAAAAATTGGAGAGAAAAAAAATGTGAGTTTTCTTTCTCTCCAAAAGTGAAGAGAAGAGAATAGAAATCCTTATAAAATATTTTACAATTTCAACTCTGCCCCTAAATCTATTTTATGATATTTTAAAATTTCAAAATTATCCCAAGTTCTCTCCTGTCAATCCAAAACATGGTGGAGAGAAATTGAGTTTCTCCTCTATTCTCTTCTCTTAATGAATTTCTCTTCACTCCACTTCTCTCAATCCAAATATAGTCTAAGATACTAGAATTTGTCCATACCAGATTTCATGTTTTGTGATAATTAATGGTCCATATTTAGGTCATCCATGGCGAGCAAGATGAATAACTGGTGGTGATGCCCAACAACTTTTGCTGTGGTGATATAACTTTGAATATTTGGGTTTGATTAGCTATTACTGCATCTTCATTTTACAATGTTAATGCATGTCTTTGTTATCCTTGATATTTTAGCTATGTGTTGACCAAGTGTCATAATGTTTTATAATATTGAAATTATAATAAAGCCATGGATCTTTAACGTTTGGAAGATATGTTTAATCTTTGATTTGGTGTGATAAATAATTTAAGAAATTATGATGTAATAAGTAAAAAATTGGAGTGCCAATAGCAGCTCTCTTAATTGTGACAGTTCATTAAATGTGGGAGTGATATTTTTCAAGAAATAAACACATGTTAAAGTGGGCAATTGCTTCAAAATATTGGTACAACCCTCTTCTTTGGATTACACGGGGGTGTCTCTAGGGAGGTCTCCCAAATATTAATAAAATGTAGGGTGTTAAATAAATATATGACATGTGTCGTGTTTGAAAGAGGATTATATCAAAATTTTGAAGCGACCTAACCGCATCAAAATTGTACTCAGTTATAAGAGGCCCACTGGATATGAAAGTGATACATAAAGAAGATTCTGTTGGACTCGGTAAGTTTATTCTTCTAAAAATTTCAATCAAATTTCTTGAGTCAGTTGAACCCCACCCTATATGTATGGGTCCCATTCAACAACAAACATTTTGGCAAAACATTTTTCAAAAGATGGGTTAGAGGTTTTGGAATGGGCTGATTTTTTGTGAGGATGATCTCAACAGTGAGGAGATCATCCTCACTAAAAATCAGCCCATTCCAAAACTTCTAGCCCCAGTTTACAAGTTGAAAAATTGTGGACCGTCCATTTTTTGTAAATCATTTTTGATGGGATTAGAAGTTTTGGAATGGGCTGATTTTTTGTGATAATGATCTCCTCACCGTAGAGATCATCCACACCAAAAATCAGCCCATTCCAAAACTTCTAGCCCCATGTTTACAAGTTGAAAAATCGTGGATCGTCCGTTTTTTGTAAACCATTTTTGATGGGGTTAGAAGTTTTGGAATGGGCTGATTTTTGGTGATGATGATCTACTCACCGTAGAGATCATCCTCACCAAAAATCAACCCATTCCAAAACCTCTAACTCATGTTTTGAAAAATGTTTTGCCAAAATGTTTGTTGTTGAACATTTCCCTATATATATATATGAGATACGGTTATAGTGACTGAGAGGCCATCCATCTCTATGGGCCACATGTCAATGTGGGGCCAAAATAGACCATCAAGTGCCACATATATGTAAAGCATAAAATTTTACAAAATCTCAAAAAAAAAAAAAAAAAAATTGAATTGAAAAAAGAGATTTTTTAGCGATGGATTTAACTTTTAAAACTAGGAGTTTAATGAGTGCGATTTTGTTGACGCACATTCTATGACCAAATATGACCACTCAATCCTATAGGAGGATTTTGTGGGATACTTTATTGAGATACCTTTTGATTTTTTTTTCTTCAACTACTCTAACTATTGATATATTACAACTACCTCCAACACAACTTCAAACATGGTGATTCTGTTTTGAAAAGCAAGATTTCACTAGAAAATGGGAAACACTTTTCTTACTAACATAGTAAGATTTAATGCTTACTAAAGGTCGTTTGACTAAATCCTATTGCAGGATTTTATGGGATATTTTATTGAGGATTCAAAGTCATGAAGATTGCTTAGTTTATTATATCTTAGAAGACATTTTGATCATTTTTTTTTTCTTTCTGTGAATTACATTATTTCGTCAAACGTTATTTTAGTTTATAATATAGGTAAGAGGACAAAAAATATTATGAAGTTACATCATACACATTGGAAACAAATATTATTAATTCATGTCATGTTTGGTCAATTGATTCATGATTTTGGTCTTTAATGGGAGAAATCAAGGGTCCTTGAGCTCACTTTGTAGCTTTCAAAATCATGATTTGATTCTTTATTATTGTAGGGGACAAAATTCTATGAATTTTGAAAAAAAAAATTTTAATAAAAAATCATTTTTCACCTTTGAATTTCCATTTTAAGTTTGGGAGTTATAAGGAATTTTCATACACACGGTGATTTTCAAAATCTTACCTCAAGTTCAAAACAATTTTTTTTTATATTATTATTATTATTATTATGAGTTTTTGGATGAAGCTAAGAGGGTTGTGGTGTTAGACTGCTAATGTGGTAATCCATTTTAGCCAAATGGCCCTTAGTAAGCATTAAATCTTACTATGTTAGTAAGAAAAGTGTTTCTCATTTTCTATTGAAATCTTGCTTTTTAAAACAAAATCACCGTGTTTAGAGTTGTGTTGGAAGTACTTGTAATATGTTAATAGTTGGAGTAGTTGAAGAAAAAAAAAAGGTGTCCTCAATAAAATATCCCATAAAATCCTCTAATAGGATTTAGCCAAATGACCCTTAGTAAGCATTAAATCTTACTATGTTAGTAAGAAAAGTGTTTCCCATTTTCTAGTGAAATCTGGCTTTTTAAAACAGAATTACCATGTTTGGAGTTGTGTTGGAGGTAGTTGTAATATGTTAATAGTTAGAGTAGATGAAGAAAAAAAATCAAAAGATATTTCAATAAAGTATCCCACAAAATCCTCCAATAGGATTGAGTGGTCATATTTGGTCACGAACGGTGCGTCAACAAAATCACACTCGAGTTTAATGACCATCCATTTTTAAACTCAAGATCAATGCCAAAAAATGCTTTTTGGGAGGAATTTTTTTTAAGTCCAATCTAAACGACAAACAAGAGGCTGAGATGTCATTTGGACCAATGTGGCAGTCCACGTGGACCTCGGTCTATGTTCTACACGATCCCCTAGTCCTGTAGACACCCCATTTTTGCATCCGCCTGATTAATCAAGTCGTCAACCCGATCGCAAAGGTTCCCAATGATGGATGTCTATTCCAATGCTTTATTTTGTTACCAGATATGTTTCAGAAATCCGGATGAGGTATCTCGAACTAACAAAACTTAGAAACCACGCTACGCTAGGAAAATACGACCCCAGAAACATAGAAATCATCATCTTGCAAACCAAAAAGAAGCTTCACGATAAAAATCACTAAATTACCAAAATACCCCTAACATCAAAACAACCCTAGAGCCTGCATTACGCTTAGGAAAACTCACTCAAACACATAAAATAACAAATCGAAACCAAGTAAACCACTTCGCCAATTTTCACAAAATTTGACAAAATTACGAAAATACCCCTCATAAAGTTCACGATCATTTCATACAAAAAACTTCATAAATGACAAAAACCAACATTCCTATTGAATTCCTTACGAAAAACTAATTCCAAAACATCCTGGAACATTGAAAAACAACTTAAAACGTAAAAAATCCTCTCCGAGGGTAAAATGGTAATTTCACAATTTTAATAATTAAAAATTTCGAAATTAATAAATAAATCATTAAATAATGTAAAGTGAAACATTAATAAAATTAATTATAAAATTTAAACAAAAAATTGATCAATCAGGCTTTCAAGAAAAATTGTTGATGGTTCGCAAGATATTTCTTTAAGGACACCTCCATTTGGGGGTCCAAAGAATCAAAGATATAATAGAGGGGGGGTTCTCCAAAAAATTAAAGTCAATCAAGCAAGACTAAAGTCAAGATATTAAAGTTAATCAAATAAGACTAAAGTCAAAATTAAAATCAATTAAGTAAGACTAGAGTCAAGTATTAAAGTCAATCTCATAAGACTAAAGTCAAAACTTTAAATTAAAACCCTAATCTAAACTAATCGAGTCAATCTCATAAGACTAAGGTCAAAACCCTAAATCAACCCTAATCTAAACTAATCAAGTCAATCTCATAAGACTAAAGTCAAAATCTTAAATTAAAACCCTAAAGACTAAGTCAAAACCCTAAAAGAAACCCTAATCAAATCCTAATGCTTCTAAAAACTTTATAAATAGGAGCCTCCACACCCTATTTTCGTATCAAAGAAAAAACCCTAGAAAAAGTAGGTGAAAAAGCATTCACAACCCCTCCAAAACCCTAATTTTGGAGCCCCAACTCCCTCCCTAACACCCTACTCCGATTTTAGCCTAAAAAAAACCCAAAAACCTTTAAAAAACATCCCAAAAATCCACAACAAATTCGAAGCACTCAGATCCAAGAAGGAGATACTTTACCTCGGAGATCAGAAATCAGATCCGGAGATAGAACGAAGTAAGGAACACGGTACAAGGAGCCGTTTTCACCAGATTTGAGGGAATAACACTTTTGCAGATCAAAGGTAAGCTTTTTTCTTATTTTTTTAATCTAGATTTGTCATTAGCGATGTAGATTTATTTGGGATAAGTAGAGACCGGCATTGGCCGGGCGGGATTGGTGCCTAACACCTTCCAACCCCGTAACATGATCCCCGAATTTAGATTTTTGTGGTAGATTAGTTCTTTTTATCCATGTTAGATTCAATTTAGTTCCTAGACCACAATAACTAGGTGGCGACTCCCAAACCTCAAGGGTCAAAAGGGGATCTGTGCACCCCGCGAATCGAGGGCGCTTTCAGTGGTGACTCCACTGGGGACTATTAAGGATCACTTTTTGATGACCTCTAAATAATGAAAGATTCAAATTGACCTATGAAAATGATGTAATGATGAAGGTTGGACAGAAATATTAAAACGTTTTTAGAGAATATTATGGTGAGAATTAGGTCTAAGAATCTATTAATAAAACATAGATCTCGTCGAGTAGATTAATTTAGAATCTGAGTTCACTCAATTTCGTTTTCGGAAGCCTTAGATATCATCGATGCAAGTTCAATCTGTAAAGCTGGAATTATTTCTGAATGAAAGTTGGGACAGCAACATTAAAACGTTTTTACAGAATATTCTAGTGAGAATTAAGTCTGGGAGCCTGTTAATAAAATATAGATCTCGTCGAGTAGATTAATTTAGAATCTGAGTTCACTCAATTTCGTTATCAGAAGCCTTAGATATCATCGATGCAAGTTCAATCTGTAAATCTGGAATTATTTCTGAATGAAAGTTGGGACAGCAACGTTAAAACGTTTTTACAGAATATTCTAGTGAGAACTAAGTCTGGACACCTATTAATAAAATGTAGATCTCATCGAGTAGATTAATTTAGAACTTGATTTCACTCGATTTCGTTATCGAGAGCCTTAGATATCATCGATGCAAGTTCAGATCGTATTTTCCTAATTCACAGAAAATCTGAATTTATCTAATGTTGGCACAATTAATGTTCTTGAGAGTGAGCTCATCTCAACCATTGTCATTCTATCATCAATGTAACACCTATTGGAATCTCGATTTATTTTGGATCACTCAAAAGTGATCATTGATTGGACCTTAAAAATTATAAAAATTATGCCTATTGCAATGTTTGTTTGATCAATTATTATATGCCATGCTCATTAATTGATTTGCCATGATCTTGACAGATATATTTGTGATATGTTTGATTTCATCTTAATTTCGATGTGATGGGTTTTGGATTATTTTCTTGATCAATATTCATTTGATATCCATATGTGATGACATAATCTGGCCCATGGGCCCACGTGTTTGAAAAGGCCCCGGGCACACCCCACCCTGGTTTGCACACACCACAAGCACGTTTACTGTTTTACCCACTTACACGTCCCATATAGCCAACGTGGCACTAGTGCGTGGCCCGGTCTCTTCGGAGATGCGACGTCATTCATGAAAACCACAACTCCAGTCACGTACCTTAGGGTATATCAAACTGGGGGTATCAATACCGTCTGATCAGGTGATTCTGAGAGGTATATTAATGCACCCAGGCTGGAGCGACCTGAGCTTTTGACCTATTGTGAGCCACATAGTCACATGTCCCGATTGCCAACATAGTACTAGTACGTGGTCGGTCCCCTCGTGGGATGCCAAACCATTTATGAAAGCTACAACCCTTGACTCGTACCCGTAGGTATAAGGGATAATCTAAGTATATCAATTGCACTTCTTGGTCAAAACCGGTGCCTAAGCAGATGTTGCCCCGTTGTACCCTACTGTACGAGGGGGATAGACTATGTCTATTCTAGACGAGAGGTATTTAAGTGGGCCCTTGCTCAGCATTGTGCGCCACCTCTCAACTGGAGATCAAACTGGCAGTTTTTGGCTTCAGAGAAATGAATTGAGATTTTAGATTATCACCTATAAGGTATATCAAACCAAGTCACCACGTATCGAAAGGTATATAGGTGTGCTTGGGCAAGGGTGGCTAGATAAAAATGCATTGCACGTAGTAAGCTTAGAGTCTAGAAACCTTCCCAGTAGGTCACAACTCGAACTTATCGTGGGTGTTCCCGGGTTGTTGATTGATGAATATATGTGAGTGATGTGAATGGTGTAGATCAGAGTGTATGATTGTCCTCAAGGATCAAATGTTGTTTTTGAAAATTAAAATGGGTGCACCGACCCAATAAAGAATCCATTCTTTTACAATAATGACTCAGTCCATCCCTATCCAACAATCATGGTGGGCCGAGTCATTTAAATTGAAAATGAAAATCAAATTTTCAAATAATTTACAGAAAGAAAATCTTTTCCAGAAAAGATTATTTTCCAAAAGAAGTGTTCTTTAGAAGAAATGTTTTCAAGAAAAAATATTTTCCAGAAAAAATATTTTTCAGAAAATATTTTCCATAAGAATAAGATTTCCAAAAGAAAATAAAAAATTGATCTTTTACATGGACCATTGGAAGAGTACTAAAATACCCTTTTGTGTCAAACCAGCATGCTAGTCGCAGGCGACAATCCAATCGAACAGTTAGTCAAAACGACCGTTGTAGGGATGCACCCTGTAGAGAAGATCAATTTTGGGAGATTCATGTTGAGGAGTGCTCTTTACTTCCATGAGTTTGAGATAGACTGGAACCTCCTACATGTTATGGCTAAGCGATGGAACCCCCACCTTCATATATTCCATATGAGATATATGCATTTGTGCCCCACTCATGAGGATTATTGCGGCATCATGAGGATATCCACTTCAGGACCTTTAGTCAGGCCCTCATTGAAGACCGGATATTCTGGTGAACTCGCCACAGGACTAAACATTTCCAAGAAAGAAGCCAAGGCCTTAGTTCATAACGGAATATTGAACTTAGTACCTTTACTGGGCCCGTATCGCTCCCGCAGTCACCCTATCAATGTAAAACCCGAAGCCTGGCGAGCTACTAGAGATTATCGATTGTGCCTAGGAATCCTAACCCAATACATACTGACCTCCAATAGTGATGGCCAAACTATCCCTGAGTCCTTCATAGATCTAGCCTCTCAGTTCTCAAGGAAAGCCAATCCAGTACCTCTCATCCTAGCTGAAACTTTCTTAGGTTTAGATGCCATAAAAAATGGTGAGCGGGAAAGCTTCAAAGGAAGCCCTTACTTACTCTATATGTGGCTTTGTGACCGTCTCAAAATCGTAGAGGTTCCCTCAAACCTCGAATATGGGCCAAAACACTTTTCCAAGAGAAACCTGTTAGTGCGTCACAACTCAGTCAAAGCTTGGAGCAAATGGTTAGATTCTTGCCTTGCCTATCATATTGGTTTTAGGTGCCCTTGGTGGATGACTGATCCCCCTGTTCTAGGAACCAAAGGATCATACTATGTCCGTCTGATTGGTTTAGAAGAAACATCTTTTTACCATCCTAATCTGATCCTAGAATAATACGACGTGCCTATAGAGTTATCTTTACCTCATCACAAAGATTTCTTTCCCCCCGAGCCATTAACTGAAAAGTTAGTACACCTCATTGAGAAAGCCTGGAACAAGCGCACCTTAGGGTATCCAGACGGACCAGCAAAATTCAGAGAGCCAGTTGTTAAAGCCAAGAGGGTCAAGCCTGACAGCAACCCTGATGACCATCAAGACAAAGCCAAGCGTCCATGTAAAAATAGTTCAAAATAAATTGGTTGAAAGATGTTTTAATAAGGACATATTGTTTATCATTTTCAATAAAAATATCTTTCTTTTTGGAGTAAATATTTATTTCTTTTTCAAATACTCATTGTGTGAATGAATTAATTAATGGATTGGTGCACGAACCTCAATAAAATGATTCTTAAAAATGTTATCAAGGGGGTGACACTGAAATTGGTTAAATTCACTTTCAAAGAGGTTTAAGGGTTATCATTGTATCTAAGCTCAATCGTCCATTGCCTAGCTAGGGTTGTAAATCCAGTCAGTTAGACTAAACGTCAATATCAAGTCAACAGTCAGAAATGACCTCAAAATTTCTCAACATCGTCCAGTTGTTCTTTGAAGATTATAGTGCTTCAATCCTACCGGTTGTAAGCAATATCTCAGTCCTCAGTCCTAATCAAACTCGTCTGGGTACTTGTCTTAAGTTTTTGTGAGTCATTTGGGTTAGCTCGAGTCCTTTTTTCCAACAAGGTCATGTCTTCCTTAAATTGAGTATACTCTTTCCTATTGAGTCAAGTTAGTTCATCGAGTCTATAGATCAATGGAATGGTTGAAGCAGTCAGTAAGAGTCTCAAGACTATCATCAGGAAAATGTGACAATCACATCGAGATTGGTCAGAAAAATTATCATTCACGCTATGGACATATCGAACTTCAATTCGATCCTCTAGTGGAGTTACTCCCTACTCCTTAGTGTATGGCATGGAAGCAGTCTTGCCAGTTGAAATGGAAATTTCGTCTCTCAGGGTCTTGTTGGAAAATCATTTGTTAGAAACAGATTGGGTTCGTCAACAGTATGAAGAATTAAACTTGATCGAAGAAAATGAGTTAAAGCCCTGTACCATGTGCAAGCTTATCTAAGAAGAGTTACCCGTGCATTTGACAAGAAAATCAAAGCTCATCATTTACAAGTCAAAGATTTAACTATCAGACTTCAAAGAAAATTGAACACTCCTCATCGATCATAGGAGAAAGTCTAAATTGGAAAAATTCATTCATTAAGGAAATATTGTCTGGAAAAGTCGTCAGACTTCAAGATCATGATGGAGGTGAACTACCAGAACTAACCAACCTTGACCAGATCAAGTGGTACTACATTTAAGGAGGCCATTTTGGCCGAATCAATTTTTCTATTACCTAATTCTTTATCTCCTTTCTCAACCCCTTTGCAGCTTGTTCAAAAAGAGAAAAATTGTACCTTTTATTTCTTAGCCTGATCACCTAACCTAGGTGAGGGAAAAATCCGAACTACGTTTTGGTCTGATCCCAAAAATTTGGGGTACGTAGGCAACCTAAGAAGTTACTTCAGGCCCGACCACACCAAAATAAAAAAATAGATTCCCCGATGAAGAAAAAATCTAAAAAGAAAAAATTCAAAAGAATGGGGAAGAAAATTCAAGAAAAAGTTTAAATGAAATGCCACACAAGGGGCATTTGGGTTTTTGAGCCTCAAAATCTCTTTCATTTTATGCCTAGTCCCAAGCCTACTTATAAAAGTCCTCCTAAGTACCGTGTGAAAAGGTCAAGGAGGGTAGTAGAACATGATCAGCCAACAACTCCAGAAGTTCAAAGGAGAAGAAAAAGATAAAAAAAGATGAAGCCTGCTAAGTTGAAAATCCGAAAAGGACGACTTAGGCAAAAATTAAGGCAAGCTCGCAAGGTTGAAAATCTGAAAGGACAACTTTGGCAACAATCAGAGCAAAGAAAAAAAAGAGAAGAGCTCGCTAGATCAAAAATCTGAAAAGGCGATCTAGGCAAAAGCTAGAGCAAGCTCGCTAGATTGAAAACCTAAAAAGGTGATCTAGGCAAAAGTTAGAGCAACAAAAAAAAATAGAAGAAAATCCCAAGCTAAAAGTGATCTGAGCTGAAACATCAGAAGTCCGAATAACCAAGTTCAATACTTAGCTTAAACCAGGCATAGACTCAGAAGCCACAAGTATCTTGTCTACGATCGATTTTAAAATTCTTACTTTCCCAAGTAAACCAAGGGAGATAAGGGTGAATTCTATGATGAGTCTCGAAAGGAAATAATTTTGTACTCTTGAGCCTGACTCAAAATCTTCAATAAAACTAATCAAAATTAAAAGTTGAGTCTTTATTGCGCTTGTGGTAATTAATTATTTCAAACCTTCATACAAGGGGCATTTTTTTTCTTCTTTTCCCTCCTTATACTAGGGGCATTTTTTAATGATGTGTTCAATTATTTTCAATGCCATGTTTATTGTCAAACTAGGGACATTTTGTTTTTGGAGCAATGTTAATTCTAAAAATCTCAAACTTAAGGTTACCTTCTTGATAACAGTTCTTCAAAAAACTCTTGAGGTTCAAAAAAAATAAAAACTCAGGTTTTAAATTCATAAAAATTTTGGATAAATCGTTGAGGTTCAAACAAAAGTACTTCGGATCTCACATTTGACTGTGTCCAGAGATCAACTAATATGGTATTCCCAGATCCAATCATTCCTGGATTCGATCATTTCTCTTCCAGATTCAGTATCTTCCAGATTTATTCAATTCACTCTGATCAGTCTTTTCCAAATTCATTCATTCTTTCCTAAAAGTCCTTCATTCTTGTGCCAATTTTGGTCAGTTGCCGCCAAGGGTTAACTTGGATTTTGCTCAGTTGCCGCCAAGGGTTAACTTGGATTTTGCTCAGTTGCCGCCAAAGGTTATCTTGGATTTTGCTCAGTCTCCGCCAAGAGTTATCTTGGATTTTGCTCAGTTGCCGTCAAGGGTTATCTTGGATTTTGCTCAGTCTCCACCAAGGGTTATCTTGGATTTTGCTCAGTTGCCGCCAAGGGTTATCTTGGATTTTGTTCAGTCTCCGCCAAGGATTATCTTGGATTTTGCTCAGTTGCCGCTAGGGGTTATCTTGGATTTTGCTCAGTTGCCGCCAAGGGTTATTTTGGATTTTGCTCAGTCTCCGCCAAGGGTTATCTTGGATTTTGCTCAATTGCCGCTAAGGGTTAACTTGGATTTTGCTCAGTTGCCGCTAAGAGTTATCTTGGATTTTGCTCAGTCTCCGCCAAGGGTTATCTTGGATTTTGCTCAGTTGCCGCCAAGGGTTATCTTGGATTTTGCTCAGTCTCCGCCAAGGGTTATCTTGGATTTTGCTCAGTTGCCGCCAAGGGTTAACTTGGATTATGCTCAGATGCCACCAAGGATTTTCTTGGAATTATGCTCAGATGCCGCCGAGGGTTTTCTCGGAACTATGCTGAGATGCCACCAAGGATTTTCTTGGAATTATGCTCAGATGCCGCCGAGGGTTTTCTCGGAATTATGCTCAGATGCCGCCAAGGGTTTTCTTGGAATTATGCTCAGACCGCCAAGGGTTTTCTTGGAATTATGCTCAGATGCCGCCGAGGGTTTTCTCGGAATTATGCTCAGATGTCGCCAAAGGTTTTCTTGGAATTATGCTGAGATGCCGCCAAGGGTTTTCTTGGAACTATGCTCAGATGCCGCCAAGGATTTTCTTGGAATTATGCTCAGATGCCGCCGAGGATTTTCTCGGAATTATGCTCAGATACCGCCAAGGGTTTTCTTGGAATTATACTCAGATGCTGCCGAGGGTTTTCTCGGAACTATGCTCAGATGCCGCCAAGGGTTTTCTTGAATTATGCTCAGATGCCGCCGAGGGTTTTCTCGGAATTATGCTCAGATGCCGCCGAGGGTTTTCTCGGAACTATGCTCAGATGCCGCCGAGGGTTTTCTTGGAACTATGCTTAGTTATCACCGAGGGTTTTCTCGGAATTGTGCTCAGATGCCGCCAAGGGTTTTCTTGGAATTATGCTCAGTTTGTATTTCTTTCATGCTCAGATTTGACTCATTTCCAACTCAAACTCTTTGAAATCTATCTCAGATTTTGAGCCCACACACTTGCACAGTTGTTTTATCAGTCAAGGAGAATTTTTTTTTGAATTCAAGGATCTGACACTGCCAGTGAGAGCTCGCGCTTAAGGACCTGACATTTTTCTAGTTCGGGGAGAGTTTTACGCTCAATGATCCGAATACCCCGACGAATTGTTAAATCAGGCTGCAAAATGAACTGTCACTAGCTTTGGCATTCGGATATCGCACTATCTACAAAATAGATTTGCTATCTAGTTTGCTTCAACCCTCTACCAAAGAGGGGCATCTGTAGACACCCCATTTTTGCATCCGCCTGATTAATCAAGTCGTCAACCCGATCGCAAAGGTTCCCAATGATGGATGTCTATTCCAATGCTTTATTTTGTTACCAGATATGTTTCAGAAATCCGGATGAGGTATCTCGAACTAACAAAACTTAGAAACCACGCTACGCTAGGAAAATACGACCCCAGAAACATAGAAATCATCATCTTGCAAATTAAAAAGAAGCTTCACGATAAAAATCACTAAATTATCAAAATACCCCTAACATCAAAACAACCCTAGAGCCTGCATTACGCTTAGGAAAACCCACTCAAACACATAAAATAACAAATCGAAACCAAGTAAACCACTTCGCCAATTTTCACAAAATTTGACAAAATTACGAAAATACCCATCATAAAGTTCACGATCATTTCATACAAAAAACTTCATAAATGACAAAAACCAACATTCCCATTGAATTCCTTACGAAAAACTGATTCCAAAACATCCTGGAACATTGAAAAAAGACTTAAAACGTAAAAAATCCTCTCCGAGGGTAAAATGGTAATTTCACAATTTTAATAATTAAAAATTTCGAAATTAATAAATAAATCATTAAATAATGTAAAGTGAAACATTAATAAAATTAATTATAAAATTTAAACAAAAAATTGATCAATCAGGCTTTCAAGAAAAATTGTTGATGGTTCGCAAGATATTTCTTTAAGGACCCCTCCATTTGGGGGTCCAAAGAATCAAAGATATAATAGAGGGGGGTTCTCCAAAAAATTAAAGTCAATCAAGCAAGACTAAAGTCAAGATATTAAAGTTAATCAAATAAGACTAAAGTCAAAATTAAAGTCAATTAAGTAAAACTAGAGTCAAGTATTAAAGTCAATCTCATAAGACTAAAGTCAAAACTTTAAATTAAAACCCTAATCTAAACTAATCGAGTCAATCTCATAAGACTAAGGTCAAAACCCTAAATCAAAATCCTAATTTAAACTAATCAAGTCAATCTCATAAGACTAAAGTCAAAACCCTAAATTAAAATCCTAAAGACTAAGTCAAAACCCTAAAAGAAACCCTAATCAAACCCTAATGCTTCTAAAAACTTTATAAATAGGAGCCTCCACACCCTATTTTCGTATCAAAGAAAAAACCCTAGAAAAAATAGGTGAAGAAGCCTCCACAACCCCTCCAAAACCCTAATTTTGGAGTCCCAACTCCTTCCCTAACACCCCTACTCCGATTTTAGCCTAAAAAATATCCAAAAATCTCTCAAAAACATCCAAAAAATTCACAACAAATTCAAAGCACTCAGATCCAAGAAAGAGATACTTTACCTCGGAGATCAGAAATCAGATCCGGAGATAGAACGAAGTAAGGAACACGGTACAGGGAGCCATTTTCACCAGATCTGAGAGAATAACACTTTTGCAGATCAAATGTAAGTTTTTTTCTTATTTTTTTAATCTAGGTTTGTCATTAGCGATGTAGATTTATTTGGGATAAGTAGAGACCGGCATTGGTCGGGCGGGGTTGGTGCCTAACACCTTCCAACCCCATAACATGATCCTCGAATTTAGATTTTTTGTGGTAGATTAGTTCTTTTTATCCATGTTAGAGTCAATTTAGTTCCTAGACCACAATAACTAGGTGGCGACTCCCAAACCTCAAGGGTCAAAAGCGGATCCGCGCACCCCGCGGATCGAGGGCACTTTCAGTCCATATGCAACTTTTTCCCTCCATATATAATTATAATTTTTTTAATAAAATAAGGTGGATTATAAGACGTTTAATCTTTAAATCATATTTTATTTAGATAATAAATATTTAAATTTTTAAAAATAATCATTTTCATTAAAATATACAAAATTTCGATTAATTTAGATGAGTTTTACTGACTCGGAGGAGATTTCAAATTATCATTTGAATCATTTTTTTTTTCATTTTAGATTTTGCACATGTGATATGCTTGGTTCATCCATCTCATTCATGGATGATATCGAGATAACTTGAACATCTCAGTCTCGGACGAGATTTAAAATCATAACCTCCAACTTGTATGGTTTTTTGTGTCAAAACTCGGTTTGGCATCTCATCTCATATGGTTCATTTCTTTTTTAATTGTCAAAATTCCTTGATTTTCTTTTTATCAACTCTTTAGGTAAAACTTTAACCCTCGTCTTCAACTTTCAAACCTCAAGCAAGACAGGTTTTTTTTTTTTTTTTTTCTTTTGTGATGAGTTAATGATAGTGAAAACTGACGAATCAAAGCTAGGGTGTAAACACCCCATTATACACTCTCCTGATTTGAAAATTCGTCATCTTGGTTGTTGTAGTTTTCTAATGATGAGCAGAGAAAAATTAAGAAATTGAAAAAAACTCGATTAAAGCCTCTTCGAATTCTTCTCAGATTCTTCCAATCTCTTTTTTTTTCTTTCCTTCTTCAATGCACACAACATAGACATTACGCATGCCTATGATCGTTATATATTTCGATAACCTTACAAATCTTGCAACACTAGAAAAATGAAATCTTAAGATTTAGAAATGATCACATTTAAACCAACTAAGTCTTTGGCCGACATTTACACAAATGGATGAAATGACCAAGATACCTATTCAATCTAGAGACTTCTTACACGTAGAAAAATCAAATTGATCACATGAAATTAAACTTTTGACCACATAAAATTCAAACCAAAACGGAAACCTTAATACAAAATTTAAAAATTTTAAATCTTAAACCGAAACCCTAAATAAAAATCGATTTTTTTAAATTGGGGCTTTAATTTGAAATCAGAAAATTCCAATCATAATTGAAATATTTAAGTTACAAAAAATGTCAAACTTTTGAATTCGATCAATCAAAATTGAAGAAGAGAGTTGCGTACGTTTTTACTCACTACACCACAACTTAAAGAAGTAAAAGAAGTGAACGGTTGAGATTAAGTAAAAGTGGGGTGCCAATAGTAATTCATCAAAGTTTCACTTTTTTGCCCAAACAATTAAACACTAAGTGAAACGAATAAATTTTCGACAAATTGGCAACCACTAGATAAACCAAATCCTCAATCAAAATGTAACCATAATTAAATAATCGAACCACCCAAACCAATCTATGAATTGATAATTAATCAAATCAACCGATAAATTAAAATCAATCGATCTAACCACCAATTGATCAATGATCCACGTGAAATTCTTAATTGAGTTTAACACTGAAAACAATCGATCGATCAACATTTCCCAATCATTTTCAAACTAACCAATCAAACCCATGATCAATCAAGATGTTAAACAAATCTTAAGCTTTTTTTTTAAGCATTTGAACCAATCGACAATTCACTAATCAAGGTGTCATGAAAATTGTGAGATTTGTGGGATCATTGCCTCTTTTACTTCTCAAAAGAAAGAGTAATGATTTTCTAACTCCCCGATGTGGCATACTCAAAATACCCTCTTGATGTGGCATGTGATAGAATCATAGATTTTATGCCTCGGATGCATATATGCTCATCCCCCATAAAATCTATGCGGATGTGTATCCGAGGCATATAATCTATGGTTCTAACCCATGCCACGTTAGGACAGTATTTTGAGTATGCCACATGGGAGAGTCAGATTATCACGACTCAAAAAAAAAAAAATAATCCCCATACTCATACACCCTTGATTCGGCCGACCAACATAGGAAAAATAATACTCCTCCAAATGTAAAAGAAATTATATGAAAAAAATTTCCCAATGACTTTAACAAATCAACAATATTAAAAAAAGAAGAATTACACGTCCGATTCCAAAAACCTTTATACCAACAACATGAGACCAAAAAAAAAATTATACGAAAAAATCTCCCAATGACTTTAACCAGTCACCAAGATTGAAAAAACGAAAGAAAAAGACAAAACATGAAGACTCCTTACGCGTAAACCTTTTTACCAACCAGATGAGGAAAAAACAAAACGGATAGAGGACAATCTCTCCCAGAGCCTCACGTCTCTCTCTCTTCAAAAATTCCCATTTTTTTTTACTTTGTTGCTTCGTTCTCTTTGTGACCCAAAACCCTGACCCTCTGACCCTAAAACCATTCTAACCGAACCCCAACCTCAACCATGAGCCATAGTCACAAAATTCTTTGATTTTTTTTCAAAAAAAAAAATGATAAAAATCTCTAAATAAGGGATTAGCTGATTAATTTAGCAAATAGAAGACTTATTGATTGATTGACAAAATATGCTAAAAGTTTTTCCCTACTACATCAAAATTTTATTTTCTTCAACATTCAAATCTCAAGAATAAGATAGGGTTGTTCAGGGGCTTGAAGATGATGGATATTTGTAAGAAATCTAAAACATCGTTTTAACTTTTCTAAAAAATTTCAATGATTTTTACAAAATTTTCATGTACTTATCTGAATTAATTGAATTGAAGCCCCCATCAAATAATTACAAATCCGACTTGTTACTATGTCATAAACCCCAACACTAAATACTAAAATAGAATATATCATGTAACATATTATATATATATATATATATATATATATATATATATCTATATATATACACACACACACACACAACGGGTTTGCTCCCCAAGTCATGTCTTCTAATCTCCACACCCCTCCACAAAAATGTTGCTACTTAAATGCCACAAACGACTTGGTACTGGGGGTGTGTGGGCCCTAGTAAATTAGTCTCACCAAAGGTGGGATATTCCCTAAGCTTAAAAAAAAAAAAAAAAAACAATATATTAACATTGGCATTGATTCTCACAATTCTTATGTGGAGGTGCATGTATAGCCATATATGCTTTTCACTTGTATCTCAAGGAAAAACACTCTATAATACCATACATACATCCACGTTGGCAATGTGAGAATCATTGTCAATTTTAATGTTACTTCAGCATTTTTCATAACAAAAGTCAACAGTAACAAAAAGTGAGCACATCGTCCATCATTTAATCAATTGCCAAATATTAATAATATAACTCCTTAAAAAAGATGGAGGATGATTACAACTAAACAAGAAAGTGATAGGTAATTCTTTCGATCATAGAAGACTATTATACATGGGTTGGGACCCGTAGACTTATGAAAATGAACTCATATGTTCACACACAATTTCGACCGTGTATATGTGAGATGATATGGTTGAGATTTATCTAATAGATATGAAATATATTCTGGAGATACATCTTTTTTTCCAACCGTCGGATTTCACATATACACAATTAGGATAATGTGTGAACATATGAGTCTATGGATCCTGACCCATTATAAAAGGTCAATCTCTTCTATTGATCATGTTTAACTAACGAAGGGTACCGCATCCCTAATCAAATTATCAACGAAAAATCAAGAGAGAACAAAAGTCCAAATCTATTATGTTGATTGTTTCAAAGAACAATGGGTATGTGATAGTTTTAATCAATTATCAATAAAAATTCAATATAGAAAATAGCTATTTAATATCGCTTAAATGAACAGAGGGTAAGCCATGATCACCTGTCTTTCTAACCGATTATCAACAAGAAAGCAGCATATAACATAAATTAAGATAAAACAATTGTCTGAATATGTTTTGTTTATTGTTTTAATGGACATTAGGTGAATACGTTAGCTGATTTTTCATTAATCAAAAAAACTAAAGAAAAAAAAAACCTTTGTATGGATACGATACATCATACATGGTTTCGAACCTCGGTTTGACATCTTGTCTTGTTCATGGACGAGACCAAGTTGTCTCAAAACCCAAAACCGCCTCATTTTAAATAATATTCCCAAAAAATTACCAATCCCCCTCATTTGACCAAAAACCCATACCCCCTAACCCCAAAACCATTCTAACCGAACCCCAAACTCAACCATAAGCCATAGTCACAAAATCTTTTATTTTTTTAAAAAATTCATAAAATTCTTTGAATAAGGGATCAGCTGATTAATTCAGCAAATAGAAGACTTATTGATTGATCAACGAAATATGCTAAAAATTTTCCCCTACTACATCACAATTTTTTTTTCATAACATTCAAATCTCAAGAATAAGATAGGGTTGTTCAGGGGAAAACCATCAAAAAATTTTGGGAAAGTTAAAATGATGTTTTAGATTTCTTACAAATATCCATCATCTTAAAATATCGTTTTAACTTTTCCAAAATTTTCTGATGGTTTTTACGAAACTTTCAAGTACTTATCTGACGTAATTGAATTGAAGCCCCACCAAATAATTACCAAATATGAACTTTGTTACTATGCCATAAACCCCAACAATAAATACTAAAATAGAATATATCATGTAAACCAATATATAGCTATATATTGGAAAATTTGTAATCCAATATTTCATTAATAACGAAGGAGTCGTGCTAGAGTAACATTCAAATTAATTGAGATGGAAAAGAGTGACTGGATTTGCTCCCCAAGTCATGTCTTCGAATCTCTACACGATCCCCCGCAGAAATGTTGCTACTTAAATGCCGTAACACTTGACAAAGTATTGGATCGTGTGTGTGGCCCCTGGTAGATTAGTCTCGCCAAAGGTGGGGATACGCTCCTCGGTTACCAAAAAAAATTATTAAAATTGACATCAATTCTCACAATTCTGATGTGGAGGTGCACACATAGCTATATGTGCTTTTCACTTGTATCTCAATGAAATGCATCTATGGTTCTATACATACTTCACGTCAACAATGTGAGAATCAATGCCAATTTTAATGTTACTTCAGCATTTTCCATAACAAAAGTTTATTAGAATTCTATGTCGTGTGGCCCCATTAAACTCACAATCTTATTGTTTAATTGCACAAGAATTCTATATACATTATAGATATCATATTAAAGACTCTCAATATAGTTAGAATTATAAATATTCTTTGAAATTAGTAAGAGACATTGATAAATGGAAAACTTATTAAAAGAATTACTCTAGGCCCTCAACCTTCATCTATAAAAGAAGATCGGTAACTCCTATTAGAACGTGCAAACAAAACGAACGTGAGTGTGAAAAAATGCACATAAGTAGAGAGTTCTAATGAGAGTGATATCCATCAATCACTAGAACTCTAGCCGATCCATGTAGAAAGAAGTGAGAAGGTGAGTCTAGAAGAAATGATCAAATTGATTGGTGTTTCGAAGCTTTAAAGAACACGTGGATAGAAAGACACACCTCCAATATTTTGAATCAACGACTTCATAATGGCACAAGGTAAATACCATCAATTCGATTTACATTGAATGAATAGTATGCTTGAAGTACGTGATAATTAGATCCTAATGGGAAAAATCAAAGTATATTAAAATTATATTTTAGGATTTTGAATGTGTAAAATCTAACATGTGATATCAAACCCATAGGTTCTTAAATCTCCATATATTGGCTTCGAACTATTCATACATAAATGTTGCCATGTTTTAAGAGAAAATTCTCGTTCCAATTTCTTAATCTCATTTATATGATCATGATTATTATGATTGAAATTCAATTTTAATATTTTGTTCAGATAAGTGATTTCTGTTTTGCTCAAAGATTACATTTAATTGAATTCAAATTTAGATTATATATATATTTCGGTATAATTGAATTCAGTTTTGATTTTATATATTTCGATTTTGATTATATTATTTTGGTCTAAATGAATTCAGAATTTTTATTATATTATTTTGGTAATTGAATTCAGATTATAGTTATATATAATTTCATCAATTGATTCAGTTCTTGCTTATATAATGATCCAATCGATTTTGATTTTTACATAATGATACAATTGATTTTTGTTTTACTTAATGATTCAATTGATTTCGATTTTACTTAATAATCCAATTGGTTTTGTTTTGCTAGATGATTCAATTGTTATAACATATGGATGGGCGTATGACGTGGATAATTACGTGGGTTTAACAAATAAATAAGGGGAGGAAAATATGTGTTGGCTCACGTCTTTTGAAGGGCATCTGGAATTTAGACAGGGATGGGAAAAGAGTTGATGACGTGGATGTGCCCATGTTACACCAACGTTAACTAATCTCACAGACTCCAAGATCTCTTGACCAATCACATTAGCCCGCATGTATTATTAAGATTCTCAAATTTACAAAAGTACCCTCATTATAGTCACGTGTCAGACAGTGGAGCGACTGTGAAATCTGTGAATAAACTTTTGTGAGCAAAACATTTCTGGTCAATTAGCAAAGACTTGTGTAGTTGAACTTTCAAAACGAGGAAGGTTTCTTCACTTTATGAAGCTACCAGTTGACGCACATATTGTTGACGCATAATGCTAGTGGAGGATTGGAATTTTTTTACAGCAGTCCGTCCATTTTGATTTTTTTTACAATCCTTATACTCTTTATTAATTAAATACAAATCCAAACACGGCTTCTTCGATTGAAATAGTAGAACACTTGTCTTACTAATGTAGTAAGATTTTAATCCGTACTAAGGGTCTTTTTACTCGTATGGATAACCACATCACCAGTCCAACACTACCACAACTCTTTAAATTTCATCAAAAGCCTTCAATCAAAAAAATAAAATTAAAAAAATAATTTTTTTGAGCTTGTTGTGAGTTTTTGAAAATTACCGAACTTCCAAATAACTCCTAAACTTAAAATTGAAATACAACGGTAAAAAGTAACTTTTTTGGGGATTTATTTTTTCAAAGTTCATATACTTTTATTCTCGACAAAAGTAAAGCATCCAATCATATTTTTGAATGCCAAAAGGTGAGCGCAAGGTTAATAAAAAACAGTAAAATATTTTAGAGAATCATTTTTCCTACAAAAGCAAAGGATCTTTCTCTTGGTTCCTAATTAAAAATAGAGCAGATGCAATCCCTAATAACAATGAAGAAGATAAAGAATGTGTTTTCGAAATCAAAGGAATGAACTATCCCCACTTTTAAGATAAAGAATGAGTTTGATGAAATCGATGACCTCATAAAACAAGATGTCGAAGAAGGGTCGCCAATGCTGAATGCACGTTGTCGAAAAAAACCTCCTAATGATCACATAGCTTGAAACAAATCAAATCACCTCAAATATGAATGGACAATCCAAAAAATAAACATTATTGAATGGCATCTTTTGGACCTTGAAATAGGTTCGATGTAGGCTCCATTGTGGGCTCGATCATTGGCCATTGCCTCTTTTGGGTCTTAAATGGTCTTGATGTGACCCCATCAGGGGCTCAATCATTGACCTTAGTTTGGAATTTCATCAATCCGCAAACAACTTTAAAAGAATATGATGGGTTGAACCATACAAACTCGTAGCGATTTGATCTTGGGTGAGTTTGTCAAGGGGCTTAGAGATTAGAACTGAAAAGTTGGGCTTGGACATGAAAATTGGAATATCTTGGACTGAACAGAGGTAATTGGGGTAAAAAGGGTGTTTAATTTGTGGACCGGATCAATAATGGGACACAATTCGTCTGAATGTAACAAAATGGATGCACAATTATTGATCTCTTTCCTTCTTTGCTTTGAAAAGTGAGATATACAAGTAAAGTGAATGATTACTCAAGGACCAAGGTCAAACCCTCAATGAGAACTACTTTTCAAATTTAAAAACTTGGCTATTGACACTGGCTCCCTCCAAAGGTTTTAATTTCAATTTTCTGTCGTAACCACAATATCGCCATTGAAACAATCATGTGGTGACTGAAGAAAGTGATTAGCAAGAGCACATAGATGGCATAGCAATAGACAGTAGATATCCATAAAAATGAAGAAAAGCATGAATAAAGGAAAGAGGTCGTGATCTGATGATCTTTGGTAGTCCGACGAACAGCGTCGATGTTGCCCTCCAGAAGATGACTTGAGTAGGACCTAAAACTTGATTACTAAATCAACGACTCTGATACCATAAAGAAGATTGGATATTAGATTGATTCTCTTCGTAATGATTACAAAACCCTAATAGGATTTATATAGAAATCATAGAGAATCCTAAATAGAATTAAAATCTAAGAAAATCTAATCTAACCATATCTATCTAAATCATAATCGAAATGAGATGGTATGGTGTATCACATTACACCTTATTGCAATGCATCAAATCCTAATACTCTAACAGTAATAACTATGTAATGTTATGTTATTATTCTATGTCAATATTTCTTTAATTGTATTTATGCATATACATTGGATTCCTTCTAAGAGCAATACACAAAAAAATAAAAATAAAAATAGAGACTTTTATTTCACACAAACAAACAAACTAAAAACAAAAAAAAGATTGTATGCTTTCTCATTCTCTTTACCAAGTTTTTATTTCTATGAAATATCTATCTTTCTATATTGGGGTTTTTAGGCAAAAGTGTGTATTGTGAATTGGTAGATTCCTACTTTCGTGCAAAAGGTGGACGTTTATAGATTGAGATCAAGTTGTTGTATCATGGGGGCAGTGTGCCACGAATCTGCTTGCACATATTCTAAATTGTTGCAAAGGAGTGAAACATCTTAAAGAGAACAATATAGTATGTGCCTCAACTCGATATCAATCTGAAAATATTTTTAGTACATGTCAGAATAGATTTATGCAAATTTAGGATTGGGATTTTTTTGCTTCAAATATTATCCAAAAATATTATTTGCCTATATTTAGATTTCATAATCTTTGAGTTTTTTGTATTATATCACACCAAGTGGTAAATCTCATTGGAGCGAGGAGGAAGGTGTTAATTGGATTGAGTTAGAAGGTATAGACTTACAAACTTCTCCTGCCACACCTCTCACAATCACATATAAGATGCTTAGTTTTGAGTTAGAACTTAGGTAGAACCGACTATTCTTAACAGTTAGGAGATGAAATCTTGTTCATGAAAAAGATGTACGTTTAAAATCAGAAAAATTACACAGACACTTAAATTATTTTTGGAATTTTCTAAACTAAGGAATGAAAATCTAAAACTTTGTTCAAACATAAAGGAACTTTGACTGATTTGTGAAATGTTGTTATGTTTTCATTGCATACGGTGATTTTGATTTTACTATTTTTATTAAGTGTTGATATTTTGTGGGTAATACACTGCAAACCCTCACAAGTAAAACTCGTCTATTAGTAATAACCTAGGAGTTTAAGGATTTGTTGCATTAGCTAAATGCAATCGTGTAACCTACGAAAGTGGTTTACAATTTAGTTTTTTACTTAATTTTTTCTAGGGACTAGCAAATTCTAAGTTTGGGGGTGTGATCAAGGTTGAAAAAGTGATTTCTAGAACCCTAATTTCATAGACTTTATGGATAAAATCTATAGTAAATCCTCTAATTAGATATAATTCATCATTAGTCCATAATAATTATCGATTTCAATAAAATTATGTATTTTTACACTAATTACAATTATTTTCTTATAACAGGAAAAAGTCACAAAATTTCGAAAATGAATTAAAAAAAATCCAAAGCATTTACTATGATCCAAGATCCAAACAAAGTCAACTGACTAAGACCCAGACTTAGTGGCCCATCCTGGATTGCAGCACCCAGGTTGGGTAGGGTGGCTCGATGAATAATGCATGATTTTCCTCAAGATTTGTACGTTAGTAAGGTGGTATGATTTATAACGAAACAAATTAGGGTTTTGAGTCTTTGTAAAACACAAAAGTGTTTCGAATTCAAAAGGAACCCTTATTTGATCTATAAATAAAAGACCAAACCAGAGTCAAATTATCTCATTTCCTCTTAAATCATCTTCTCTAATTCTCTTTTATTTTTAGTTTTTAGATTTTTAGGTTTATTTTCTATGGAAGATTTGTAAACATAATGAGATTTTACAAGATTCAGATCCAAGATCAATAAAAATAAATTCTTCTTTTCTCATTTCTTCAGTTTTATTTAATTTTTCTTTGATTGATTTTGCACTGTTTCTCAACTAAACCTCCATTAGAGAAGTCAATGAAATCGAAGCAAAATATAATGAATGAACTTGTTTTGAATCTATCATTCTTTAATGTTCTTAATTGATTTACTTTTTTTTACAAGTATTAAATGTTTATTTTAAATTATCGAGAGTTTTGATGATTTAATCTTAGATAAGGTCAAGTTAAAATCATGGTTAGTTTTGGTAATTGATTTTAAATGTCTATATTTGTTCATTTAAAAAGAAATTACACTTTTTAATTATTGTGTCTGCTAAACCAGATGCACTTTTTCGATTTATGGGCATTAGCTTCGTTTGAGTAAATTGAGATAAAAATGATTTGAACTTATTTTATTTATTATATTTTCTAGGGTGAATTTGGTTGATCTAATATTTCTTTTATCGTTTCTATATTTAATTAGTTTAATTAAATATTCCGAAATCAGTTTTTAATTGGTTACTCATAGTCTTTAATTGATTTTAAGTTAAAATGATAATTTGATAATGTTGTCTTTGTGGATCGACTATTTCTTGCCAAGGTTTTTATATTTTTGTTCTATTATTCATATTGATTCATAACTACAACTTGAACAAATGGCATTGATTTTGAAGAGATTTTCTCTCTAGTGGTGAAAATGTCATCTATTTAGGCTGTGTTGGGTCTGCAAGCATGGTTCTTGAGATTGAGAAACTAAATGTAAAACTAGCATTCCTCTATGGTGACTAAGGCAAAGAAGACTTGGTTTGCAAACTAAAGAAGATCTTATATGGGTTAAAGCAAGCACCACGACAATGGTATAAGAAGTTTGATTCCTTTATGGTTGTTCATGGATTTAAAAAGATGACTTCAAATCATCATATGCTTATGAAGAACTTTTCAAATAATGACTTAATCATTTTGCCACTCTATGTAGATGACACGTTGATTGTATGACAAGATGTTAGTAAGATTGATAAGTTGAAAAATAAACGTGTTAAGTCTTTTGCTATGAAAGACATGGGACCAACAAGGAAAATACTTGGCATGAAGATCTCCTGTGACAAAAAGAATGGTAAGCTCTAGCTCTCACGTGAAAGATATATTGAAAAGGTGCTTGAAAAAATTCAATGCGAACAAGGCTAAAGCAATTGGTTCTCCACTTGCGAATCATTTCAAACTCAACTCAAAACAGAGTCCTATAAGTGAGAAAGAAAACAAAAATGAAAAGAGTTCCTTATACTTCAGAAGTTGGCAATTGATGTACACCATGATACGCACTAGGCTAGACATAATTTATGCGGTTGGTGTTATCAGTGGATTTATCTCTAACCTAGCAAGGAACACTGGGCAACAGTGAAATGGATTTTCAAGTATCTCAGGGGAACTATCAAGGTGTGTTTGTGTTTTGGTAAGGATGAACCTATTTTAGAAGGTGTCACAAATGCAGACATGGCAGGAGATATTGATTCAAGGAAGTTCACATCGGGGTACTTAATGATTTTTTCAAGGGGAGATGTGTCTTGTCAATCTAAATTGCATAAATGTGTTGCCTTATCTACAACAAAAGATGAGTTTATTGCAGTGGTAGAAGGATGCAAGGAAATGTTGTGGATGAAGAGATTTGTTCAAGAATTGGGATTAAAGCAAGAAAAGTATGTTCTCTTTCGTGACAGTCAAAGTGAGCAAGAATGCAAGTTTCCATTCAAAATCGAAGCATATTGACATAACTTATCAACAAACAGTTGCAAGTTGAGAAGATCCATACTGAGGATAACACTTTAGATATGATGACCAAGGCTTTATCTAAGGACAAACAAGAACATTATTGCACATTGGCAGGATTGGGTGAGCCCTCCTCACGAGTCGGGGCGGTGGGGATTTTGTTGGGTTATCCCTCCTCATTATGAGGTGGGTCCCACAATTTTGGAGAAGCCAAATGGTCTTTCCTCTTTGGTTGTGTTAGTGGTGTTTGTTGAGGAGAGTTAATACTCCTATTACTCTATTCTCTCCTTTCCAATGTACAAGAGAGTGGTGCCCATTTTTCTTTGGTGATTTTTTGCTTCCTACATACCATTCTCAACGGCACATATGCAAAAGAAGGAGAAGAAAAATCAGTCCCCATTCTTTCCACATATTTAAGCATGCATTAAGCCGACTTCGATAAGTATTTTCGAGTTTGTGAAGGCTTTAATCCAAAAGCTCAAGGATCAGGTAAGATCTTGTTGTTTAGTTGATTGGAATCCACCTTTGTTGGTGAGTACATTTGTAAACTATTGAAAGTTTGAGATTCATTAACCATCTAATTTGGAAGTTTTTATTTTTATTATTTATTTATTTTTTAAATTTGATCTTGTTGAAAAATTCGGAAGATACCCGAGAATGAACAAAGAAGTTTGACCGAGGCTTGTGTTGAACACAATGTCCTTAAGACAATTTTGTTCCCGCAACTTGGTGCACACGGATCAATGAACAATTGTCTCCAAGGATACAACGATCACACGTGTAGAGGCAGCACTACAATCTACACGTCTAGCTAACCGAACGCTACTGTTTATACTCTCAAAGAATGCAAAAGGAAAACAGAATGCTTGCACGTTTAAACAGGAAAACAGAATGCTTGCACGTTTAAACAGCAAAGAAGAAGAAGAGAAAATTTTTGAGTGAATAAAACTGAGGTCGAGATGACCTATTTATAGAAATTTAAGAGACAAGGTGTCTCTTAGAAGGACAGGTGCATGTGTGTCTCTTAAGAAACACCCAAAGAAATCAAGGGAGGTGTCCTTACTGGCCGAACAGGCACCCATGGTGTTCTTATGGACGGTGAGGGGTGTGTGTGCCCCTTCATAAGAAAACGGATTTTTTTTTTTTTTTTTAAAGCTCAGCCCAAGCCCACGTGAAGCCAAATTGACGAAATTTGCACCCCCCCTGCGCGCGCATCGTGTGCCCGCAAACGCATTAAGGATATTTTGGACCAATGGATCAAATCCTTCTTGAGCCCATGGGCCCCTTGTGCGCGTGCGTGGGCTTATCCAAGTCTCTCTCTCATATACACTTAAGTGATATAAGAAGTTCTATATAAGAACTAGACAATTTTCTTATTCCTATCCGATGTTGGACTAAAGAGTTCTCTTATAAACTCAATAATCTTATAAACCACATACAACAAACCATGGCTAATAGGGGTTCTTTGGAACTGATTTGTCATTCACCCATCATGGATTTTTGACAACTAAAAACATGAAACTATTCTCTTCAATGAGATGAATAAGTTTCCAAGTGGTCCATCCTCAAAAAATTAATGGGACCCACTTGTATTGTAGCTCTAATATCCCTACTTGATCACAAAAATCTGGATTAAAAAAATGCAGATTTTTTTTTTTTCCAACAGATCTAAATCATGAGTATTACATGTGATGTTTTGTGGATTGTAGAAGAATCGCTACAAGAAAATGGAGCTACAGAGGATTCATTCCTATCTAAATCACCATATTTTAGGAAAAGTAATATAGTTTTTTTTATTATTAAAAAAATAATTTTTAAGATTTTATCAAAAAATAATAAATCGACGATCTAACAACTGATTTTCAACATGATTTTAACTTACTACCCAAAATATCCTTTACCCTTTGAAACATGATGGTCAAACTGCCAATTTTCCAAAGTAAATATATATTAAATTATATATTATTACATATAATAGTATAATTAATTATAATATAAAGTATAAATTATTTATAATTATATTTAGTTATATATTATTATAAATTATAATTCATTATAAAGTATATAAAATAAATATATAATTAAATTAAGTTATAGAAATCTTGTTTAATATAATTTAATACAGAATGGTAAATTTGAAATTTTTAATTAAAAGAAGAATCGGTGGTCCAATATTACTTTTAATATTGTTTTTTCTTCTTTTATTTACAACACACCAGCCTCTTGTTTAATAAAATACGAACAACTGAAAAGCATCCACCGTTCTGTGCGTACCTCCACGTCAGCAAAGTGTGAATTGTTGTCAATCTTGAGTCATCCAACACGAGTCAAAACAAAATAAAAAAAAGTCTCGCTTTGGTTCATGTAGTTGGTCTTTTTCAGGATTAGGGTTTCGCGATTCTCTCCACGAAATGGATTCTTTGGATTCCGTTGTAGATCCTTTGAGAGGTTTCGCAAAGGATAGCGTTCGCCTCGTCAAGAGGTGCCACAAGCCGGATCGGAAAGGTGATTCCGTTTGCAGTCCCTATGATCCATCAATAAATCATGAAATTTTTTTTTTTTTTTTTTTTTGGTTTAAGTTTTTGATCTGATATTCTTCGTTCTGGTTTTTCGAAATTTCAATTCCATCTCTGATTTTCTTATTAGTTATTTCTTTTTCGTTCTGATCTTGGCAATTTTGGGGATCGGATGTGTTCGATGCAGAATTCACGAAGGTCGCTCTTCGTACGGCAATTGGTTTCGTTGTTATGGGGTTTGTTGGATTTTTCGTCAAATTGATCTTCATTCCAATCAACAATATCATCGTTGGATCTGGTTAGGTAAAGATTGAAATCTTGATTTCTTGTTTTTCTTGATTTCTTGTATTATTTTCATATTATTTCATGTAATTTGTTGGAGGAAATTATGGATATATCGTTGATTTTGTTGTATATGAAGATGTTTTTGTTATTACAGGGTTTCTGTTTCAGTATTTTTATAATGAGATTTGCAATTTTTTGAGCCTTGAGGAATTAATAAATAGCCAAAGATTATGTTTAAATTATAAAATAAAAAACAAAAAACAAAAAATACCCAGTTATTTTATTTGCTTAAAATATATTTTTTTTTTTATACTATCAAAAAGAATTCCTAACTAAATACAGGAAGACATATGCCAATATTGCCAAACATTGAGCTTTCTTGTTGAGAAATTTCCCAACATTGACATTAATTAGGTTTAATTGCTTATTGAATTAGAAGAACTACTATGAATTCCTTTTGTGCTATTTCGGGTTGGTGACCTCGACCTCTCTTTCTTTTTAATCTAATCTTCTCTTTAACTATTGAAAAAACTGAAAAGGAATGACTATCCTTAAGTTAGATAGAGGACACCATTTGAGTATTCATGAATTATAATTGTATAAGAAAATCTTTAGGTTGTGGAGTTTAAAATGTACGAAGTTCCCTTGCCCCTTTCCTGGCTTAAATCTCGTCTGGAGGCAACATTTTGATCAACAGAAAAAAAACGATGCTTTCTTGACTATACACTTCAAAACATTCAGTGTTTCGTATTGGTCTCAGTTGATACCGATGTGTGTCAACCGATACATTCTTGTATTTTGAAACATCTTTTACTGAGACTGAAGCAGGTGCATTGATAAGGTGTCGATTGTTCCCTGAATATCCATATATTTGGCTCTCGAGGAAAAGAAACATTTTAAATTTAGGAATCATATTGTTAGGTGAACGAGTGGTTGATTGCAAATTGATGAAGTGACTGGTTGAAAGATTGATAGAGGGTTAAAGATGGAGAGTACAGGCTCGGTCTATTTGTGTGGAACTCTATTGAAAGTCGTGTGCACACAGTTAATAGAAGTGAAAAATCTGTGAGTGATTGAATGGGACATATGCATGTCTGTAACAGCTGTATAATTATATAAGCATGTCATTACACTTATGGACAGTAAACAGAAATAATAGTGAATTAATTTTTGTTCAAATGCTATTACGTTAATAAGTATATGTGCATGTCCAGAATAGTTGAGTAAACCAGTTTTTACAAATGATTTCTTTTCTGTTTGTGGTTGAAATTTGGCTATGGGCTGAAGAAAGCTCGAAGCATGTAGTCTGTAAAGCTTTATTAATCCCCGTAAGAAAGCAAGCAATATAGCTTGACAAAGGTTTCATTTATGTAAAAAGATTTGTTATAAATACAATATTAAGTTGGTTGTTTGGATTGAACTAGCTTTCCTGCTGTTCAGCCTCATACTCATACAAAGATCTGCCTTGAGATCATGGATTGGCCATATGTCAAATATTACGTGGGAGTGGAGTGGCATTATGGTGGAAGAAAGAGTAACCTTGACATGCGATTACTCAATTATACATAATTGAATTATCTAAGAGTATCTAGAACCTAGAGATGCCTCCATGTATAGTCTCTTGGTGGTGAGCAACAACCCTACATCAGTTCCTTAATTGAGTCTATGTATTGTTTGAGAGGTTGGTGAAGCATGAGGAATCAAACTTAAAGTGGTTGAGTTGTCTTTGACTCTTGCCTAAACTAAGTTGATGGCATTTTTGCTTGGTGGTTGTTGTGTCCTGGTAGATAAGAGAGAAGGTGTTTGAGTGAGAGCAAGAGAAGAGAGGCAGAGAGAGGGATAGCAATTGCTTTTTAGAATGAGATTTAGATTTTTTCATCATGCCTGTTTATGTATTGGCGTATCCTGTTGTGTGAAAGGATAGAAATACCATTAACTGAAATACATTGCAGATGTCAGGACGTGCTTTGACACTTGATGGAATAGGTTGTTTTGATATACTGTAGCAAATGATCCATTTTTTTTTTATAGTATTACCTTGAAAGTGACACATTTTGCTAATTCTCATATTCTTGTGGAATTTTTTGCCAAAGAACCTTATCATTAATATAAAATTAATTTGGTCGCCACAAAAAGCTATCTAAAAAGAACGTCCAATTATATCTATTTACTACTAGTTATGTTTTCTGTGAAGATTCATTTTTTTTCTACCTCAGAATGATGTACCATTACTGCTTGTATAACTCAAAACTACTATGAATTCCTAGGTTTATAATTGTTGTTTTGATGGCAATTCTTCCTCTACTGCTATTTCCTTGGCCTCTGAATTTGTTTTAGGTTGCGTGGCGAAGTACTAATTGACGGTAATGTCCTTTATAAAACTGTAGGAATTATGCAGTGGTGGAAGCAGTCTATCAGAGGGCCAAGTGTATAAAGAGAGAAGAACGTTATACAACCTCTTTGGGCTCTTTCTTTTCTTGTTTTAACAGTGATATTATGGGGGATTAGACTTATTTTATTTGAAACATGTGATATTACAATTTTGTTAGCCTTTACTGTTTTGTAGTTGAACTAGTTTAGTGCCTTGTGAGGAAATTGTGGAAGCTTTTCCATTAAGAGATCTCTCTTTCACCATTATTGTGTTTGGGTTGGTTTTAGTATTTCAGTTGGAATTAGACCTTTGTCATTTTTCTTCATATGAGGTAAAGTTGCATCAACGCAGAGTTGTACTTGTGGAGAAGACTACAACGAATCAATAATATTTTACCTTATATAGTTAGGCATTCATGGCAAGCTGCCATGGCTGACAGCATGTTTACAGAAGAGATGCACAAATTGATCTCCACATGAAATCAAGCCCAATGCCAACAACTATGACAGTTTGAGGACATCATCTTACACCCATACTTCTATGAACAGGAACTTGCGATCATTAATAAATGTATCTCTTTCTTCAAATAAAATTAAAAAAAAAAAAACATTTTCTTGAATTAGACCTCAGAGCTCCATTGATCTCACTATGCCAGTCTCTTTATCTCTCATCGATGCAAGGTTGTATAAATGAGCATTAAGTTGATTTAGACATGGTACGTATCAAATTTTCAAGTGATATTTAATTCCTCTTCCTCGATCTCCCACCATGTCACACACTCTCTAATTCAATTTTATAAAGAAAGGAAAAACATAACGTGAATTCGAGGACTTGACCCCCCACGTTTTGCTGAATATCAGAGATACTCCCTATGCTATGAAACTGATGACATGCATTGCTTGACCTCAATCTTCTAAATAAATTAATAGGAAAAGATTCAAATGCCCTTAGCTTCACCTTAATCAAAAACTCAAAATTTTCTTTTTAAAACAAATCATCTTCAACCTCTTTTAGATAAAAATTTTAACCCTCATACTCTATCTTAAGATTTTGTCTAGTTCAAGCCTTTAACCTTCAATTCTCATTGCTAGATATAGTTTTTGAGAAAACATAAAAGCATGAAATTTTTGATAGAAAAATCTAGGATTTTCTATAAAGGATGAAAGGTAGAAAATGGTGGATGAAGAAAAGGTTGAATAGATGAAGTTACCATAAAAGTTGTAGAGTTTGAAAATGAATGATTTTGAGAAGAAAAAACAAAGAGGATTTTTGAGAAAATAAGAAACGATGGTATTTTGGGTAGAGAAAGCTAGGATTTTATCATAGGACTAATTCTAGGTAGAAAACGATGAATTCAAGATAAAGCTAAGTAGATATGCCATGGAGGTTGGAGAGCTTGAAGATAACTGTTTTTTAGGGAAAAAATTAAATCTGAGTTTTCGGCTAGAGGTTGAAGATGAGGGCATTTGGGGTTTTCATGTTAGTCCACTTAAAAGACTGGTCAAGGGGGGATGTTATCAATTTCAAAATACTTCAGTATCTCTAATATTTAGCAAAATGTGAGGGGCATGTCTAAATCACCCTTTTTTTTTATAGAAAATAATAATATTCACATGTTTGAATTTGAGAATATTTAATAATTTTTTATTTTACTTCTCCCACTTATATATACACAGGTCAACATTGATTAATGTGATGTCAATCAGATTGTGATCATAGTTCAAACTATCGTTCCGTTTCATAATATTTTTTATGAAATATATTGTTTTGGTAACAACCCGAGATGAAACAATACTGAAAATGAAATATATTATGTTTCGGTGATGCCTTTGGGCAATCAGAGGAGGAGGAAAGGAAGAGTGAAGAAGAAGAAAGAAGGAAGAGAGATTACATGGAGATGGGTAGCAAAGAAGAGAGAGAGAGAGAGTTACCATGAGATCATTGGAGTTACGCTCTTCTTTAGTTTTTTTTACTTAATTTATTAACAAATGAACTCTTTGAAACAAATATATGCCCTTAAGCTAGATCTTCTTTGGAAGATTAGGTTATTTAAATAAACTCCATTTTAATAAATATTTGAGATATCCAATATTACTAAACTGATTACATGCCATTTGACCAGTCTTCTGTAAAAGAAACCTAAAATAAATGTATGGAATGTTTCAGGAATATTTTGGCATCGTTTCAATTTTTAGAAAAAAAAAAAAAAAAACCAAATGTAGGACTGAAAAGAGATTTTAAACCATGACTGCACTCATACATTTCATCAAATCCAATTTTCCTCGAGATATAAAACATATCGAAGTGATATTACCTTTAGTGGAAAATACATATATATATTTTACTAGGATCAATTCGCAGTGTCCGATACCCTCGCCATGGCCTTATGTTGTGCGTTTGTGCAAACCCACATACTCAACTGTGTGGCACAGAAGTTTCTTGGGCTTAATCTTGTGGGCGTGCTTGTCCTGTAAGAAACTTGCATAAAGGGTTAGAAAGAAATCAAAATCCTAGTTCCTCCTAATAGAAATTATGAAAAAAATAACTTAAGAACTTGTCCTTGAGATCAAACTAGTGGTGATGTCTTCAGGTTCATAGAAAAAACCTAACAAACAAACAAACATGCGAAAGAAAGAACGAGAGAAAAGATCAATTATCAGTATCAGTGATTACATCATCATCTTGTCATCATTGCGGTGCAAAATCCTTGCAGATGACTAAGGAACAAACCTAGCACAACAGCTTCGAGAAATAGAGACGGAAAAAATACAATCAAGCCAAAGCAGTTGGAGATGGGTGGAACGCAGTGCCACAAGCGATCCACGGTCGTTTCTTTCCAGTTGGGAGTACACAACCAGGAACTTTCCTCCAATCCCTGCTCGACACGTCATAGGTAACCAAGCGATTCATCTGCTTTGATCTCAAAGACAGCATGAGCAAACCCCTGTTACCCAAGCAAGTCATCCGTACGTGCTTCCCATAAAAATCCAAGCACCATATGTTTGGCATTCTGTCAACCTCCTTCCATAAGAGTGTCATCTTCTGCAACTCCCATATGCACACACAAGTGGCTGCATTCTTAGTCAGCAAACCAACGAGCATGATCTGACCACCACATTCCGCAAGAGAGTGGTCCGTCAGATGTGGGGGCGCTGGAACGGTAAACTGCTTCCAAACCCCTGTAGCCATGTCGTAGGACACGATCCCTTCCGGGTCACCACGCATGAAGTACAATGCACCGTTGATGGACACAGCTTGTGACCTAAAGTTCAGGGATAGAGGAAGCTTGATTCCAAAGGGTATGCTCCCCAGACGGGTCCATGTGTCCTTCATCGAATCGTAAACCTCGTGTTCCCCATCACATCCTAGCCAGAGAATCTTGTAACCTTTCCCAGTCAGAGTCATCCCGACAGCCACACGAGACCAGATCCGGACCGACCTTGCAGGAAGTTCTTTGAATGACTGAGTCAGAGGGTTGCACACGTAGAAGTTTCGGTGGCCAATGTCGAGAAAACAGACAAGACCACCTGCCGATGCCACAGGGAGGAGTATCATCTTTGTAGGCAAAGAAGGGATACAAGGGTGATACCATTTCTTCAAGGAAGGGTCGTACATAGCTCCACTGTTGGCATATTCGTGAGTGATTGTGTAGAACCACGGACATCCTTGTGGAACTTCAGCGCACTGTTGGGAGAAACTTTGAGAGGCTAATAAGGAATTCCATTTCCGACAGACGGATCGCAATCGGAAGAATGTGGCAGCAGGAAGTCTTGCGATAACAGCTTCAAAGAGATCCTCGGGGAATTCTTTCCAGATCTGTTGTTCCATTATCTCAGTCGAATCAGCATCCCCGAGCAATTTTTCAATGTTCCGCTCTTTTCGGGGTTTCTTGGCTGGTGGAGACTTGTAAGGTTCCACCATCTTGAAGTTGCCAGACTTCTCTCCACTCAGTATAAGACTGTAGTAACCATCGTACACTGAGCTGTTATCGAGATTGAGGGAGCACCATCTGTGCAAAAGGAATATCATTCAGATTTTGATATTCATATATATTGCCCTAGATCATACATGTGTGTGTGTGTGTGTGAGTGTGTGTGTGAGTGTTGCTCCCCTCATCATTATCATCCTCAAATCCTTACAAAAAGAGTTTCAGTTTCTAGTCAATTATTCCTTGGGATACAAATGATGAAGAATGGTAACCTAAGTAATCTCTTGTACTCCTTTTTCCATATTAGGAGGAAGTATTATTTTCAACTTCCAAGGCAATATCAACAGCCTCAGAATAGAGACCTCAGCCTTGGCTAAGGCAACTCCTATGCAACTAGGTGCTCACCTAAGACAAAAAGACCTATCCATGAGGCCCTGACTTTAGGCTCCTAAGAGAGCCTACATATATACACATAGCCAATCAACAGAGGCTTATGTCATTTATTGGGGGTCAGCTGCCCAAACCATCTTCCACCTTGCAAGGACAATAATTTCTATTAATACTTTTCCACGAGAAGATCTACAAAAGTAAGGTGGTGGAAAAGGCCACTTAGTTTCGCACTCAATGCTACCTACATCTTTCAACATTAGTCATACCAAGAACCCAGCTACCTTTTTCATTTTTTCACTTGAGTATATAAATCTTTTACATTTACTGATATCCAAATGCCCTACATGGATACTAGCATGGACAGTGGTAGAGGAAACGGGAACATGACTTCCTTTCCCAATATCCAAGCCATGGATGTGGATACGAGTATTACATCCAACATGTTGGTATCATAATTTTTTTATTTTCCCAAGCTAAATAGTATTTTATACATTCATATCATGTCAAATTCAATGGAACTTTCAAAATTCGCAAAGTTCCTTTCATTAAAATTGGCAACATTACACTGGTACACTGCATGTTTTCCTATAAATAAAACAAAGGAAAATGCTCAGCATTATGAAAATACATAATAGCACAGTAGCAAATGAGAAAATGGTACACTACAAGAAGCAAGCTGAAGAATCTGAGTAGCCTAAGCTTATATTTCACCAACGATCAGTTGTGAAAAGAACAAACAATAGGAGCCAAGCAGTAAATGCAGAAACATTAAGGAGTCTGACTTAAGAGCTCCAAACAAGGGGCCTTATATACCCAACTCATGAATTGGAGCCAACTAATGGAGCACATTTGGTACTAAACCACCAAAAATAAGGCTCCATAACGATGATGACACTCATTCGTAAGGGAGTTTTTGTGGGGCGCCAGAAATGTTAAACAGCGGCTTATCTCTAGTCAAAAGGAACATAATGCGAATGTCACAGGACAAACCAGATTCTTGGGTGACAAGAATGAAGAAATAAGACAACCAGCTCCCAACGAATTGTTTCACTTGATTTGAAAGTATGCCATGAAACTCAAATATGGGTCCTTTAGCCAATAGATATTCAAAAGGAAATAGGCTTTTAAACCCCAAAACACTCTTACATAGGTGTGAACTCAAAAAGAAGGGTAGAGGCTTTGGTAGGATGGCAAACCAATCCCTTGAAGTGTCCCCATTCAAAAAATTTGAACAGGTGCATACTAATTTATTCAAGTATGCAATTCACAGATTTAGGGAATCATACAGAATTCCACCACTATTTGGGTACAGTCAGATGTTATTCGCTCAAGAATTCATTCATTTCCTCAGGAAAAGAGACAAGAAAAAGATAACCAAAAAATTGACGGATGGGGAAATCAACCAAAAAACGCTTACTTTTCCAGTGCATAAACTAATTTCAGTTACCTGAATAAGAATCAATCCATGTAAAAAGAAGTGGACAAGCTTTACCACCTTAGCATCAAACCAAAGAGACCTTAAGTTCACTTACAAATAGAAATGGGTGAACATTGATTACAACAAAATCCATGTAGAACACTTGCCCCAAAGCTAGAGTGCAACCCAAGTATTTTTAGCTTTAGACTAAAAACCATAAAGGTTTCTTCCACACAAAATTGACAAGACTGCATGCAATTATCACTGCCAAGGATATATGGACATGAATTTCTCACCTACACACCAGTTACTTTGCCATGTACAAAGTAATAACCCACTTAAGTGCTTGAATCTAACATGAAAACTAGGTCAGAACCTGTGTGGTTTACAAAAATGTTCTCAAATGCGGAAGAGAACTTATGAGCACTCCTTTTAAATGAGCTGATGATTTTCAAGCCAATCAGGCTTGTGGGATCAATGTAAAAATTCATTGCAAAGGTTCTACATTCTAGCATCTAGGATAAAAGAGGTCACTCACTCTATTATTGGACTGAAACAAGGAAAATTTGTTGGAGGTCAATACATACCGTATGAGGTTTCAATTGCAAATGAATCATGGATACGATGATTTGGTCAAGGAATAGGGGGATTGTGAGCATAATTGATATAGAGAAAGCATATGATCATGTAAGTTGAGAGTTCTTGAGATATTTGTTGGTCTGCATGGGCTTTGGTGAGAAATGGACATGATGGATTCTGAAGTATGTATTGTCAACCTCCCTTTCCATGCTAATTAATAGCAATCGAACAATCTTCTTCCAAAGCTCTAGAAGGTTAAGCAAAAGGGAAACCTCTATACCCATTCCTATTTGTCATAGTAGCGGAGGCCCTGGGCTGGCTACTATTGGGGTTGTGTCAATCAGTACCTTGTCGGAATTTGCAGAAGGTCCTTTGATATCTCATCTCCAATTTGTTGATGACACTCTGTCTTCTTGGATGGATCAATGGAGCAGGGTTTGTTATATTGTTCGGAAGCAATCTTAGGGCTAGAAACATTTTGCCCAGAGCGAAGTCTATGTGGTTGGTCATTTTCTAATGTTCACATGCTTGCAAGGTCCTTTGATTGTCGAGCGGGGTCCTTTCCATTCATTCATTTGGGTTTCCCTCTTGTTGCAGCATATAAAAGTAAAAAAAAATTGGGATCAAGTCATAAAGAGGGTAGAAAAAAATTAGGCTCATTAAAGTCAAATATCTTTCAAAAGGAGGTAAAATTGACTTTGATCAAAAGCACACAAGCATTCTCCCATGAACTGTTGAAGTGAGGCTTGAAAATTAATCACTGATTTTCTTCCAAATGATAGGGAGGGGGACCACAAGTTTCATCTTGTAAGTGAAAATTGATTGCACTGCAAAGAAAACGAGGGATTAAGTGTCGGGAGATTTAGGCGTATGAACTATGCACTACTAGGAAAATGGCTCTAGAGAGGTTTGTGGTTGATCAAGGAAGTCTATGGAGAAGATTCATTAAGGCAAAGTATGGCAAGAGGCTGCTTGGATAGGAGAGTGGTATCCTAAATCATCTCTTATTCTCTTTTTTGTGTTAGGAGAAAGTATTGTTTTATACTTCCAAAGCCATATCAACAGTCCAAGAATAGGGGCCTCAACATTGGCTTAGGCTGGTTCCTAAGCAACTAGGTGCTCACCTAAGACCAAAAAGACCTATGCATGAGGCCCTCAACTTAGGCTCCTAAGAGAGCATACATAAGTATACTCAATCAATATAGTCTTTTAGCAACAATTGGGCACGAATCTTGTTCCACCTAGCCAGGACCATAATACCATTTTCTTTTTAACATAAGTATGATATGATGCTGATAAGTCTTTTACATTGAACCTTGCTTTAGTCATATCAAAATTATATATAAAATAATACTCTTTGTACTTATCAAAATAAAATTTTCATATGTTTTAAACTGCTAAGCTTTAATATGCCCAACCTAGATAAGAGCATGGACAGTGATGGGAAACGAGAACAGAACTCTTCATTTCCCAAAATCCAAGCCTTTGATATGGATATATGAATTACATTCAATTCTTTACTATAATTTTATTTTTTTTCAAGCTAAACATTATTTTTAGAATATGTATCATGGCGAATGCAATGGAAGTTCTAACGAAAATTTGCAAAGTTTCTTTCAATAAAATGGTAACACTACACTATTTGTATTTTTCAATAAACAAGCAAAGGAAAATGCTCAGAGTTAAGAAAATGCACAATAGCCTAGTAGGACATGAGCAAATGGTGAATCTTGGAATCTCTGTACTGTATCTAGTACCACTATTGGTATAGTTATGTTGAAAGCATCTGGATATCATAGCCTAAGCTTTAACCAAGATCATTTATAAAAATAGCAAATCAATACGAGCCAAGCAGTATAATTAATATATGATGCAGAAACATTGACGAGTCTGATCTAGAGTTCAATGATGAAACACTAATTCCTACAGGAGTTTTTGTGGGATGCCAGAAATGCAAAAGGGAGGCTCATCTAGACAAATGGCATAATGCAGATGTAACAGGACAAACCAGATTATTGGGAAACAAGGATGAAGGCATAAGACAAAACCAACTCCCCCCAGGTAACTGTTTCACTTGACTTCAAAGAATGGCCGTGACACTCAAATATGGAGCCATGTCCTTCAGTTAGACAGGTATTTTAAAGGAATGAGATTTTTAAACGCCAAAACACTCTCATATAGGTGTAAACTCGGAAAGAAGAAGAATGGCAGATCTATCCCTTGAAGTGTCCACTTTCTAAACTTTTGAACTGATGCATGCCGTAACTAATTTATTAGAACATGCAGTTCACATAGTTGAGGAACCAAACAGAACCCCACACTATTCAGGTGTAATCAGAAGCTATTAGTTCAAGAAATTCATCCATATTCTGTGTGCTAATACCATGCACTTGGGATTAAAACTGTGCCTTCACACTCAAACCTATCCAAACAAAAAAGAAGAAAGAAATCCATTCATATTCTCTTTTTAGAAAGAAAAGTTATTCATATTCTCAAAGAAAATTAATAAGTAAAGAAAAAAAATATACACATAAATGAAAAAGATGTGTGTGGACTGCCAATTCCAAGACTTTGCACTTATTTTTAAGCCCTATAAAAATTGAACTTTTTAAGCTATTACAACCTGCCACCACCAACATAAGCATGTAAGGTGCACACCTCTAACATGAAGAGTTAGAAAAGGTATAGTAGGCATGAGGCACTTACATTTTTTGGAATTCTCAGTGGATGAGTTTTATTCCCTATTTGCGTATTTTTAACAAGGTATGGGAAGTTTTGGGGAAGCCCTAGGCGAGCCACAAGGTGTAAGGATCAAACACCTTTTGAAGCACAGGACTACATGCTCATCATTTTAAAGCATAGACCATTTTTTACATGAGAATGTCCACCTCATTGAGTACGGACATGAACCAAATCATCTCATAAATTAAATAATAAACATCGCCATCACCCTATATTTAGATTTAGTACTTGATCATAACATTAAAATTCACTTTTCTATCTCATGAGAGAGAAAATGAAGATATCTTAGAATCAATTTGGTTTTAAACCAGACAGATCAAGGATTGAAACAATCTTTCTACTTAAACAAATGATAGAAAAGTACATAAAAAAAGAGGAAAATCTCTATATGATTTTTATTTATCAAGAGAAAGAACATGACATTATCTAGAGAGTTAATTTGGAGGGGTATTGAGACTAGTTTGAGAGAAAATGTATAAAAGACAAATGAGTTCGCAATTACAATTGCTTTACACCAGGGATTAGCTTTGAGTCTATATGTAGAATTTCGAAAAGGGGTGTTGGAGCCCAAGGGATTTAGATTAAGCAAGACCAAGATGGAGTATGTGACATGTTAATTTAGTATTGACATCCATGAAGAGGAATGTTCAGCAAAATTTGATGGTCTGGAAATACTACACCTGTCGTGTTCCTTGGATTATATACAAGTGGTATTCTATACTCTAGCTACAGCTTGCATAGGTGAATCCATGGAAGGTCATCATTGGTTAGCTTTCAAAATAGTCATTGTTTCATATCCATCAACCGTAGTAGCAAAGAAACGACCATACCTCAGGTCTATTACAGACAAAATGGAGAGATTGAGGAAGAAGTTGCCCATAGAATCAGGGCTGCATGATTGAAGTGCAGGTGTGCTTCTAGAATGCTATATAACCTATGCATAGCAATCAAATTAAAAGGAAAATTCTATCATGCAGCATAAGACCAGCTAGCTTTATGGGGCTAGAAGTGTCAAGAAACATCATGTTAATAAATTCAGTATAACATAGATGAGGATGTTGAGATGGATGAGTAGAATCACTAGGGAAGGTAAAATTAGAACTGAAGACATTCGAGAAAATGTAAGGGTAGCTCTAATAGGCAATAAACTAAGAGAAAGTTGATTGAGATGGTTTGAGCACATTCAACAAAGGTCGATTACAACCCCTATTAGAAGGAATATATAAGTTGAAGGTTCTAAAAGAGCGCAAGGAAGGCTCAAAAGAACATGGATTGAGATAATGAAGGCAGATATGAATCAGACTTTTAGTGGCAGAAGACATGATTCTGGATGGAATCGAATGGAGTAAGATGATTTGTTTAGCTGATCCTAAATCTTTGGGATAAAACTTTGATGATGATGAATTTCCTAGTAAACACAAAATCCCTGTTGCTTTATCTCATCAGGCACAAAAGCCATTCCCCCAATCTCTAGTCTTTCAAGTGTTTCCGATTCAAGAGAAGTATATTTTTCTAGGATGAATTCTTGATACAAGAGGAATAGTAAACAGTCAATAATCTAAGATAAATACTTATTATGCATAACATGAACCCATGCAAACTCCAGTGCACCACTTGTGTCACACGGACTAATGAGTTATGATTTAACAGATTTGGCATCCAATAAGACAATGTTGTGGCCAAGTTACTTCATAAATCTTGAAGGAATGATGCTTTTTTTATTATTTTAGAATTGATCACCTTTTTCCAATCTACCCTAAATGATGTTATTCAAGATTCGTTGCTCAATGGCCAGCAATTTAGAAAAAGATTCTGTCCCATCAAAGGAAGCATGGCCATAAATAAACTATCAGGTAGATAAAAAGTGATTTATAGATTCAAGAAGAATATGGAATCCAAGCATTAGAAACCTAGGAGAAACCAGACCCCCGAGGAAAATGGCTGTAAATATCCTGGAGGAATCAAATAAGTTTGGGGAGACCTTTAATCTAAGTCAAGCATAGGGGCGAAGGCAAGGGTGGAGTGAAACATCAACCTCATGTGCAATATTTAAAGATAAAGTAGACAAGAGTTTTTGGATGTAAAAGAAGAGGATAGTGACAAGGTGAGTTTATAGGGAGCCCTTTTTTCATAGAGAAGTAAAATGATCAAGTATACCTTAAGTTGAATGAGGTCATTTTTAAAAATAAAAATATGATCAAGGATTATTGTGATTGGAAAAGAGGGGATGAGGCTTATGGGGAATCTTAGGACAAGATTGATCCATTGACTCAATCAGATTATGACATTGGTTTTAAACTTGTCAGAAAAAAATGTGAAATCAGTACACTGCATGTAGTATGGTATTGAATAAAAATATTGCATACATAGGTGGTAAATTTCTTGGTATGTTCCTGATAAAGGACAGATTAAAGTGAATTTTAATGGTACATAGCTGAACTAATGACGGTCGAACTTGATGTGAGTTTGGCAAAGGAGAATGAATGGAGGAACTTCTAGTTTGAGGGTTATACCCAAAAGAGTTACTAACATTTTTCAAGCAAAATCTCACACTTTGAAGTAGCAATGGACTCAATTAGTTGTAAATGTTATGGCTCTGCTAGCCCCTTTTAAGCAGGTAAACTTTTTGTACATTCCTATAGCAATTAACAAGGTGGCCAAGAGTTTGCATAATGGATTATCAACTCTTCAAAAGCATGGTACTTGGAGTGTGATCCTCCAATTTTTATTTTTTTTGAAGAACCTGGATCCTTTTTTATGAAATACTTATCTCGAGGAAAAACACACAGATAGGAAGGCTGAAAATCACAATGTGCACTCAATATGGTACCAAAAAAAAAAATTCTATTCACAATAAGAATGAACCAAAGTCCCTAATAAGACAAAGGAGAAAATCATAAGACGCTTCTGCATGGCAATGTCCCACAACTGGATTTTCTATGTAGTTTTGCTTTTCATTACACACGCTACCAGTACAAACCTATATTTACCCAATTCGTTGGTACTAGTCCGAACTGCAAACCGGTACAAACCAAACCAGTTTACAGTATGATTCAATTTCATAAAATCAAGCGAATCATGAACCCACTGAACTTTGATTGGGTTCAGCAAACCAAAGTAGGCCGGTTCACAAAAAAATTTAATTTTTTTTCAGTGAACCAAGCCAATTTATTACATTGTTTTTCATTGTTTACATTTAAAATTTGGACTATAAAATTAAAGTGCTTCTATTTAACTCCATGAACCCAAATCCAAACTGACGAACCAGGTAACTTAGGTACAAACACCAGTTTTTTTTTTTAATTAAAGGCATTTATATTATTAAAACTATGAACCTTGCAATCATAATGATAATTAAGAAACTTTAAAAAAGTATTGTATAATTTAAATAATCTAACAATTATAAATTGGGAGAACATCACATTTAGGTAACTGAACCGAACACAAACCTCCCATAAGATCAAATCTTCTTATTCTTTACATTGCAGATAAACAAAACAAGATCCTACCAGATAAATTCATCATGAATTTACATACTATCAGATTCCCAAATTTAGGAAACCCTAACAATTATTTCATTACACCACTAAAAAAAAATGGAAGAAGAAGAGAAATGCATCCGTTGGAGATAACAATTAGATTAGAATGTGCATCAAATCAGCAGTACATAACAAACTAAAAAAAAAAAAAATCATAACTTTATGATCAAAACAACTAAAATAAGAACACCACAGGAAATTATGGAGAAAACAATGAATTAGAGTTCTGGCAAACCTTAAAATAAAATGAAAAAGTTTAACCAAAACCATAAACACAATTGAAATAAGTTAGTCCGAGGGACAAATTATACTCTTTACTTGCAAAATCAAAATTAAACAACAGAACACATGAAAAGTCACCAGAAAATCAGACTAGATTTTTTTTTTCACCACCTGACACAAAAAGAACCCAAAAGAAAAAAAAAAAACTAAATCTCACCTGATCACCAAAAATAATTGAACCAAAAGCATCTAACAGCATAAAAACAAAGTTCAACAACACGAGTGATGGAACAAGAACAAATTAAACCTAACAACAATAACAAGACAGACACAGAAAAAGAGAACACAAGCAGAATCAAAATCAAAAACTGAGAAATCTCGAAAATGTGGCTCTAACATAAAGAATAAACAGGGAAATTCTACATCTGAATCAACTACTTACAGTAAACCCTAGAGATCTTAAACAGATAAACGAAGTAAAATCAAAAGAGAGAAACCAAATCTCATTAGATAGAGATACAGAGAGAGAAAATGAAGAAAGAGAGCTAGAGAGAGAAAGAGAGGACCTTTGATGTTGTTGTTGTTGTTGTTGTTGAGTTTGATGAATGTGTTGGTGGTGAAGGTAATAAGGAGGAGAACCGTAGAGTTCCCAGAGCTCTTGAACCTGTCCGATTACCTGCCTCAGCATGGCCAGGCCCTCCATGCCCCTCTCTTCCTTCCTCTCTCGCCCCTCCCCCCCCTTTTTCTCTTTTTTTAATCTCTCTCTCTCTCTCTCTCTCTCTCTTCCCACTCTTCTATTTCCACGTCAGCACACCCTCCATAAGCAATCATTCTTTTATTGACTATTAACTCTTAAACTCATCCTTCAAGTAACCACTTGGATTTTATTCATGATGTATGTACCCTTCATTTGTTTCTATAATGACTCATTTGTCCTTTTTTTTTTAACTTTGACTTGCACTGTTCCTCCTTTGAGTTTTGATTTCTCGAAATTCGGATTCCTCAAAGATTGTTTGTTTCCTACTTTCTCCCACGCATTTGGTTCGAATTAGAATCCAATTATTGCACATAATTTGATATTCCATGTTATATGTTTGATGCAGATTTTAAAACGTCATTCTTCCATCATTAATATTAAAATTGATATTTTATATTTAATTGTGTCGCATGGAGAAAAAAATTGGGAAGCCTTAAATCTCCTGGATTATTTTATTAATCAATCACACAGAAACACTAATCAAATATCAAATCAACAATCAAAGAACTTGGGTACAGTGGTCAAGACCTCCCTAAGTATTTATTTTGATTTATGCATTTAAATTTTTTTTTTTTATCCTAATAATAAAAATATGATAAATTAAAAGATAATATGATTTTAAATTTTGAAATAGATTCACCAAAAAAAAAAAAAAGTGAGATTTTAGATATTATAACTGATCTCATCTGTCCATGCTTTCTACATTTCATCAATCAGATAATCCATATTGAGAAATTCTCTTAATTAAAGGGTAATTTAGACATATCCTTTATATTTTGGTGTGTTTCAAAAGTGATGACATGCCCCCTCTTGTAAATTAATAAAAGGGTCAAAATACCCTTGTATTAAACATTTAGTCAAAAATCTAAGAATTTTCTTCTCAAAATTAATTATCTTCAAACTCTTACATAAAAAAATTCATGATCATCTTCATTCTTAATATTCTATCAACTTCAAACATCAAGATAAGATGAGATTTTTGGGTAATAAAATATTGACGGAATTTTGGATAGAAAAATTATGGATTTTCTACAAAGGGTGAAAATGTAATTTATTATAAAGATTGAAGAGTTTGAATATTATTAATAGGGGTAATAAGGTCTGAATTTTCCATTAACTTTTTTTTGAGCATACCATCAGTTTTGAAAAACAAGAGGATATCTCAAATAGTCTTTAGAACGAGGTGGTGTTTTTGTTTAGTTCGGGCATAAATTAGTGAAATTGAAGGTATCTCTGTCATAGAAATTATATTCAGGGGTATTTCAGTAAATATGTAAGCATTGGCGGCACGTTTAGGTACGTAATTCCCTGTAAAAAGTAGGGAATTTTGTTACCCAGTTTGCACGTGTGAACACTACTTTTGGTCAAGTTTTACCGAAGACCAATCCTCCTTTCTAAACGACTTACTTTTAGAGAACCAACGGTCTAGATCCAATCTCTCGAGGCTCTTTCTACTTATTTCACTTTCACGCCCACGGCATGAGTGGCCCACTATTTTTCCATTTATGATGATTCTATCTGGAATTACGGAAATACCAAGTTTGACCCCTTTATGTGAAAGAAGAAGAATCCAGTAGTGTTGGAAAATAAATTTGTCCGTGTTTGGTCACTTCAAATATTAATTTACGGAAATATTTGCTGATTAACGATTACGCCTCACCTTCATAAGAGTGGAAACAGGAAATATTCTTGTCTACACGTGTCAATTTTCTATTGGTTGTAGAAAATGATTTTGCTTCCATTTGGCGTCATACTATTGGCTACATGATACTCAAAGGACACAGAACGTTCCATTCTACCCCTCCTATTTTGGTGAGTATTTGAGGTATATTTTTATTAATGAAAATTATCAAAATACCCTCATCTTCGATTTTGTATAAAAATCTTTATTTTTTTATTTTAAAAATCAGTCATTTTCAATATCTAGGATTTTTTTTTCTTGTCTTCAATTTCAAAATTTTGCATCATTTTACATTTAAATTTAAGAACAAGAAAGGATCTTGAGGAAGTAAAAGATGATGAATTTTTTAAGGATAGTTAAGGGGGTTTGAATAGGTTAAAGTAAAGGGATATGAGTTACAATCGAGAGCGGTTTTCCCTTCCTATAACAACATACAAGTGTCTACATGGCACATTTTGATTGGAGATTAAACACATCGACTTACATGCAATGTAGATAACCACTTGATTAGGAGTTAGAAGTGTTTTTAACTCTTACCAAAATGTGCCAAGTAGGCATTGGTTTGATTCTAAATTAATTTATTCCAGAGACTCAACAGTTTGAAGATTACAAATGTTTTTTGTTTTAGAAAAATCAAAAGTTTTTTATTAAAGATTGAAGATAAGGGCATTTAAGTTATTTTCTATTAATCTTTGATAATAGACTGTGGCCAAGAGACCTAGGTCACCTGGATGATTATAAAAATACATGGGTATTTAGAATATTCACCAAAACTCCGAGGGCTATATTTAAATCACAAAAAATGTATCAGAATTCGACTCAACACAATCAAAGTGTGGCCCACCAAAATGAACGGTTAGGAAGAGACTTCTGCGGTAGGAGAAGGAAGCTTTTGGTGTGATGTAGTTGTACCCCATCATACAAAGCATACAAGGTATGATTCAATGAAATAGCAACCTCTTACCTACTATTGAAACACCAAGCCCAAAGTTTGGTGAAATCGTTTCAAGACCATGTGGATCTCAACTACACAAACCCATCCAACCATCCATCAAAAGTGGGCCCTAAAGTGCAACATCATTAGATGGTACAACAAAGATATTTTTTTTATTAAGGGATAGGTATTGGTGCCATTATAAGGTAAGAAGTTGGACATTTTCGTATAGTGGAAGTGATGATGATGATGATGAAGGTTAAGGTTGGGGTGGGGGTGTATTTGAGTCTAAAGTGAAAGAAAGAGGGGTAAGGTTTTAATGATTAGATTTGCCAAAACCAAGGGGGGGTGCGGTGAGTAATCATTTCCTTCTAGGGAAGAGATAGAGGTGGGTGGGTTTGGAATATAAGGATTACCATTCATAGTTTTGATACTTCTTTTATGTTTGCATCGGTTAGGTCACTCATTTCATCATTTTAAAATTGACTTTTGATTTCCTACTTCTCATACGTATCTTATTATGGAGATCGGTACCAATCACATCTGATTGGTACTGATCGGATATTAATTTATTCTAAACCAAAACTTATCATTAGTTTGATGGATTTTGTTTTCTGATCGATAAGCCTATTTTTAACGAGATCAATAAATCAATTATGACGAAAATTGAACCTAGTTATCACCATAGACTTTACCAATTAAGTTACCTTCTAAATTCCTTAAAAGATGGATTACGGGTTTCTGGTCCAATTGGTTATTGGTTCAAATATTTAAAATAAATATAAAAAAATCATGATCTTGATTATTTTAACTATAAACCTAAATCATTAACTATGAATGGTTACAATCCCTACACATTTTAGTTTTGATTAATCAATTCCAAGTTGCCAATTCAATAAAGAAAATGCTGAAGTAACATTGAAATTGACATCATTTCAAGCATTGTTGATGTGGATGTATTTACAGAATCATAGATGTTTTTCATCGAGACACGAGTGAGAAGCATTTATGGTTCTGTGGACACCAATGTGTGAAACAATGTCAATTTCAAAGTTACTACAGCACGACTCATTCGATAATTATATGTGTACATTAACACCTCAAATAGAACTCCTTAGCTCCAATGGTTTTCATGGACTTAGAAAATAGGATTATCAGTGGGTGGGTTCGGGTTGTACTTGGACGAATCCTATCTGAACCCTAAAGAGGTGAACTTTACCTCAAACTAATCCTAAACTCCTATCTGACCTAAGTCGATTAAGTTCAAGTTTAGCCCTAGCAGGTTTTGGTTAGGTTCGAATTGATTTTCAGGCTTTACAAAAATATTAAATTCATATCAAATACTATAGTTTGGATTGAGTTATGTTGATTTTCAAACTCCATAAAAATATTAAATGCCATTCAACTTAAAATAAACACCAAATATCCATCCTAATCGAAAATTGGTGGAGACGAGATTAAACTAATTATTTTACTATAAATTTTAGTTGGGCCGGGATCGTATTCTTGGGATTATCATTACTTGGGTTTAATGCCCTAAATTTTTTTTAGGCTAACCCTTCCTTCATGGGCTCCCGATCAAGTTTTTAAAATTTACTATTTTAAGCAAAGTGGGCCTAATTAGTGGGCTTATGGACTAAATTGATAGTCCAACTAGAAAGTTAAATGGGTCAAAGAAACAATGATGAAAGATCATCATTGTAGGAACTTTTGGTGCCGGTCGAACCATTGAACGGCTAAAAGGGGTAATTGGTGTGACGTTAGAACGTGTGAAAGGAGGAGTCGAATGTTCTTCTCTTCTTACTCTCGAAGATATGGTACATTGAGAAGCATTGTATTAAATGACATCGTCAATTCTAACCGTAGATCTTGGACTCACATCAGTGGGACCCGCATTATGCTTTAAAAAAAGTAACATCTAAGTTATTTGATGATTTACTTTTACTAAAGCTGCAAGTACTAGAGGGTTTACCAATCATTAAAAAAGGGAACACGTGGTGCGCATCTGTTGAAGATTTGGCAATGCAATCACAAGATCATACCAACTGGCTATGACAAGAGTTAACAGAATTTATATCCAGTACTCCAGGTATTTGGATAGTTATGAGGGTCCGATCACTATCCTCGGTGCCTGATTGGCCACAATTTGAGTTTTATTTATCTGGATTAGGACCGGCAATGATCCGAAATATACTTGATGTCCGCATTGATCCGATTTGAAAAAATATGAAAAATTAGATTCGGATTAAAATCTCATATCCGATATAATTTTGGATCAGATTCGGAAATACCTCAATCTGCTCTGAAAAAAATCCGATCCAAAGCATATTTTAATATTTCTGTATTTATTATTCATATAAATACATACAAAGAAAAAAAAATATTTTGAATTTTTTAAAATTATTGGGGCCTCTATATTTGTAGTTGAAAATATATATATCATTTTGTAAAATTTTCAAGTTTTTGAATGTTGATGATTTGAAATAAGGCATGTGTTTGGATCTAGTCGGTTTTGATTAAAGCATTAACTGAAACAGATCGGATTTGGTTAGTAGATTCATTAATCGGATTGGGGTTAAGATTGCAAAATTTTGGATCAGTATTGGAGTTGTACTGATCTGATATCGAACTGATCCGTTGCCAACCCTAATCTTGGAATTTACAACGAAGATCGATAACCCAAATTTCGGGGTAACGCATGGATCGTCATGATTTTCAACAATTCTGATTTTGATATCGAAATATGTAATATTATATCTGAATTTCGATCCTAATAGTGAAATTCAATCTTCCATTACTGATTAACACTTTAATGGAAGAAATTCAAAAGCTTATAACTATTGGAGAACTATTTTGGAAAAAGTAGAAATTTTTCCACTAAAGCATAGTGTGTTGATAGTTATCTTTGTTTCCAAACAATCCTTGATGAATGTATGTATCATAGTAAAAGTTGAGGAAACACATGCCAGTAATCATTGTTTTAGAACCCACAGAAGAAAATAAATCATCCTTTTTCACTTTAGGTATGATTAATCATTATGCACTATTGAACCTAGTAGGACTGATGGTTGCAGTTGCATTTGTTGGGATAAAATTATTCCTGATTATTTGATTTATTAATTTAATGTGAACCATCATGGTTAGAATCATCAGTTTCTTTATATATATATATTTATTATGGTAGGTCCAAGTGCTAGGGCATTGGATCGATGTCGTAGACGTTTAGGTTCAGGTGATCATTTTTCTGATAAATATATGGTTTGTATCTTTTAGGGTTGCAACCTGGGCCGATTGGAGGATAATCCTAGGCTTGATACAAGTAGAGAACCCTCATCCCAAGCTTAACTCAATCCGACCATCATGCCTAAGATCACCAACTCAAGGTCAACTTGAGCTTGATTTTTTAAAATTGGGTTGAACTTGGGTTAGCCGAGTTAGGTAATCTTGGGTGGTTTGGTCAGGTTCGTTGAATAACCCCAATTTTATTTTTATTTGCAAATAAATTTTATGTTATAAAAAAGAAATACAACATTTAAAAAAAAAAAAACTCATAATTTAATAAAATCATACAACCTTCAAATCAATTGTTAAGAGAATGTTTAGACAAATCATACTAAACTAAAGCTCACATTAATAATATCCAATTGTTCACAGACCATAAAAATAAGATTGAATAAAAAACCTATAATTATTATAAAAATATTTATATATTAGTACATAACATCTAGTTCGGGTTGAGTTGGGTTGTCTAAACCCTCAATTTGAGGTTAGGCTAAGATATTCTAACCCAGGCTCAACTCATTTTCTACATAACTTGACTTAGGCTCACCCATCAATCGGATTGAGCCTAGGTTGAGTTCTATCACTCCATCCCCCTCCCCCAACCACCCCAAGTTGACGTCTTTATATTTTTAAGGAAAATATTGAAGTAACATTGAAATTGACATCGTTTGGAACATTGCTAACGTGGATGTGTCTATAGAACCATAGATGCTTTTCATAGAGGTACAACTGAGGAGCATCTATGGTTCTGTGCTCACCAGTGTCCACCCAAACGATGTCAATTTCAATGTTACTCCAGCACAACTCTATTTTTAAAGGTTGTCTAGAAATGTAGTCTACATTGTGAAATCAATGTAATCTTTGTTTCCAAACATCATTATCTAAGGAGGACAAGCTAGAAATTATGTAGTATATTAATTAATGGATCGTAATTCATAAAAAAACATGAAATTCCAACAGTTAAAATATGAGATCTAAAAACCGGGATAAAAACCATATCCCCATAATGAGTCACATATCCCTAAGATGTATCCCCGATTGTTGGATTCCCCCCCACCCCCACAAATTGCAAGAACTAACTTGATCAAGAATGTACATCAAGACGAATATCTTGATTTTTAATGTGGGTCATTCCCATGATTTTATCTATAATGAAAAACAAAGCATTTGCATGGTAAAAGTTAGGGGTGTCAATGGCTATTAATTTCTAAATCACTTTTTATCGAAATTGATTAGAGTTGGGTGGATTGGAACTGAACCCTGGTTGAGAACCAGAATTGATACGAAGTGAGAATCGAAATCGTTTAAAAAAATTGTCAGTTCCTTCTAGCAAATATGTACACGTTAGAATCAAAGGAAATCATTCTTTAGAGTGGAGGAACAATATTGACGACCCCAATTTTTTAGATAGAGCCCATCGAACACTAAGGCAGTTGTCGTTGCTAAGCAATAGTAGTCCAAAGCTTCAACGATCTGGTATCAATCGAGATATTTGGCATTAATTTATTGAGTGTGATTGGTTGTCAGCACGTCGAGTCTCTCAATCGGCAAAAACGAATGCAAGCTAATTGAGAGCTTGAGAAGACCCCATTTGAGCCCCATGGATCCAGCTTGAAATGGGTGGATTTGGAGAAGCAATATTTGGGTTTGGGAATGGCTTGCACTAAGATTTGTGGATCCAATAAAAATTGGGCTGGATTGGGCAAAGAGATTTACTTGGTTTCCTCAAGATTAAGGTACTATCATGGATTGACACCGATTCCACTATGAAGAAAAAACTCTCTTTTGCAGATTACATCATTTCAGCGGACAACGAAAAATATATACCCCCAAGAAATGTAACTAGGTTTTACATATTGCATGAAAGTATAATTACCACGTGTGTCGTAAATGCTTCCTATACTTATATCATATGAGCGATTCCAAACTGCTTATCAATGATGGAAGTCTCCGTCGAATATTTAGTGGAAGACACGAAACAAATTGAAAAAGGAGAAAAGAAAAAAAAGACAAGTCGTAACAAAAAGAAGTGGCATTGGGATCATTTGTCCTATATGTGGAAAAGGAAAAATTATGGAATGATTGATGGTAACTCCTTGCCATCTAGTCCTATCAGGCTCGACGAGATAGGGGTGCATTTGGGTATAGGGATAGTTCTATTCTTGGTGGATTAAATCCAGGTTTAAAAACTCTAATGTTCGGCTTAGAAGAATAATTTTCACAAGACCACTTGGCATGGCTTACACTAAGGCACCACAGGTGATTGCCATAATGGACGTACGGCTGAGCACCTTACAAACAGGTGCCATACTTGAAAATTTTCCTTCTATGTACATGTGGAGTGTTTGGTTGCTAAGATAGCCCTATTCTGCGTTATTCGGATGGTATAGAATGACAAAAAGAAAAATTGATATCCTTTTTAAGTGACCCTCCTTTTTAGGATGCTACTTTAGGGAACACACAAAGGGATGGACTACCCTTAGTTAAGATGGATGGACTAGATGTATGGAAGCGACCGTTTGGGTTCAATTATTCATAATTATTTATGTGATCGACGGAGCAAATTAAAAGAAAAATATTATAGGGAAGCAATAAGAGTGATTATATATACTTTGCGGAGTGGAGTAAGAAAGGTAAAATGAGGGAGGCAAAGATGAAGAATTGAACTAAGAAAAGCAAAATTAGAAAAGATTTCAAAGAAATCTAAGAATAATCCCAAAAAGATGTGTAATAAAGGAAAGACATTTGGGATTGTTTGGACATAAACAACCAAGACCAATTAGAGGATATCATTTCCAATTTTATCTCCATTTTATTCCAACATTTTTCTTAGTTGGGACTAATCCTGAATTAACTCCATGAAATTTGTTAACTTTTCATAAGTGAGGTGAGAGGAGAAACATTTGGGTCTCATGATAATCCAACACCATAGAAAGCTTAAAACCTACTTAAATCAAATCATAACTTGTAGGTTTGATGAAACTCTTGACAAGAAAAGTAATTCTCTCTCAAATTCTGTACTTGATTTTGAAATCTTGGCAAAGATATATTCTTAATTATTTTGAGAAAAATTCCTCAAGAACAAAGTGGACTGTAAGGGATATAGGTGGACATTTGGGTATAGGGATAGTTCTACCCTTGGTAGACTCAATCCAGGATTAAAAACTCTTATGTTTGGTGGGATACAGCAAGTCATCCAAAGGGCACTAAAGCATGCTGACTGGCATGGGTTGGACGTACAGCTAACACCTTACAACCTGGTGCCAGTGAAGTCCTGACTCCAGAGAAGGAATTCCTTGAAAATGTGCCGTCCACATATGTGGGGTGTTTGGTTGCTAAGATAGCCATGTTCTGGGTTATTGGGATGGTAAAATGATTTGAGTCAATACTTGAATAACAAATAGGGTAAATTGCCTTGGAAGTAGGCATGTTGAACCACGTAAATCTTGTGTTTTAACGTCCAATCCTCAGTGAGATGGCCAAGATCACGCCTCAGGCCTTCCTTGGGAATTTATCCCATAAATTACTTGGTTTGGTTTGGTTTGGTTTGGTTTTTTTTTTTTTTTTTGGGGGGGGGGGGGGGGACAACACGTGCCCCAAGGATTGGTCAGGTGCTCTAAGAGGCCTGGGCGACTCGGTTCAAGAAAAAAAATTGTATTTCCTTATTGTTCTTGTTTCTTTTTTATCTTATACATCACTAGAAATAGAGATCCACACTCACAACCCTTCTTATTGAGTTGCTACTTCGGAAAACATATAAAGGGATGGAACATTAGTTAAGATTAATGAAGGACTAAAAGTGCTTAAAGCAGCCATTTTGGTTGCTTATGTTTAAGAATCGTGACCGGGAATCGTAGATCTGTATGCCTCAGGATACAAAACTGCACTTTCCCATAAAAATGTGTATCCCAAGGCGTACAGATCTATAGTTCCCGAACTTGTCATGTCAAGAGAGTCGATTGAGGGGTAGTCAGATTATCACGACTCTACCTTTAATTGTTCATAAACACCAAAAGATTAAGGAGGATTTTTGCCATGAACTGAGAGGAGTGTATTTACAATGGAGATGTGCTTGAGTTTTAAGAGATTGACGCATATAGAGCAAATTAAAACGAAAAATCTTACATGAAAGCAATAAGAGCAACTATACCTTTAGGAGCAGTATATAGAGAATCAAGAAATGTCAATTCTCATAAAGTGGATGTAGCAAAGACAAGGATGCTAAGATGGATGAGAGGAAAGAATAAGATAAACAAAAATTCGAAAAGACTTCCAATGAAATTTAAGAATAGTTTCATTAGGATTATTATTATTTTTTATTTTTTATTTTGTGGGTATCCCCACCCTTCAGGAGGGACTAATCCCGTGGTCACACGCACCGCCCCGTCGGACTTGAAAGTCCTACGTACAATAGGTTGAGTCGAGGGTCAACCGGACCCTGGAGGGTGGCCCCAAGCAATTCATAGTTTCGTGGGGTTTCGAACACTTGACCTACTCAAGGTTCGGCTTGCCCCTTGGGGGTTCCATTAGGAACTTAGGTATATAAAGGAGAGTCGTTTGAGATTGTTTGGACATTGATAACGAAGACCAACTAGTGGCACCACTAAAAATTAATGCCTTTGTGCAGGTTGAAAGCTATAAAAGAATTTGAGGAAGATAAAAAATGAATTAGATTAAGGTGATAACTGAAGGTTTGATGGCATAAACCTTAATACAGGACATGGCTTTTGGCAAAACAAAATTCCTGTTGTTAAATCCAAATAATTGTTACAAGGCAATTGTCAACGACGATGATTTTGTGCACAAAATAGTTTTAAGAAATGATACCCATTATAGAGAAGTGATGGTAGTTTTCTGTCATGAGAATAGGTTTCATTAATTACGACTCCATTGCACATCTCAGCTTCAATGGCACCAGCATTTCATCACTCACATATATTTCTCTTTCATTCAACAACTTCAATGACTTAATTACACAAAGAAGCATTTGAGGGGTCTCATGACAATTCAATATCACAAAAGGCTAAAAACCTAAGTGCACTCTTATTTAAATCTCAGACTTAGTTCTAATCTAATATTACAATCCTGATGTTGGTTTTCTCAACCTGAATTCCAGATTGTTTCTTAAAAGATTACAAATCTTTGTATTTGTTAAATACAACCCATTTTCTTTCTTTCAAGCTATTTAGTTCCATCAATTCCAACAAAAACACATATTAGTAAATATATTACTTGACATTTAATAACCACATCTGTTAACACACACTTCCTCTCACTCATGAACTTGAGTTGAAGTTGTGGAATCAAAAGATTTCCTCCTCACCAAGAGACAAGTAATCTTGGAAGGGTGAGCATGCGTATTATCTAGAGTACACAACACAAAGTCAGGTCGATGCAGCCCAAGATTTAATCGGTCCTCCCCCACGACCAGCCCCGTGGCATCAAGAAGAACGTGCCATGAGTTCCGATGGGCTTCTGACACCCAATGCATCGAGTACCGTGTACCATTCACTTGGGCTGGATAAGAGAATAGCCCCTTAGGTGTGTGCTTACATTTCCTTCTAAAATACTGGCTAAGTTGTGATCCTTTGATTCTCAAATCCATCCAAGTCTCTGGGGCTGGGATCACCTTCGATTCCTTATAACTTGCAAATTCTTTTATACAATCCACCTCGTCGTGGATGCTTGTCATGTAGAAATTTCCCCTAAAAAATGGGTAGCTCTCCCCTACCAACATCATAGCATCCTTCAAATTAGGAGTGAAGAGGACTAGATACTCATCTTCGGTTACTCCACAATGTTTCAAGACTCGGTTCCGAGCTTGAATTTCAGGGATCGAGATGAATTTCCCCGGAAAAGAGGACTTTGTTGTAAGGATGTCGAGTAGCCTTGAAGGCGCCAATTGGGTCTTATCGAAATCAAAAGAGGGGGAAGAAGACTCTCTAAAGATACCTCGGGGAGACTTGCGCTTATCATCGAGAGTGGCCTCAGAAGACTCCTCATTAGTACCAACGTTATAGAAATCAGTATCATCACCTTCTTCGACAAGACCATTGTAATATTGTGGGTACTTTGTAAAGACATATTGTTCGACATATTTCATTTCCGTTGGCGTGATTGGACCTGACCATCGGATGAGGTCTCGACCGTGGAGTTGTGATATGGCTTCGGCTACTAAGTGAGCAGGAATCACTTTATGCGCTTTCTGTTAAAATATGTACAAATTTAAATCAAACATAAATTTGGAGGGACACCCATCAAACTTAACTAATGAAATAAGATCAATTTGAATTTACCTTAAAAACCATACTTGTTGGTCTGCCATTTTGAATTAGTGATTCGGGTATAGATGCAAAGAGCGATTCTTCATATTCAACTTCGACAAAATCCTAAGTATCAACGAATCTTGTATCAGGATTTTGATGTTTTGGGCTATATGGAGACTTGTAAAAAAGACTAATTATCGAAAAGTCAAAAAATATGGTCTAGAATTGTTATCACATACCTGTGATCGTGGATGCAAAATGATTCGTTCTTCGACGTTTCTACCCATGATATGATATTGCTTATCTTAGTCTCATAAACTATAAACACTGAATTATGGATCTGAGAAGCTCAATAGAGAAGGATGAAGAAGAAAAGGGAGAGAAAGTTTTAAAGGAAGAAACAGCTATGAGATTAATCTAAACCCGCCATAACCTCTCTTGTTGCACAAGTGGATCTAAATGGGGAGTATTAAAGACATTAAAATAACCAAAAACAACGACAAATGCGCCGACAATGACACCAGCAATCTCAAACAACAGGAAACCATGTAATAGTAAATCATTTTAATCACTGTAGCTATTGTTTATATGTTCTTAGAAAAATGGCTGAATTTTATTTTGGGTCACCAATTCTTCAAATGCATGTATAGTATGGTTGTTAATTGACATCAATGCAAGAATATATTTTATATGGGTGTGTTTGGTAACAAAGATAACTCTGTACCAACAATCTCTGAGTTTATTCGAATAAATTAAATATAATATATTCGCATATCTAAATAAATACAAATATCCATCATCTGTCTATTTCAAATACATTATTGGATCGAGAAATAGTTGATCCAAAACCAATGCGATAAGTTATCAAATTAGATTCTTAACCCAAATCCTTAATCCAAAATCGCAGTTATCGACAAGTCATCTCCTTTGGTATTGGGTTGTCAATTAATAAAATATCAGTTCAGTTCCTAATGTACCGAGAATCAAGATTGGGTTGTCAATTTAAAAAAGCCCCTTAGGACCATAGGGACACTTCTTTGGAATGAAGATTGAGAAATAAGACTCGAATTACTTTGTAACTTACACCACGAATCTTGGTGTATTGGAAAGGATTTTACTCCACACATACATACAAATATATAAATATGTATAAGTTCTTGAAGAACTTATAAAATAGTCACAACCCAGGATTTTTTTTCTTTATTTTTAATTGGAGTTGCTTCACCCTTAGTTTTAAAAATTTTGTTAGATAGCGACCGTTTGAGGAAGTTAGAGAGAGAATGGACGGGACCCATTTGGTGAGTCAAGATTTAAAAAAAAAAAAACAACTGGTGCAAGTGGGAATCTTTTGAGGATGACAGGGACTAGATAGTCTTGGAGTCACGACCCCTAAAACACCCTTGAAACTTGTAATTTAAGTGTCAAACCTTACTAGGCATTAAGATAAATGACTTTATTTAGTGGAAGAGTCATGATAATATGACCCCATCACCACCTAACCGTAGATCATTTGTCTTGGGATACATAACAAAATATTTATAATTATATGTATTCCAAGATAAATGATCTATACGGTATTGTGATGGGGGGGGGCACGTGTTAGAGAGAGAGAAAATCATTACACTTTGTTGAAGTTTTTGAATGCTCACATTGCAGAGTAAGCCAATTGGACAATTGAGTTTTGTTAAGAAACCTTATCCCAAACATTTGAGGTTCGCCAAATGAATCTTATTCCATTATGTTCAAATTGAATTCAATTACTGAGAACAAGCTTATATATGCTTTCACTATTTTCATCCACTTTTGTTTAGATCTTTCTCTCATTTTGTTAGGATGTTCAACTTGAATGTATATTTTAATTGGGATTGTAATTGATTTTCGATGAACATACCCAATTAGGTTATCAGCTATTTGAGTTATTCTTACATTTTTTCAAATGCAATTGTATAATATTTTGTATCTTTACACGCCTCAATTTTGACTCTTTTTTTTGTTTTTTTAATATATTGGAGGTGTTTGGATTTACATCCGACTAGGGGAATTGTATGAGGCAGGGCCGGAACTAAACCATATGGGATCCTCCCTTGGGTAAGTGCAACACCTGCACATCACTCGCACCAGGTAAATGAAGGAATGCCTTCACGATTTGCCCCGAGAAAATATTGCTCATATTGAGTATCGAACATACAATTTATGGACTCTCACCACTTATTGGATTCAAAATTGCCATTGAACCACCCTCTTAGAGTTTCCATTTCAACATCTTCATCTCTTTCACTCAATTTATTAATATTTAATATGATGCTTCTTGATTGACAAACGTTCAGCTCTATGCATAAAATTTTCCTTTTATAAAAATAAGCTCGAGCCTCTTCACGATAAACAAGATTGTAAACAAATTTGTTTCTCAAATTATCATTTTAAGCTTATTTTACTTATTTTTATTTATTTATTTTAAAATATAAAAAATTACTTATCTAGTCGGTGTAACCAATGATTTGAGAAATACTACAATAAAGTATCAATTAAAAACCAAATATCCCTCTTAACCACTCATTAAGATACCATGAATGAGTGCTTACAAATAGACAAGATCACAAATCAACAATAATAATTATTTAAATAAAATACAATAATAGGCACGTGCCAAGTGTTATGGCCTTTTGTAGTGTACATATGGCAAAAATGCAAGACAATGGATTAATCAGTGGACCCCACTTGCCCTTTTGGGTAATAATTATAAGACTGCTGATTTTTTAATTAAAAATTATTCACTGACTCAATACTCGGCTGACGTGGCATGAATACAGAATCATAGATATTTTTTTTCGGGATACATAACTACACATCTTTTATGAGTATTATTGTAATTTTTTATTCCAAGGAAAAAGATCTATGGTTCGCTGTCTATGTGACATTAGCCGAGTATTGATCGAGTGAAGACTTTCTAGTTTGAAAACCATTATCGTAATTATAAGACTCCAATCAAATTCCATTCATTGGTGAATATTTAACGGTCAGGATCTTCCTTCCAATCAGACTTGATTTTTGACTTTGTAAAGCTCGAGAGTGGACCCATATTCCTCATTGAAGTTTTCGGCAAGGGAATTTCCTAGAAGCCACCCGTGAAAAGTACTAATAAATAAAATAAAGGGTGATTCAAGCATACCCCTCACATTTTGATCATTATTAAAGTACCCCCTATGTTTTTGAACTAATGACATGCCCCCCTTGACTTAGGTTTGTAATCGAGACTAATATAAAATGACCTAAGTTGTCCTTGTTTTCAACTTCTATCCAATACATATATTCTTCCAGAAATTCTGTTATTTTTAACCCATTCAACATTGTATTCAATGTGTTCTAGAAAAACTTTGATTTTTTTAACCCAAAAGAATTTCTCTTTCTCCAAAATCCTATCTTAACCTTGAGAGTTAACTATTTTTAACTTATTTAATATCACATTAAATCCATCATTTTCAATATCGCGTAGAAATCTGATTTGTACCACAAATAACCCATTATTGCTTATTAGTAATTGAACTTCTATTACAATACCTTTTCTAAAAAATTAGACAAATTGCCTATTTAATAATCATACTGTTATGATAATCTCCGAAACTATACGATTTTAATTCCAACTTTTCTTAGGTTTAGATATCGATGCAATCATAAGAATCACACCAAAAAAAAGTTATTCTTATACTTATAAAAATAATAATAATAATAATAATCTTATATCGTTCTTGAGATTTGACTAAAGAAGATAGAATCTTAAGAAGGTTGTGCGGGTAAGAGTTAGAAACTTCATCTTAAGGTTGAAGATGACTGGTTAGGGGGGAGAAGAACACGGGATTTTTTTCTAAAGGTTGAAGACAAGGGTATCAAAGTCATTTATCTTAATCTATATTATAAAAATTTGGTCGAAGGGAGGTATGTCGTCAGTTTGAATACATAGAAAGGTATCTCTAATATTTATATGACTAAATCATCCTAAAATCTCCAAAAGAGTTATAACAATGGCGAATAAGATGACAACCAACCGTTTGACCAAGTTAAATCCTTCTTTGACTAGTCTAAATTTTAGAGCCCTCGTGATTTTCTAACTTGAAAATATTCACTTGGTTTGTACGTGGCTGATGTGACAAGGGCATAGAACCATAGATCTTTTTGTTTGGGATACACAAGGAAAGGATCAACAGTCATCTAATGATTTTCTAAATAGAAAGTCTTCACTCGGCTTAAATGATGTGAATTTGTGCGTCCTGAGAAAATAGATCAATGGTTTTGTGTCTATAACACGTCAACCGAGTATTGATCAATGAAGAATTTTTAGTTAGAATATTAGAGTGACTCTAGTTTATTTGTTATTTTAGAGAGATTTTTTCCTCACATATTTCATAGGCTCTCCACCGTGTGAAACGTCAAACCTAAATACGGTAATTTTGTAAATTGGGGATGCCATTCAATACAGAGGCTCATGTGATTGGTCGATCTTAGATCCTTTGACCACTAAGCAATTTTATTTTCATTTTTTAATATGCAGGCACAACCTCGAATAATGAAGTGTTGTCATCCGACAATGAGATATCTTAGAAGCGCTCTTCTCCCTAGACTACTAAAACATTTCCTCCTCGGTCATGTTTCATGCATCTACCCAAACTGATACTAAGGAGACCAGGACTGGATTTAGAGTGGGAACTATGGGGGCTCTTACCCCCACAAGAGTTTCAAATTCTATGATTTAATGTGCTATTGTGACAAATTTTAAGGGTGAATAAAAAAATTTATCACTATTACCCCCACAATTTTTTTCCTACTCTTGGTTGCCCCTACATGAGCAAAATCCTGGCTCCGCCTCATAAGAAGACCAAGTCTCCAAACATGAGAGGTTGACGTATATTGATTGTATTTGATAGAGTCTTTGTGACATTTAGATTGTCTGACCAAACATACAAGCGAGGTGAGGTGAGGTGAGGTGAGGTTGTTATTGGCTAATGATGTGCCGTGGAGTAGATGTTGGAAGATATATAAATATGAGAAAAAATTAAAAAAATAAAAATACTTAGTCACCGTCTTAGACTGATAGTAATGGTAGATTGGGGAATGTGGGGAACACAAAGGAAAAATTGCCTCCTGACTTGGGGACAGATTTCCTAAAGGTCAAACGCATTAGGAGAATTATTGCTCATCATACGTAACTAAACCAAACACATCTAATTTTTTTTTTTTTTTTTTCAAATAACCTAAACCCTTGATGTTAATGGCAAGATGAGTGGCTTTCAGCTGATGTAACGGTGATTGAGAATTGCTTTGGGACTAATTCTTCAAAGGCCAAGTAAAACTATAATGAGAGAGAGAGAAAGAGGTTTTGTGGAAGTAATATAATTGAGAAAATTAAGGAATTAATTAGAGGTAATTGGTATATAGTTATTAGAGCTGTTAATGGATCGAGTTGGGTTCAGATTGAAATCGATTTGGTACCAATCTGGTAAGGATCGGATTGGATCAGTTTCTGATCTAGAACTGATCTGATATAAGTATCAGATCGGGCTATCTTAATAGATAGGGTATTGTAGGATCTTAATATTAAGATCCAACAACAATAGATTGGATCCGGATTGGACCAAATCCGATTTGATATAGAAAATCTGAATAAACTACATATAGTTAAATAAATATATAAAATAATTTGTTTAATTTCTAACATTTTATGGATCAGGGCATGGTTAATCCAGATCTGATCCAACAAAAGATCAAATCAGAACCTTATTGGATCGGATCTTAATCAGAATCTAAATTATGTCCAAACCCAAAGTTATTGGAGTGGATCAGATTTCGGGTCTGATTAGTAGCTATCAACTCATATTGACACATTTCCTAAGCCCAGTAGGTGGGCTTAAACAACTGTAAAAAGCCCAATGGGATTGAGCAGTTGCTCATAGTGGGATTGGATCCACTCATGGGCATTTTCAAAAATCCATGATGAATAATATTCAATCTAATCCTTAGAATTAATCAATCAAGCTCATGGAGAAAATTCATGACAACAGGTTGTTATTATGAATTCTTTCTAGGGCTGCCACCTGGCTGGTAGAGTGAACCCGAACTCAACCCAAGTGACAAAACCCTCAACCCAAACTCAACTCAACCCGACCATTGGCCGGAGTTCATAAACCCAAACTCAACCAGAACTTGAACTTCTAAATCGGATTGAGTTTAGATTAACCCGAATTAGTTAATTTTGGGAGTTTTAGGATGATGCTTCCCTTCACTCTTTAGTCCTTAATGTTCGTTAAGTACCAATAATTAAAATGTCCGATTGACAGAAAAGTTAAAAAAAAAAAAAAAAAAGGATTATCTTTTACCCCCTTAGTTAAGAAATAACTGAAAGATACTCTAAAATAAATAAAAATTTACATATTACTATGTAGCTTCGGGTTTGGGTTGCCCGAACGCTCAACCTGAGCTCAACCCACATTGAGGTCAGGTTGAAATCTTCCAACCCAAGCTCAATTCATTTTGTACATAACTCAACTAAGACTTGTCCATTAATCTGGTTGAGTCCGGGTTGAATTCAGGGCAGCTCGCCCAAGTTGCAGCCAATAATGGGGATTCCGTTGGAGTTTTGGAGGCGCGCATGCAGACACATATATAATAGATAGACGACACACCATCCCCGAAAAAATGCCCTAATGGTACTATTTCTTAATCCTAAGTGTTTAAAAAAAATTCCATGTTCCTCAAAATATTATTATTTTTCTCCTTTTTTAAAGATGAAAGATCATAGGGGTTCAAAATGCCCTAGTAGTGCCTAAAAATCACCCGTTAAAAAGGATAATAAAATCCAATGGCCTTATTCGTTGATCAAGCTGATTTTTGGTATGTGGGTCCACCTTCCTCCAAAGTTAATGGCCATCTTGAACACCTATAAGTGTGAGCCTAGAGTCACAAACCAAAAGGAAAAGGGAACTTCTTTTTGCACACACCAAAAGAACTTTACGTATCCATGTGATTATAAAATGTTAAAGAAAATAAAATTACACTCGTACCCTTTTCTAAAATTCTCAATGCACACACCTAACATACCAAACACCTTCTTCTTCCCTACTGTGACTACCACTGTCATCATCAATCGCCGCCATTGGTCACCTACTCTCTCTCTCTCTCTCTCTTACAAAACAACAATTTTGGATTGAACAACTCAAAATAATTTTGACAAGATAGTTCGATAGGGATAGACCAAACTTATTTTAGAAATTTTGGTAGATATCTATCGAATATTACCAAACAGATTATGTAGATACCTACCAAATATAATTGTCTACTAAACATTACAAAACCGATTTAGTAGGCATCTACCGAATATTACAAAACAAATTTAGTAGGTACTTATTGAACATAACTCTCTCATGTGAATGACTTCAACTCGATTGAAGGTGTCAAGGTATGAAAAACAAGTAAGAACAAAACTTATCACTCTCCTTGAAAACTTTCTAGATGCAAAGAAGAATAAAAAGAAAAAAGAAAAGAGAGAAAGGAAGAAGAGATTTGGTTCAGTGGGTATGCGCATTGAGAGTAACTTTTATTTCATTAGATAGTTCAATGGGTGTGTGCATTGAAATTTTTTTACGTTTTAGGTCTGTATACTGAGTAAGTGGGTATGTATGGTACTTTTGGTGTGTGCAAATAAACTCTACCAATGGAAAATGTGAGGAAATTTTTTGAGTAGACAGTAGCAGAAAATGTCACATTGATGTTGACTGGGCAACTACATAAAACTTCTTCAAGTTCACTCAACCACCAAACCCAGAAAAGAACAAAATGTATTCAGTGGATGTGTGAAGATGAAGCCAACCTCTCTAATTTCTGGAAGCCAAGATAACACTCTCAATATAAAAAAATGATTGAAACGCCTACCATCTCTCTCTCTCTCTCTTAATGTCATTTGCAATTTAAGCGATTTAGATATGAGCCCAATAAAAAAAATGGACCACTTGAAACAAAAGCAATAGCCTTCCTTCTCTATCACTCAAGACAAAACACAAATGGCATAAATACCCCTCTACTATCAAATAAACCCTTCATCACCATCACAAGAGGAATGGTGGTCTATCCATGGTGATGGCAATGAAAGGAAAGGAGCTAAGAATGCCCCCAGAAGTAACACTCTCTCATCCTCTTATCTTTTCCCTAACTCATTTCCTTCCCCAAGACTCCCAAAAACACACACCACCTAACCTTCCAGTCGGTACTCAAAACAAGAATGAGAGGGAGGAGGGCAAAGGAAAAAAGAGAATGAGAGTTACCCCAAAGAAAATCCTCATCATCCTCTTTTTCATGCTCTCAGCCATCTCACTTTTTCGACTACTCAGAATCACCACCACTACATCTCCCTCATCCTCTCCAACTCTACTTCAGACTCTTGTAGATACACACGCACCACATTCACTCACAGACCATGCTACCTCATCCTCTGCTCCAGATCTCACTACAAAGGAACTTCAACTCCTCTCGAATATCATCTCCACTAGAGTCCCCTGCAATCTACTTGTCTTTGGACTTGGAGCACAATCCCTTCTACTCTCATCTCTCAATGCTGATGGCACCACCATATTTCTTGAAGACAATCAGGAAAAACTAGGGACAATCAGAACAAATAACAAGACCACACAAGTGTACAAGGTTGAGCACCGTGTAGCTGCCAGAGAAGCATACAATCTGCTAAAACACGCAAGGGAAGACCCCGCTTGTGCACCTCAAGCAGGGCCACTTCAAGTGTCGAGTTGCCAACTAGCAATGACACAGCTACCAAAGAAGATATATGAGCTTAAGTGGGACGTGGTGGTGGTTGATGGACCAAGCGGGGACAGACCAGAGGCACCGGGCAGGATGGCTTCAATCTACATGGCTGGAATGATAGCAAGGGCGGGGAATATGACGGATGTTGTGGTTCATGATGTAGATCGGATGATTGAGAAGTGGTTTTCATGGGAGTTCCTGTGCGATGAGAACTTGGTATCATCTAAAGGGAAATTGTGGCATTTTAGGATTACAGGGAATTTAAATTCTACAAGTTTTTGCTCAAATGAAACAGTTCAGATTATGTAGGATCATTCTTTTCTCGAGCTTAAATAAACGAGTTTATCTAATGGATTTCAGCCATGCCACCGTAAAGACTATTTTTGGCCATCAAAAACTTCAGGTCTGAAGAGTTTAATATATAATGGCATGGAAGCACAATCCACACAAAGATCTGACAAGGTTTGTGAACATGAATCATTGAAGACAAAACCAGTCAATAGTCAGGGTTTATACGACTTGGGGAATGTTCGGGTTAGTATCAAATCATACACATTCAGATGATCAAATAGTGTAAGAGGGGAAAGAAATATGTATAACTCAATATCAACTAATTTTATTTCTAAGTTTTGTAAATTACGTAGTGTATTACATTAAACAACACATACAGATATCTTTCCTTGGGCGTGTATACCAAAAAACAATTATAGCACCAGTTAAAATGAGTATTTTTATACGAGTTGAGGGTTCTTCTAAAAGGGTTGAGAGAAAAATGAAAATGAAAATGAAAAAGATTGAGGTAAGTAAGAAAAGACCTGAAAATGTGTGCCTTGTCATAAAACATAACTCTAAATAGAGTTGAATGGAGAAAAAAAAAACAGATTCAAGTTGCCAACCCAATTGGGATAATGAATAAATGGTGATGAGTCGGGCTGATTTACAGTAAGGAACAACCTCTCGAAAATCAGCCCATTCAGACATTTCTACCCATGAAAGGTGGGTTATAAACTAAAAATCTAGACCGTCTATTTAATTTTTAGGTCTGCATTCACCCAAATCAGAAACACTCATTTCCATGTAGACATAGCCATTTCAAAATCCATGGCAAATACCCCTTGAATATGGGGATATAATCAATAGATTATATATCGACTCCCTATTTTAACTCCCTCTTATGTAGTTCACATGGAGATCATACTATCTGAATGAAGGTAGAAAGTTTAGGACAGGGATATTTTAAAAAAGAGGAAATGTTGCTCATAACAATATCCTCTCATATGAAGACCTACATCAAGGTAGCCTGATGGTCAGCTAAATGTCGCTTCCTCAACACCCGTCCTTCATGGTGGTATTACCAATTAGTATGACATGGCACAGTCTTCGGAGCCACTGATTCCATAAGCATTTGGCAATCTCTTGACGATCAATGAATCTACATACCACCAATCAATTTGACAGACAGTTCCTATGCTGAAAACACTTGGTTCCAGGCACTAATAACAAATAACTAGAATCACAATAAGACATTGGAATGACGTGCACTAAGGGGGGTGACAAACATTCGGAGGTCAGTGGACCATGTGGAGATATTTGGCATGAGCAACACGTGGGAAAGATATTAGAGATCAACACAAAAGGTTTCCTCTTTCAATATGTATTATGCAGAGAAGTTGGGACAGAATACCACACCAAGCACACACAGCAATGCATCCCCCAAAATTGATTGTTTATTACTTTGTTTCTACAATTCAATTGGTTCGGGAATCAAGAGCATGTTCAAAGAGATCGTTGAAGGAAAGGTGGGGTTACATTCCTATGTATGCAATGAATAAGGATAGTTATTTCTGGAAAATGCCAATTCATTGAATCTATGATATGGACAATACAAATTCACTGTAAAAAATCATGATTGAGAACATTTGACACTTAAGCTTAGTCTGAACCTTCATAACATACTTTCTGTTTACAAGAAGACTTAATGGTTCAAGACTAATACAGTTCCTGGAACCTAGAGACCTCTCTAGCAACTGATTTCCTTGTACTGCACATAAGCTAGTATAATCTACATTTTCATAGAAACATGAACTAAAGAGATGAATTTACATTACCAAAATTGAAGGTGCCACCTTGCAGAGTTGGTTAAAGTTGGTGAGTGTTGATAACGCGAACTGGGTTCAAAATGATCCCATAGCAAAACTCCAGCGTTTTTGTTATTGTAAAGTTATATAATATTTGTAGTTCTCTCAAAATGACTGTCAACCGCATCCTTGATTTCACCAGCATCCCTTCGCTGCATGAAGAATGAACAAAATGTAAGTCTTTCGAACTCAATTAATGAATACGAACTCAAAAATGCAGCATGAATAACAGCAACAAGAGAAGGAACTAATTCGAAACTACATCAAAGTGAGCAATGCATGCACTGACAAGCATGATTAGTAACACAGCCTCTCATAAGAAGTGGGGCTAAGAAAAACAGGCATCTAGAGAGGAGTGGTGCAATTATAATTTTAAGATAAAAAGGAGAAACCTAATGCCAAATGAAGAAGAAAATAAAGAATGCTTAAACATTAAATTGAGAGAAAAGTTCATAGATTATCCTCTTCGCTCATCACCACCTTCTATTTGCATTAATCTTCAGTAACTTCTTCACCTCACCTTTCTTCTTTTGCTATTCACAAGCAAGACTAAAAAAAATATCTTTTAACCAGGAAAAAAAAAACAAGAAAGGAAAAAACCCATATCACCACTTTACTTCACAAGCTCTGAAACCACCTAACATACATTACCAAAATGGCAATCAGGATTTCCAAATTATAGAACAGCAAGAAATAAGTTGAGAAAGAGAGAGGCCTATAGAATCTAGACTCTGAACTAGTCCATCATCTCTTCTTCCCCTCCTCAAATTGATCCGATAAACTATTTGAATTAGCTTTGATTCTTATATACTTCTACTCCATGCAATTATGCATAGAGCTAAGTCCAGTATCTTATTATTTTTCAATTAAACCTCAAAGTTCTATATTTTATTTAAGCCTGCAGTATCTATTCAAGAATCTGATTTCTGAATATCACACCAGCATTTCCCAACATGGTTTCGGCCCCTACAGAATATATCAAAGCCCTAGAGCGGTGACCATGTCGCACATTGTCTGGCAGCTACATCACCCATAATCTAGTGGCCACACCACTTTCCATCTGGCATTTGGAAAGCACTATCTATACAACATGTATGTCGTGACATACATAAATCATCAAAGTAGGATAGCAATAACATTTCTACACCAACTTCCATGTTTAACAAACAACAGATTATTAGAAAAAGATACAGAAGATTCACAACAGATGACATAGAAAGGATAGACATCTACAAGCATGGAGAATATGTACGAATTCATGTTTCATTAAACTATAAAGCAGATTATTAGATCTGTCAGAGATATTTTCACAGGGATCACATGAGTTAACACAGTTTGAAAATATGAAGCTTACCATTCGTTTGCTAATGTAAGGTTGTATCTTGATTGGAGTCTCAGAGATATTGTCAACCTTGGGCAATTTTTGTTTCTCCATCTCAAACTCTTTCCTAGATTCCTTTCGACTGCCTGACTGCCAAACTCTACCAAAATTAGGGAGCCAGTTTGCATCACAATTAGTGACAACCTCTCCTCTCTTCTCCATCTCCAGCTCCATCTTTCTCTTTTCTGCCCAAGCAGCTCCCACCCGTTTTGGGTTCAATTTCTGAGACTTCCCTGACTTATTTGAGGAAGGAACAATGCCATTCACATGTAATCCTGTGCTCACTTGAAAATTTAGTTGATTTTCACCATTCATTTCAAACCAGGGTGGAGGAGCTCCAGAATGTACATTTGCTTTAGGTTCTTCAAGAAACAAAGGTGAAATGTGAGTGAAACTCTGCAACACTAAACATGATCAAACAAACGTGAGATTAACCTGATTGATGACAATGAAAGTGCAAATAAATACAATCGCATCACAGTATTTCAGAACCATGCTACCCAGACACCCGGAAATGAGTACATACAACATACTGTGTCCAAAAGTTCTTCATGTAACTGCCCTTTCATGATGTGATCATGAGAGGTATCTAAATACATAGATTCAGGTGAGAATAAAAGTAACAATAAACTGAAGTGCAAGAGCAGAAGAATACCCTGATTACTGCTCTCTCCATTACTCAATCTTCCAACCTGATATACATGGCAAGCCCAAGAGTGTTACATATTGCAAGTAGATGTAAAATCTATGCATAAATAAACAAACAAACAAAAACCCTTGGCCAAACCTTCAATGTAATTAAACCTTGAACAAAACAACATATCATGCAGGTATACAATAACTGGTAGTATAACTGCAAGCGAAAGCAAGTACTAATAAAGAGTACAAATACATCCTAGAGGGAGCACTGCAAATAAAGAGTATAAGCACAGCCTAGAGGGAGAACTTTTTTAAATAGAGAGCACTCATTATAACATTCTAGGAATTAAGGGAGAAAACAAAATAGAAAAGTGAGGCTTAATGTGAATCTCAAGAAAATCCTGCACGTTGCTCGTGCTCTAGGTAACAATTTAAGGAAATTAAGACAACTGCAGAAGCCATCTATCAGACATTGCAAGAGGAGATGTTGGGAATGCTCTAACAGAATACTTCAAAGAAGCACCAGAACTTAACTCTTTATCATGGTCACCACACAATACTATTAAAGCACATCACTAGGAGAAAATTAATCCAAGCATGCACAGGCAATGCAGTGATACTATATCAACTCACCTGAACCTCTACATGCAAGTATTTTTATCTTATTTTATTTTTTCATAGGTAAAGGGGTTAGTGGTTAGCAAGATGAAGGTGGATTCAAGGAGATTTGAACCTTTACATGCAAGTATTTTAACACAGCAACAGTTTAATCTGAGAACAAATAGGGTAAATATTTGGCCTAATTGGTAGCATGAGTCCCCCCCATAGATTTCTGATTGTAGTTGTAACACCCCATTTTTGCACTCACTTAATCTATCAACTCAGCACCTGACACCCTGTTGCGGAAAATTCCCAATGATGAGAGATCAATCAATAATCAAAGAAAACATAAAGAAAACATAGAGATCGATGCAAAAGAACCACCTTTTTTTATGTCTATTCTTCTCTTTGAGGGAATAGGTTGCAACAACCATTGTTTCTCCCCTCTAGGTAGAATTTTCTCATCTTCTATACTGTTTAGGCCATTAATTTAACGATGTAGACAAGTGATGGTATAGTAAAGACCTAGTTTTGATGAGTGGGATTGTAGCCTAACACCTTCCAATCTCATAATATGATCATTGAATCTGTATATGAATTATAGACCATACCCTTTTCCATGGTTAAGACGATTTTCGATTCCTAGACCGTACAATCCGCGAACGTAGAATGTGATATTGATAGTGGCACCACCTAGTTTTATGCATTCTATGAATCAAAAGTCATTCAACTCAACGATGGAATAGGGCATGGTCTACAATTCAAATTCAGATTCGAAGATCAAGCTATGAGATTAGAACGTATTAGGCACCAATCTCACCTGGCAAAAGTCAGTAATCAAGATGTTACCTAAACTGGAAAAATAGTGTTGGTTGAAATTGATTCCCTCAACGAAAAGAACATACACAAAAAAACAAGATTCCTCATAGTGATATCTAAGTTTTCTTCAATTTTTTATCGATGCTTAAGCTTTAAGGATGAATAATTTCTAACATTTCAACTCTTCACCTTTAATCACTCTGTATTCACTCATCATTCTACTTCTATTACTATCATTTTGACTATTTATGTGGATGATATCATTATTACAGGGAGTGACTCAGTTGGCATTGTGCAATTGAAGGCTCACTTGTTTTCACACTAAGGACTTAGGCCTTCTTCGATACTTTCTTGGAATTGAGGTCACTCGCTCCAAGGAAGGATTTACTCTCTTTCAACGGAAGTATGTATTAGATTTACTATCTGAAACGAGGACTTTGGGTCCTTGTCCAATTGACACACCTATGGATTATTCTGTCAAGCTTGATGCCAAACATAGGACAATTTTTTAGGGCATCGGAAGATACAAGCGGTTGGTTGGTAAGTGTATCTATCTCACGGTCACTCACCCAGGCATTGCCTATGTTGATAGACAAAGCGAGTGCAAAAAAGAAGTGTCTACAGCAGTAATAAGACATTAAATTTTAAAGAGCATCACATAAAAAATAAAAAAAACATAAATTTTTGCTAGATGAGATTGGTTCTCTTGCTCAGTTTGTAAAATTAACCAAGGTATTCATCAGGATCACAAACGAATGGAAGATACGTCAAAGTCAGCACCATAGAAAGTCAGGCCCCATTCAGTTACGATAAACCATTCGACAAGATCAAATAGCATGAAAGTAGTAGAAGCAAAAAATGATACAAACTGCAAACCATAATATAAATATCAACTAACGTGTATCAAATATATTGAAATTCCAAATGACTCCCCAGTTCCCTCCAAGGTGTCAATGTTTGCCTGGACAGCTTCATTAGACAAAATTCTTACTATTAACCATCCAAGCAGCAGCAGTTGGTGAATCCAGATCATGTGCGAAAGTGCAGCGGAAAATTCCAACCATCATTTAATTCATCTCCATTTGCCAACCAGGTTTGGGCCCTCCTTTTCTCATTTTGGAGTTGGATCCAAAACAAAAAATTCACTGTCTTTCTTCGAGGATTTTATTAGAGAAGAAATTGACCACATCCAAAATAAACTTTGCATTGCATGATTGGAGGAATTTAACAAAAGAATTCTCAAGTCAATGGAAGAATCAATGATTTTATAGAAAAGATAAACTTGACATTACCAAACATTTTTACAGGTGCAAAACATTGCCAAGTTTTGAGCATCAAATGCTCCGACCTAACCCAGTGGATTAACTAGGCAAACTCTTAAGTGAAAAATTATTAATATTTCGGTTAACACTTAAACCAACAATATAATCAATTAATCACAAAGGTGACACTCACTTTAATGAATCATAAGATGATAGGAAAACAGTAACACTATCGTAACAAGTATGAAAACTAGATAACAGAGGAAAATGTTCAAATCACAATCTAAGTTCAAATCAAGTGAACAAGCTTCATGAAGGAAGTCACATAAACATAAGCAATCTTACCCCTCCAACACTAGGAGACCATCCTACTAAGCTTTTTCTACTGTTTCCAATCAGAGTGCGTTGGTTGTCCTTGTAAGCTGAGTCATGGATAGAAACAAAGAAATATATATCACTAAAGTAATATACATAATGTAACTGTACAAAGAAATCCCAACTAAAATATCAACTAAAAAAATGATTTTTTTTAATTCATCAAAAAAGATATAACCATAATTACGAAAGACATCTGGTTCATGCGCACCATTCAAATCCTTTGTAGTGCTTTCCGTGACATGAATGCACTGTAGATCCATATTACTGTGCGAACACACCGGCAAAGAAGCAACTTCAAGTAGAAGAGGACCAACATTTGCAACTTCAGTGGCTTCTGGAAAAGATACCTGATGCTTCTCATTCGTAAAAGTTTGTAAAGGCACAAAACCATTTGAAAGACATGATGTAAAAGAATGGATTGCATTTTTTTCAAAGTTATCCATATTATCAGAGCTAAGTTCATTGTGGATATCTTTCGAAGGTCCCAAGAGAGGTCCATAAGATCCTTTGCTCGATGGCATAGTTGCACTCTTCAGCGATCTGCACCTTTTATCCCACTGCATTAAAAACAAATGACCATAGCTCAATATTTTGAAAAACTTACAGCTATTTTGAAAAATGATTGTTGCAACAGAGATAAGACATGCATACTTCCATTGCTGGATTCAAATCCAATCAATTTTTAGGGATAGGCAGTTGGATGAAGTTAGCCCTATGGTATTACATGCACAGACTTCACTGATTTACCACTTACATCATCATCCAAATAATGGCATCGGCAACAACAATCCTATTTCACCACTCTACTCAATTTGAATCATTTCTTCAGTGAAAGCATATATTTTGTCAATAGCTCCATCCAGATCATTTCCAGCCTTCTTCCGACTCTTTTATAGCATTTGAGCTGCATCAAAACGCTCCTTGTCACTGGTGGTGGCATTGGTCTTCATGTTAACTAAACCGTCACAATCGATTTGCTTTTATTCTCTCTCTTGCTAGAGTGATTAATATATTCCTTCTAATATACTCATTTCTGAATTTGTATGTTGGGTTCAAATTTATGAAGGATGAGTTGGATTCATGTATACCACTCTAGATGTACAAAGCATGAAAAAAAAAAAAAAAGATTGCATTTTGATGTGAAAAAATAGGTAATTCTTCCCTAATAGCCAGAGGGCCATATCAGTACCAATCTAGAAGATATTAGGGTACCTAGTGGATCAAAAAAACCAGTGTTACATTGGCACTTGGACACTCATGAATGTGGCACGACACTTCTATGCCATGTACGAAAAGACATAAAATGATTTCATCCAAGTATGTCTCAATTTAACAAGATAAAAGTGACCTGGAATAATTGTGGGCTGTACCAGAACCTACTATTAATGTAAATGTTTCAGCCCTTAAAAACTATTTACATGATAAAGGATAATTTAAATTAGCTGACACACATAGTTTTACTTTTCATTTTTTCGATGAGTAAATTTTCAAATCTACTCCCTACGACTTCCTTGCAGTTTTTTGTTTCATTGAAGCATGCTTATCATATAATACAATTTGCATATCTTATTCCTTTTTACTTATTCCATTGTGCCTTTCTTCATTTTTAAGGGAGTAATAGGTATTCATCGATCTCTAGAATATTTTTTGGAATGTATACATACATTTTTATTTTTTTTTGTACAGCCCTATTGTCGTATTTGAATTTTTAGCTATTGACACGCCGAACACTTGTCAACACCTTGGCACCCATGCCACGTATCTACATAACACTGTTGAAAATGGTTCAAAATTAAAATCACATAAGAACACCATATGAACATGGAACACATTTCCAGGATAAAAAAAACTAGGGCATGTTTGGTTCTAAGCAACCAGACTGCAAACTGGAGTGAGAGTGGGAATGAGGGAGCACCAATGAAAGGGTCCAGAGTGTGCACGATAGAGCACGATTTCCTCCCTCTACTATCTCTATTGCACAATAGAACACCGCTCACCTTAAATATGTGGTAAATATCACCTTGAGGAATAAGTCCTCTTCTATATCTAGTTTGCTCTTTGTATGTATCCAATTAATCAAAATCACAAACCCAATCTTCAAGATAATTGTATATCATCGTGAATAACCACCGATATCTTACCTACACAGCATTGTTATCACAATTGACTATAAATAAAATACATCAATACCTCGAAAAATGTGTTTGATTTCCTAAATAACTCCAAAAATTTATATGGTACCCGGATGGCATTGTTCCTTGTGTGACTTGTTTTTCCCTCATGTTGACTTATCTCATCTCTAGATATCTATCTAAACCACTCACCTAAAAAGTTGTGTGCCACTTTTTTCATCTTCAACCATTCAGAGATCTCAACCACCTGTTTCTTTCTTTTTACACTATTCAACTAACAGTCATACCATGCCTCTCTGGTTTTTCTGAACATAATCAAAACTATTAAGTTGAACAATTCACATTAGCAGCACCAAGACTTCCTGGGTAAAACTACAACAATCACACCAAAACTCTTAGACCTCATCTATGCATGTTAGCCACAGAAACTCCACTCTAGTATATGTTAATCGAAAATTTCCCAACTTCAACAGAATTTTTGCATGTTGACTTTCATTTGATTCAGTTTAAGTAGGATCACCACTTTGCTGATTTGTGCAAGATGTTGGGGAATATATTTCAATTGCTAGGCAATTTTTGTCATGGTTGGATCATTTTGATCATCTCACCTGATCAATTTATTCAAATCAGCTTCCATCTTGGCTCAACTAATACCAAATTGATATGATCCAAAGAAAAACAAAAGAAGATTGTGGGTGATCAATCTTCCAAGGCCAAACCCTGCATTCATTCATAAAAATTTAGCTATTTCATCCATATTTATACTTTTAGACTATAAAACACTAAGCCAACCAATCCAATTTCCTTAAAGATTAGATTCAAACAAACAATTAAACCTATAATATAATCACCAACTAAGTTAAATTTGTAGCTAAATTATGCCACCAATTGAGGTTCCCTAGAATAAATCAAAAGAGATAAATACCTTGGCCAGATCAGTCTCAGAAACCCTAAAAGAATCGACCCGATTCATCCCTCCACCGTACTTCCACAAGAAATCCTTCAAATTTTTCAAATGCTCTGAGCTCGCTAGGTGATTAATAGCGTTACTGCTGGAAAAAAAAATAAAAAAAAAAAAAATTTCAAAACACGCAACTGAAAGAAAGACAAATGAAACCCCTAGAGAAATTAAACCTTACCAGGTGAATGAACTATCAAACTCTTCAATGTCGGAATCACAAAAAACGCACCACAATCGATTACGAGAAGCGTGTTCGGGGAGAAGAAGAGTAGGGTTTTTGAGGAAGAATCGAACGTCAGAAAGCTTTTTGAGGAAACGAGAGAGGAAGGAAGAGAGTGATTTGGTGTGGTTTGGTAAGTAGTTATGGCGTCGTCCTTGGTTGTGATTGAGTTTACAGACCTTGCAGAACACGAACGCCAACTCGTTCTTCTTCTCCTTGTTGTTTCGATTGCGGTTTAGGTTTAGGTTTAGCTTCAGCTTCTTCTCCTCTTCCATGGTCGTGTTGAAAGTGAAGCAAGGACTGCGAAGCTCGCTCGCGCCTTTGATGACATGATCCGTTGGGGGTTGAACCCGAGTTCGATGCGAACTCCTCGTACGATACTCTTACCTACGGCTGTCAACGGATATAAATTGAATCGAATACGGGGGTATCCGAATTCGAAATCCGACAGATATGATAACTAACGATTGAATTCGAATCGGATTAATTTCTCGGATTTCCAATAATATTCGATTTGTTAAAAAAAAAACCTTGAAAAATCTTCGTCTTTAATCTGTACCAGAAGCTATGAGTGCACATGGTTTGGATTGCTTCAATTTTGACAAAATTAGAATTAAACTAAACATAATCGGTTCTACAAATTTAGAACTGAACCAATCCAATTACTCTATAAAATCGAACCAATCCAAATCAACTTTGGTTTGGATCGGTTCTCGATTCTCAATTCTCGTATTTATTATTCTCAATAGTAAAATTAAAATAGTTAAAACTTAAAACTAAGTAAAATAAATAGTAAACAAAACATCACGCATAACACATAACATGCATAAACAAAACATCAACATATTATTTCAACATAAACAAAACATCACGCATAACATATTAAAAATAAAAATCATTTAACACTTACTTTTAAGGGATGATTGAAGATTAAAGACATTCTTAAAATCAAATATTGTTTGTTATTTATTTAAAAGTCGAAATCAAATGTTGTTTATTACTTTGTAATTAAAAGCAAGGGGGCACATTTTTTTTTTTGAGTTTTTGTTAGAAAAAAACAGAGGAGATGAAGTTGAAAACCTTGATGAATTACCTCTAGCACACTAACACAGTTGAGAGAGAGAACATAAGAATGGAACTAAGAAAGGATTTTATATATATAAATGGGACATATATAGGGAGGGGTTCGACGGACGTTATGGAAAACGTCTAAGAAAACCATGTTTCTCATACTTTGGATGGAGAGAAACGGACGGGGGAGATGGGGAGAAACATCACTTCAATGAAAGAAATAAAATTTCTTTATTTTTTTAAAAACTCCCTTGACTTTTCCCTTGTTTCTCTTTGGTTTTTTTTTTAACAAAACCTCTGCACTCTGTTTCATTGAAACTCAGAAATCATACAAACCCATCTCTCCTCTCTATTGCTTAGAAATTGCCCCAAAAGTCTTGAAACTCTTTACAACCCGAGGGCTTCATTGAAGTCCCCCGCTGCCTATTGCCCTTCCACTCTTCATAGTAGGGAAAGCCGTGGCCTTGAGGTCCGCAGGCATTTTAGCACCCGCGTTCTGAAGGTTCTGAACCTCAACCAGGACCTTCTCCTCCTCTTCTTGAGTGTTATCTATCTCAATCAATGGCATTCCTGAGAGTGTCTCAATCACATATTGATTAAACAAGGACTCCTAAATTCGATCAAAGTAGGCACTTACATGAAAGGATGATGCCAGGACCTTAACAAGAAGAGCCTTCACAAGCCATATCAATATACCCAACAAGAGACATCAAAATCTTGGTAACATAAGGAAGGATCTTGTTATTGTTCTCTCGTTCAACTTTCTTGTCGAACAAAAAATGCCAAGCAATCAAAACCAGACCCAACCATAAACAATTCTGAACTGCTTTCCTAACACCATAAACGAAATATAAAACCCATTTTCGAATAAGGAAATTACGTTCTATAAAGAAGACTACAATTCGAATTCCCCAACTAGAGACCAACCTCCCACAGATCAAAACAAGAACTAAGAGCTCCCATTTCCATAGAGGGAGGTCCCATAGCTTCTTCTTGGCAAAGTAAGCTATCGAAAGACTGCAAACGAAAGCTGCCACAATTAAAATGAGATTCAACCATTGAACGATTGTTAACAAACTGAAATTTCATTTCTTGAATTTTGGTGGGATGTCCTCTACCGCGAAAGGATCCTCTTCGTCTTCATCTTTTATTCTACCCAACATACCAGATTTCAATTGCCCTGATTTCGTTGTTTTTCCTGATTTCTTATATTGTTCGTCTAGTGGAGGGTCCATTAACCTCGATTTCAGGTTCTTGGTCTTCAAGAAGCTTGATCTACTCTGAAACGAAGCATTTGAACTGCATCTCAAGACCTCTCCTTTATCACCTCCTTTATCATCACCACTGTGATTCTCCTCATCTGATGATATTTTGCACCGTCTTCGAATGGATTCAGTAGTAATCTCACCATGATTCTGGGAAGATTCTCGAAACGAAACCTTGACCTCTCTAGGTGAAACTTGCTGATTGTTTGGGCTCTCTGAGGAGAGATGGGTTTGTATGATTTCTGTCGAGTTTCATTGAAACAGAGGGGAGAGGTTTTGTTATAAAAAAAAAAAAACAAATAGAAACGAGGGAAAAGTCGAGGGAGTTTTTTCAAAAATAAAGAAATTTTGTTTCTTTCATTGAAGTGACGTTTATCCCCATCTCTCTCGCCCGTTTCTCTCGATCCAACGTACGAGAAACGTAGTTTTCTTAGACGTTTTTCAAAACGTCCGTCGAACCCCTCCCCCATATATATATATATGGGTCCCGTTCAGCAACAAACATTTTGACAAACATTGTGGCAAAACATTTTTCAAAACATGGGTTCCAAGTTTTGGAATGGCTGATTTTTGGTGAGGATGATCTCTACGGTGAGGAGATCATCCTCACCAAAAATCAGCCCATTCCAAAACTTCTAGCCTTGTAAACCATTTTTTATGGGGTTAGAACTTTTGGAATGGGATGATTTTTGGTGATGATGATCTCCTCACCGTAGAGATCATCCTCACCAAAAATCAGCCCATTCGAAAACCTCTAACCCATGTTTTGAAAAATGTTTTGCCAAAATGTTTATTGTTGAACGGGACCCTATATATATATAGGGTCGGGTTCCGTAGACTCACATTACGACCCACATTGCGACACACCGTTTTGTCTTATATGGGAAAAAATGTTTGGAATGGGCTGATTTTTGGTGAGGATGATCTTTATGGTGAGGAGATCATCCTTGCCAAAAATTAGCTCATTATGAAACTTCTAGCCCCATGTTTACAAGTTGAAAATTTTTAGACCGTCCAATTTTTGTAAATCAATTTTGATGGGGTTAGAAGTTTTGGAATGGGATGATTTTTTGTCAGGATGATCCCCTCATCACAGAGATCATCCTCACAAAAAATCAGCCCATTCCAAACATTTTTGCCCATTTAAGTAATAGGGGTCGTAATAACGCCATATATATATATATTGGTTCAGTTCTATTATACTCCTAATCCGAAACCGAAACAAATCAATCGGATTTTTTTTTTACAATTCACACCTGAACCAAACCATGCTCAATTTGAACCAATCTGATCCAAAAGGCTCAGATTGGTTTGGTTTTTGGATTTACCCAATCCAATGTGCACCCCTAGCAGAAGCCCTTCAATTTTTGTTGTCAAAATTAATTTTTTTTCTTTTATTTTATTTCAAAACCCTTTGAGCTGATTTAACTAGCTTGATAGTGAAAATGGAGAATTTTGGAGAGAAAAATCAAAGATTTTGGATTGAGGTTGAAGATATCAGATTATGGTGAGAAAGGCTTTGAAAAAGCAAAATAAAGGATTTTGGAGAAAAAAATCAAGGGTTTTTGTCTTGGGGAGGTATTTAGGGAAAAACATCAAGGGTTTTTGGGTTGAGGACGAAGATGATGGATTTTGATGAGAAAATCAAGGGTTTTTGACTAAAAGTTGAAATGAAAGAGAGATGACCTAACTAGATTCGTTGGAGAGGATGACTGGCCGGAGTTGGTCGCTTGTCGCAGATGGCTTCCATTCCTTGTTTGGAAGCCTTGAAAATATGGAATAGAGAAAAATGTAATATCTAGAGTTTTAACTCGTATCTCGAGGAATCTAATAGTGAACTTTTGGAAAAATTTTAAAAGAAAAACTTAGAGTAAAATACTTGAATTTTGTTATGTTCACTTTCAAGAAAAATTGACTTCGCCATTAGATTCAAAATTGTCGAAAAAACATACATTAGCCTATAAGCACACTCGAATTCAAGTTCAAATGAAAAAGTTATAAAATCTTCGAATTTCATGTTGAGTAGGACCTAAAAAAGTGAAATTTTGTTAGAGCGAGAATCAGAAAATTTTGACATCACCATTAGGTCTGCAATGAAAAATTATTCGAAGTAGAATACTCATTTGTCATTTTCCGAGTCCAAATAATCAAGTTACCGACGAAAATAAAAACAAAGAAAAAAATATATAAAAATACCCCTTTAACCTTTATAAAAAGAACTAAGTCCCTATTTTATTTCATTTTCTTCTCTTCAACTCACAAAGAACCAGCCTACTTCCCCACCCAAGGTTCAAGACATTCTCATCGATATCCATCGCAATCAAATCCGTGTTGGTCGTCGACGAAAAAGAAAAAATCGTCAACATCGACGAGCTCCACATTTTCACCCTATTTAATCTTCACTTTATTTTCTTTCTCTTGATCTCTCACCACAAATAACAATTGGGTTCGATATTACCCACTTGGAGTCTCATCCATTTAAAGGAAGAGTCATTCATCGTCGTAGGAGGAGGAATAACACCTTCACCGAGGGTTTTTGTAATGACTTGAAATCTTAATATATATCTTGAGGAAAGAATTTTAAGTTTTTACGTTGATTTAAAAGTATGAATCTTTAATTTTTAATATTTTAGAAAAATTAACTTTATCAGTAGATTTAGAAGGATCGAGAAATATACTTTAGCCTGTAAACACAATTTAATCAGAAGTCGATCGAAAAAATTACTAAATCCTTGAGTTTTGTATCAAGTAATTACCAAATTAGTAAATGACACTTTAGAGATATAATTTGAGGAATCCAATCATACTATTAGATTCGTGTCGAAAAATCACCCGAAATAAAGTATAAAAATATCTAAATTGGCATTCAGAAAAAAAAAAACTCCTGAAATGACGCGTATGTCCTAACTTAAGTTATAACTATTAGTCCCTAATTAAAAAAATCTGATTTTTCTTATTCTCCTCTCCAAATAAAACTAAACACATTTTTCCTTGAGATTTGCAATCTAGATCTACATCAAACGAGAACGATCCGAGCTTTATCGCAAGAAGGAAAGTTGTTCATTTTGTCGAGGGTTACGTGTGAACGTTAAAAACATATATTTTCATTAGAGGAAAATTTTTAGGCCGGGTGACCATAGTTGCATGGTAGGAAACTGGATATTTATTCCTAACATTGTATTGTTAATTTCTCTTTTATTTTCAAATAAAAATAATATATATATATATATAACTATTTTGTGCGTTGTTAAAGAGTCTGTGAATGTCTAAAGGGATAGTGCGCCATATCATCCGGAGTGGTATACTATTTTAGAATGTACGGTAGGGACCACCAAGCTCATACGTGATATGGGACGCATATAAGAGTGGAGTCACAACTGGAATCCGGGCTTATTCCTCTTTATCTTTATCAGTGAACTTGTAATGTAAAGGTGATCATATACGAATGATTTGTATATTTTGGAATCACATGAACGCCTGATAGGCATAGACAAAGATGATTAGTCAGTGATAATTAATAATCTATAGTAGTCAAACGTTCTGACACATCGAAAAAAGACCCATTGCTTACGGTCACGTTAGACGGTCAGTCTGAGCCAGATAAATGATCCCGCAAGTATGATAAACAGCGATCACCCACAAAATTAAGAACTAATACTTTATTATAAAACATCATGTCCCGACTGGAAGCGATCCAGTCGTAAATCCCAATTCAAATTCCACTACTCTACGATTGTGTATTATGTATCTGTTGCCTTATTTTGATATATAAAATGAAATGCATATTTAATATTTTCATTTGGGTTAATTATATTGTATAAAAATAAAATGTTATTGTGAGTACTGTTGATTGATGTAATGTGAGGTTTAAAATGTTTAGTTTCTCAGCCCTAGCTATATGTACCAATTAATAGTAGTTTCTTTTGTAAAACTTTACATATTTTAAAATGATTCTGTATGTTTATTCGTCTATATTAGGAGAGGTTATTGACAGAAATTGTTTGCTTCCCTACTAGGTAACCATTGTTACTCACCCTTTCCTTCTCTATTTTTTTAGTTTTAAGTTCGAACCTTGGCGAGGCAGGTGTAGAACATGAGTGAGGACTATCTGGTAGGTCAGATAGACGATCAAAGTTCGTTACCTGGTGAGTACTGGGGCTATGTCCCCTAGTGGTATCAGTTCATCTAGAAGTATTATGGATTCTATATTGAGTGTTAAGACTTTTGTTAGAATAAGAAATTTTTGTATAATCTTGTATTTTATTTATCCTTTCATACTCTGATTTATTGTACATTATTAGATGTATATAGGCTTCCGTTTGCATTATATTTTGCATGTATATATGCAGGATAATGTATGTCATTTATCAGGTACTGATTGAACATCTTGGAATGCTAACATAAACAGAGGAGACCATGGTGAAATTTCGAGGCGTCACCTAGTACCTCGAGATCTGACAAGGGGTTTTGTGTTAGTGATTGGTGGGGCGTCACAAAAAATAATCAAAAACATCCTAAAGTTTTCCCTAAGTCCCACTTTCAGGATTTTCTCAAATTTTCATTATTTATTTTTCCTTAAGATACGAATCGAAAACTTGGGATTTTACAAGAAATGTGAGAGGGATGTAGGTAGGGATATGAGAGTGATAAGGGCTGAGAGATGTGGATAGAGGTGAGTGCAACAGCTACGTGAGAGAGAGACGCAAATAGAAGACATGTGGTAGAATGTGAGGGTGAGTGGAGAAGAAGAAGAGCCTGCCTATCTATTGGTGAAAGACCTTTTATAGAAAAAAAAACTTATATTTTTTATTAACACGTTGCTTATTTTCTTTATTTAAAGAATAAGGGTGGTTATCCCACGCTACTCATATCTATGATGGTTTTTGCTTAATTTTCATTTGATTGGTCTATTGAGTCTCAAATTTAATTCGATTGATCTTTTGGTTCAATTGATCAATATTATTTTAATTTGATTTTTGAATTTTAATTTGATTTTGCATTTTAATTGATTGAGTAATTTTTAATTTAAATTTAATTTTGATTTTACATTTTAATTGATTGAGTACTTTTTAATTTAAACTTAATTTTGAGTTTGCATTTTAATTCGATTTCTTGCTTAAATTTTAACTTTATTTTTTATTTGAATTTTAATTTGAGTTTAATTTTTAATTTGAAATTTGAATGGATAGATTAATTTGAAACTTGAAATTTAAGTTGATTTTAAATTTTAATTGGTTGGGTAAATTTTAATTTTAGTTTGATATTGATCTTATTTTATTTAATTTGTATTGTGTTTTCCTGATAATCAAAGTCTCTATGTCAAAGTTGGACATTGAGTGGCATTTTAGTCATTTTTGTGATTTTTCCTAAATTTCTTTATTTTCGTTAATTTGGGTCCCGTTAGACTCGAAATCATATTTTAAATGCAATAGAGGTATTTTCGAGATTTTTTGGAAGTCCAAAATTTATTAGGGGTGTTTTTGTCATTTTTGTGATTTTTGTAGTTTTTTACGAATTTTGACATGAGATTTCTTTCAGTCTCAATGTGATTATTTCTAAGTCTCGAGGCCATATTTTCCTAACGTAGCGAGGTATCTAAATTATCAAACTGTATAGCGAACCTAAGAGTACATGCTTGTTAAATCAGGTGTAAAGTGTAGTGATCCTAAGTGTGCATAAATTTCTATGTCAAGTCATAACAAGTAGGGATATAGAAGGACTAGAAATGAAAAGATTAGGGACAATACTCACAAGCCTTCGAGTTCTTTGTGTTTATCATTAGGAATTCACCACAACCGAGTGACGAATTATTGAATTAGGTAAATGCAAAAAGGGGGTGTGAACACCACTGTACAGAGTTCATTCACTCCCAAATTATGAAAAAATTGGGGTTCCAATGATGCCAATAGGGCCAAGGAAACCAACAAGATAGGTTTAGAGATCGCAAGCTCTAGTTTATTAATTACCTACTTCATGAAAACCTATGAAGGCTAAATCATCGACATGTTACATGTGTGGTTAGGTTGGACATATCAGAAGAGATTGCCCTCCATCACAGCCGCAGATAAGGATTATTCCTAGACCTCAGGGTAAGGTATATCATTTGATTCAAGAGGAGATACATGTTTCTGACAAAATTTTAGAAGGTACGATTTCTATTTATAATGATAAAATTTGAGTTTTATTCAATACTAATTCCTCGAGATCATACATTTTTACTAAGATGCTTGTTACTAGAACTAGAATTTTGATATGCACTGAGTAATAAAATTAACCACATGGTTGGGAGACCATCAGGTATCCCAGAAACTATATCAAAACTGTGTAATTAGAGTTGAAGACCAAGAAGAGATTCTTGATCTCATGATACTAGATTCGTGGTGATTTTGACGTTATCTTCAGGATGGATTGGTTAGTATAGAACTATACCCATGTCAACTGCTTTGCGAGGTCCATTAGTATTAGGAAACCAAGATATTCGAGGTTTAAGGTTTAGGGATCCAGATACAGAAGAGATGGTTCTTTGTACAAATAGTTGGGAAATTTGAGAATATTAGAGATAAAGACTCCAGTAGATCTAGTATAACTAAGTAGAGAATTTGAGAATGTATTTCTAGAATAATTATCAGATTTATCGTTGTGTCGTGAGGTAGAATTTTCTCTTGATTTAGTACCAGGCACGGGGCCTATTTGTATTACACCCTACTGAATAGCCTTGGTAGAAACCCAAGAGTTGAAAGTACATATTAATAAGCTTACAGGCTTGGAGTTTATTTGATCGAGTTTTTCATCCTAGGGAGCATCGGTTCGATTCGTCAAATAGAAATATGGGTCGTCTCGATTGTGCATTGATTACTAGAAGCTGAATCAAGTGACCATCAAGAATAAGTACATTTCCATGCATTGATGATTTATTTGACTAACTACAAGGTGCCTAGTATTTTTCTAAGATAAATTTTCGATTTGGGTACCACCAGTTGAGAATCTGGCAGGCAAATATTCCAAAGACTGCATTTCGGACCAAGTTAGGATACTTCGAGTATCTAGTGATGCTTTTCGATCTGATGAAAACATTGACAACATTTATGGATCTTATGCATTGGAAATTTTTGGAAGTACCTCAAAAAAATGTCATCTTTGGCATCTATGGATGATATCCTGATCTATTCTAAGTTGAGGGAGGATCACGAGAGACACCTTAGAATCACACTACAAATTTTACGATAACATATGTTATATGTCAAGTTCAGCAAGTTTAACTTCTAGTTTCGTAAGGTTAAATTCTTAAGAAACGTAGTATCTAGTAAAGGGATGATAGTAAACCCTTCCAAAGTTGAAGTCATACTGTCATAAAAACAACCAAAGACAGTGACAAATATCAAAAAATTTCTTGAGACGGCAGGCTATTATAGAAAATTTATTAAGGTATTCTCCACGCTTTCAACACTGTTGATAAGACTAACTCAGAAAAATATTAGGTTTGAGTGGAACAATAATTGTGAGATTGCATTGCAAGATTTGAAAAAAGGATTGACTACCACTCCAATTCTAATATCTTCGATTCCGGATAAGGGTTGACGATCTTTATTGAGGCATCCTAGATTGGTTTGGGATCTATATTGATGTAGAATTGAATACAATTTATGGGATGTGATTAAAGAAGATATGTAGGTTTGTTTATATAGAATAGAATGAAAAATATATATATCTTTAATTAGAGGTGATTAGTAAAAAGTTGGGATGCAAAATATGAGTATCAACCATAAAAACTATTTGAAGAATTATATACGATATTGAAATTTTGATGAAGAAATTTTTATTAAGGGAGAAGAATGTAAAACCCTGAATTTTTTATTTGTATCTCAAGAAAAAATAAATAGTAGAATTTCAAGAAAATTCTAAAAAAAATTTATTTGTATCTCGTGTTTTTTATGATTTTTTTAGTTATTTTTAATGAAATCTAACTTCACCATTAGATTCAAAATGGTCGAAAAACATACTTTAACCTATAAGTAGTTCAAATGTGGTTCAAACGAAAATGTTGCAAAATCCTCGATTTTTGAGTTGGACTAGGCTAAAAAAATAAATTTTTACTAGAAAAATAATTTTTAAAATTAGATCGCATTATTGGGTTTGCAATTTTTTTAATATAAAATAAAGTATTTACTCGTCATTTTTGAAGCTTGTAAAGTCGAATTATCGTAAAAAAATGAAAACAATTTCAATTTTCAGGTCCAATCATACTGAAAAAGTTAATTTTCGATAGAGAGAGAATTTTTAGATTTCAATCGTGCCATTAGATCAGTAATGAAAAAGTATAGAAAATGGAGTATTCACTTGTTAGTTTTGGAGCTCAAATAGTCAACTTATCATTAAACGAAATAACATTGAAAATACCGATTTCGTCCCGCCAGCTTGTATAAAGATTTTTAAATAAAATTCACTATTCACTGTCTCCTTAACCGATCAAAACCAGTAGTCATATGTTTATTTTTAAAATGTTGAACGACTTGTCACTGTTGATACATCGTAAAAGGGAAGTCATTGACGCCCGACGAAGAAGGAAAAACGTTCGCAGCTTCAAACTCTATAAACTCTTACCATTTTCTTTTCTTTTTTCCCTTCTCTTTCTCCATGTTTCATAAAAAAAAGTCAAAAATATAACGGGGGTTTCCCTTCAACCTCAAATTTCATCTACTTTTATATCAATCATCATCCGCCGTAGAAGGGAAAAAGGATAGCGTCGTTGAGGTCTTTGAAATCATCAGGTCCGATTTAAAAATCATCAATTTTCATGTCAAATCTATCATGATTTCCATGTCGTTCACCTCAATTTTTGTTTACGTTCTTCAATTCTACTGCATAGAGATTGGTAGGGACTTATAATTCTTACTAGTAATCATAGATTGTGAAAATGGCATTTAAGAATTTAACGAAAATGTGATGTGTTTTAAAAACATTGAATTCTTTTCATTATTTCAAATTCATGCCAAGACCTTCATGTTTAATGTGCTTAATTGTGTTTTATAACAAATTATACGTAAGTGGGACATTTAAACAAATTATTTCTGTCAATTTGGTCATGTGCACTGCTCGGACCTCATTTTGATCTAATTTTTATAATTTTTCAATTTAAATAACATAAATAAATTTTAAGGTTTAAAAAAACTGATTTAATATTCAATGAACGTTTTAACACATCGAAAAAATAGTTATTGCTTACGGTTACGTCAAACGATCAGCCTAAGCTGGATAAATGATCCCGCAAGTGTGGTAAACAACGACCAACAACAACATCAATAACTAATTCTTTATTATAGAACATCATATTCCGATTAGGAGAGATCCAGGCGTAAATCCTAACTTTCTAATTTCACTACTCTACCATTATGTATTATGTATCTGTTGCCTTATTTTGATATATAAAATGAAATGCATGTTTAATATTTTCATTTGATCAATTAGATTTGTATAAAAAAGAAAATGTTATAGTGAGTACTGTTGATTGATGTAATGTGAGTTTTAAAATATTTAGTTGCTCATCAATGACTATATGTACCAGTTAATTATTATTTATTTTGTAAAATTTTGCATATGTTAAAATGATTCAGTATGCTTATTTGTTCATACTAGAAGAGGTTATTGATAGGAATTATTTGCTTTTCTACTGGATAACCATTATTACTCATCATTTTCTTATTATTTTTTTAGCTCAAAAACTTGCAATTGGAGAGGCAGGTATAGAATGCAAGTAAGGATCATTTGGTGGGTTCGATAGATAACCAGAATCTGTTACCTAGTGAGTACTGGGGCTATATCCCTTATCGACGTCAGTTAGTTCAAATTATATTATAGATTTTGGGTTGAGCATAAGGACTTTTGTTAGAGGGATGAGTTTCAATAAAATCCTGTATATTATTTATTTTCTTCGCACTCTAATCTATCTTAAGTTGTTAGATGTATATAGGCTTCCGTTATTATTTCCATGTTGTATATATATAAAGGATATAATGCATATTGTTTATTAACTAAAACAGGTATTTAGTACTTAGGAATACTAACATAAATAGATGAAACTATGCCAAAATTTTGAGACACCACCTAATACCTCGAGATTTGACATGGGATTTTCTGTTAGTATTTCGGAGGCGTCACAATAACATCATAAATTTTTTAAAAAAAATTATTTTGATTGGTTGTCTCTCCATGTGCCTATTTGATCGGTTATCAATTGTCACATAGAAGAAAATTTCCAACTTCGAACTTTGAATTCACAAGTATTTGAGCCTTCCTTTATAATGAATTCAATTTGATGTGCCCAAGCCTTGAATTTGAGACGAGTTGATGATGTAAATTTGATGAAATTGAGACAAAATCTCAATTTAATAATCGAGAAAATTTGGTAAATTGAGAGAATTTGTAGATAATTATGGGAATAAAATGAGATTAGATAGAACTTTGATAAATTTAGAGAATTTGTAAAGAGTTGAGAGTGGTAAGTGTTTTGAGAAGTATGGGGTATTATAATGTTAAGAACATAACATAAATAATGTAATAATAATAAATATAATTTTTTTTGTATGTTTTTTAATTTAATGAAATTTGGGTTCAGGTTGACAGTTAAGGGGGAATTCAAAATATTTTGAAAATTTTGATATTTTTTTCAAAAGTTCAGGTTTTTATCAGTTCTTTAGGGTTCAAGCTGATTTTTGAGGGGTAAACCTAGACTTGAACAGATTTTTATCAGTTTCGATCTTATCTAAACCCATTCGAATTTGATCCAAGTGCGATTCACATTTTCAACCAGGTGATGAGTTTTAGGTAAAATGTACGTCCCTAGACCAAACTACATTTTTTTTGCATGGTTTTTCATTCTTATGTAGGTTTGTTACCAAATCACATACTTGACCCACACATATGTATACACATGAGATGTTTGTTTTGCCTTTCTACTCAATAAAATTTGATTGATGCTTTTTATTCATACTCTTAGCTCTAACTCTAAAGATTTTAGGGCTACATACATGAAATGGTTGTTTCTATGCATTTACGTTTTATATGTTGAGTTCCTTATCTCGTTGCTCAGTTTACTGCTTGATGTTGTATCTATTTGTATTACCATGAACATTAAATTGTAAAATGAAAAATAACCTAGGGGATTTGTTAGATCACCCATTTTGTGTCAAAAAAGATATTGTCTAGATTGGAAATCTTAAGAGTATCTTATTATGCCACAAATGATGGTCCAAATAGGCCCTGAAACTCGGTTGAATACAATGTTCTATATGGTTTTCATTGATAGCAAGTCCGATCTTCCCATATTTAGTTTTATTTACAAATCTATTCTAGATATGTCACTCTATCCTCATTAAAGGTGGGAGAAAATCTAACGTCGAAATCCAAATTTTGTTTATTAGGAACCTACTTTGTTTCCTCTTTTGTGTTATTTTACTTCATGACTTGTTTGATGTAGTTCTCAAATCCATAATTTATTAGTTATTTTTTTAAGAATCAATCAAATATATACAAATCCAAGAAACTAGAAAATTGAACTTTAATAAGGTTAAGCAAAGAAATTTATCCAAATAAAAACCTTGATTGCCTAAATCCCTTTCCGAACTAGGTGATTCTTGAATAGGAAATTGTCGAATGAGGTAACATCCAAACAAACCCTTTAACTTTTGCGTTTCTTGCCAAAAATGAAACATTACCCACTATGCCAAGTATTTAAATTTCAAGATTTTTCGTACTAATAAAAGTAAAAATTTCTTGGAAGTTTCTACAATTTGTTATAAGTCGAATATTCTAGGCGCCTCTTGGCATTTGCAGAGTTGTATAAATTTGAAGGTCCTTGGCCCCATCTAGCATACACAAAGTTACATAAATTTCTCTTTTTTTTGTCTATCTGTTATGTCTTCTTGGGTTCTTATCTAACTTTTCATAAATTTTATTTGTTTTCTTTGCTTGATTTGTTCACATGAATAATCAAGCCACCAACGGTTGTAGCTCGAAAAATTGTTTTTTTAGTTCGAAAATCACAACTCAATCATGGCACCGAGAATTTCATCTTTGTCGCTCATGTTACAATTTTATGAGTTCTCGAGCTATGGCTCCTCAACGTGAGTTGCAAGCAACAAAAAGCCATGGCTCACAGGCCTTTGACCGTCACCAAAGCGTCCACCAACAAGGAGGAAGTCCGGATACCCTCACATTGGGGGTATCACCCTCTATCATGCCACCTACTCACCAGCAATCACTTACGCCAATGGGCATCAATTTGAAGAGATCAAGGGAGGTGTTTGAAGGTGTAAAGAGCCCTGAAAATACTCTTGAGGAGCCTAATTTGACATTTAAGTTCTGAGCCAATATTGTAACATGGGGGTTTGTTGACTTCTATTGTCGAGCATTGTTCAATCTATCTAGATATGTAGTTTCACTTTAGGTTTAATAAAATAAAAGTGTGATTTTTAATAAGTTAGAGAAATAGTTTTTTTGGTATTTTTATATGTTTATCTTCGTTTTGTTAGCATAATCTTATTCTGGTATTTTTCTATAAATTCGAGTGATTCTAAGCATAATATTCATCACAGTCTGTGTGAGATATGGAGCCATATATACTCAGTACTTCATCTTGTGAAGGAAACTTAGTCGATAAATATAAATCGCCTATGATCAACATTTACCTTGTGATCAAGGGTGATCTATACAAAAAAGGAGAAGCTTATACATGCTTTATGGCCTCAAGAATTATTTTTGTTTTAAAATTGAGGTCACTTTAGCAAAAGATTTGTATTCAAAGATTGCCCTAATAATATGATTCATATTATAATCAGCTTAGGTATAATAGCAAGATTTTTCTCTGTTTTTTCTCTATTGTTTTTTAATTTTAATCAAATTGTTTGGTGAATAACAATTGTGGCAAGCAAGTTTATTTGGGTAAGATATTAATTTGTATTTTTTTTATTGAATTTCGTTACTACTCAGTCCTATTTTTTGTGGTATTTTTCTACAAATTTGAGTATTGGTTTGTTAGGTGAATTTGATATTGCACATGTTGTTGCTAGATTACATTTGATTAAAGTAGAAATATGTGTAATTGGGCTTGTTTAAGGAGAATCTTTTATTAATTTCCAGGGATTTTAATCACAAAACATATGATCGTCACTACAAAATATGATGCTGTTGGAGGTGGTTTTAAACTGCCTCCAAAATCATGAAAAACGCCTCCAAAAGGTTTAAGGGCAGTTTACCAAAACGCCCACTATAGTGGTATCGCTAATAACTTATAGCGACCAAGTAAAGGCAGTTTTAAAACCACCTCTTACTCTATACATTTAGCGGCAGTTTTAAAACTGTCTAATGTATATGATTTAAAGAAGGATGTAATACTTTTAGAGGTGGTTTATATCTGCATACAATTGTGTTTTTAAAATTAAAAAAAATACCCAATTGTTGAAAACTACCCCTAAACCTATGTTAGTTTTATGAATGACTGATTTTAGACGGTTCAAAACCGTTCCTAATATTGTTAGAATATTTTAATAAATTTTCATTTAAAAAAAAAACCCTGGACTTATATAAAGAAAGAGAGCTACTATTGGCAACCCAAATTTCTCTTATCACACATCAATTTCTTAAGAAATGCTATTGGCATATGAAAAAAATAATATCCAACAAACAAAAATAATTTTTTATGCCTCCCCAAACTAGAATATTAAACCATTTACCTCAAAATCCCAAGGATCTTTACTTCCACCTAAATACAAGCTATTTAGAATGATTGAGGCTCACAGAGCTTACACGATTCCAAGCATTATTTGTGCCTGAAGAAACATTTGAAAATTAAAAAAAATAGTATTTTAATGCTCTTTTAATATCTGGAAAATATATGAAAATTAAAAAAGATTGAATCGTCGCTTATAACAAATAATATAGTTCAATGGCAAGAAAATATCAATGCATATATGAAGTAGTTTAAAACCTCTCAAAATGGAGAACTCCATGTGCCTCATTTGACCTACGCAAAGCAGTCCATACTAGCTGCACAAATTGAACAAAAATGCACCCAAGATAAGTTGTAAGAAAAAAAGAAAATATACAAAAATGCACCATCACAATCAGTTGTGAAAATTACAATTAAAATTTCTAAATTTGTGTTTGACACCATAAGATCTTTGGTTCTTTGTGATAGTTTGCCATACTTCCATTGGATTGTCTTGAGATACCCCATGTTTTCAAACTGATCACATTTCCCTTTGACATTGGTCTACTATGACAGACTACGAGAAAACTACTTAAGTGCCCTCATTCTCAACCTTTAGTGAAAAAACCTTGATATTTCTATAAAAAAATCCATCCACTTCACGTTCTTCAACCTCTAGGATAAATTATTAACTTATTTTACCTTGTCTTCAAATTATTAATGAATCCTTGAATTTTCTACCCAAAAAGCAATTGTCTTATACTTTTCCAAAATTCCCATCAAGTTTGTTTGAAGAGGGGTAGGTGCAATTCCAATTCCATGGTATTGACATTTTTTTATACTATCAGTAATTAAATCTGGGTCCATGTAATTAAATAAATTAGAAAACTTCGTCTATTAGTAAACTACCGTCGAGGTCTGAAAGATGATGACAGAGAGAAAATTGTCGAAGACTTTTCTGGAGAAGATAAGAGAAGTAGAAGCTAGAGAATTCAGAGAGTCCCTTGCCCACATTGGCCTGCCTACACACCACCCCACTTAACAAGGGTTGAGTCCCCATTCTATAGCATTTCTGAGGATCCACAGATAATGAAATTGTAACTACATACCATGATACCAAGCGGGAAAAAATTAGCTGAACCATATACATATGCAACAACTTTCTTAACTTTTTAAAACTTAATATTCATAGAAGAGATGATATAATTGCCAACAGTCCATGATTCTTAAACAGGCTAGATCAAGTATATGAATACATGAGAATAATCCAGTGAACATGATTAGAAACCATGATACAAAATTTGGACACAAAATTCCATAAATATAATACACATGAATCATTTGGTCACCATGATATTGGACGTGAAAAAACACAAGAGGTGCTCATTATAAACAACCATTGACTGCTGTGGGGAAAAAATAATTTATATTTACCAAACTACTTGGAAGAAAATTACATTTAAGCAAAAGCTATAAGCTTAGTGGAAAGAAAAACCATCCCAATACTAATAGCAATGAGGACATAAAATTCTTCAATGCCCAAGCCCATGTTCTTTTGTACTAGAAGAACGGATGGGAATGCACTCCTTATATAAATAAAATACCACTTCATAACACATTATAACTCATTAAGACAAAGTTTTCTCAGTGAGAAGAAAATAAAGGAAACTCCAATGTTTGGATTCTAATAGATCTTCTTTCACAGGTATGGGATAATAAAATTAAAATACCCTCTGAAGCAAAAGATGGACACTACATAACAATAAATATTGAATTAGATAGGAATCATCAACCACATTAGTAACATTAAAACAGTGAACCCATAGTTCACTAGACCCCAAAACAAAAGAAAAATATAAAATCCACCAATCAGCTTGCTTTACTTCATATTACTACGCACATTGAACTTAACCATAGTCAACTAATACTAGTAATACTAAATACAGAAAACCACAATCCTGGGAAAATCCAACTACCAAAGGATCTTGACTTAAATATTCAAAAGGCCAACAAATTCTACAAGTAATGATAAAGACGCCCCAAAATAATAAACAAATAGAAACTAAAATCACATAAACATTATTCATCATAACATGGAAGAGTATGCCTAAATCTCCCAAAAGAATAGGATTAATAACATGGTTTTTCAAGTACAATTTGATGGGATCCATATTTTTGACTCGGGAGACCTATTTGGTGGGGCTTACTAGAAGGCAGGTTCAATGAAGCTTAGGTATGTGTCATGTATGGTATGTCAAAGGGGACAATTTCTACACAATTCACTTCCTACTCAAGTATTAAGAATACTTGTACTTCATTTAAAACAATCTTAGGCCAACAAACTATTATAGAACCTTAATGAATTGCATAGGCATCAATACCAACTGCCAACAAACTATGATAGAACCTTACCAATATGTATATTTAGATATGTCAATTGCCTTTAAGGAAACAAGCTCCAAAAGTCTGTCAAGAGTGGAAACAAGGAACTCAAGCTCACAACTCTTTAACCTGAATGAGGAATAAAAAAAAGTTGTCAATGAGAGAAGAAAAGAAAAGGAGAATAAGGGCAGAAGAAGAAACTCCAGCACTGATGTTTTAGTTTGGCAGTCATTTGCAGCACATGCCTGAAAGAAATGCCATACATACATATGTAGTATGTATGTAAATACTATATTTCTCCATAAAGGGAACATATTGAACACATAACAAGAATGTTTAGCATCATATATATACCTATTGGCATGCTCATTAGCAGTGATATCTTACATAGAGAAAGGGACCAATCGGAATAGGGTGTAGGATGTATATTACAGTGATATCTTACATCAGTTCTTATTATTTACATATGCTATTTGAATAATCTAAATGTTCATCTGCCAATCTATGTGGAGACTTAAATATTTGGTACTTATACGATAGTACTTTATGTGAACTAAAATACTTAAAATTGGAAATAAAGTACTCCTGGAACAAAAATAAAAAATAATTACCCTCCTATGATAAACTCATGCTTAATCATATGACACAACTGCAAAGGAAGCAGTATGAAGAACTGACCTTTCACCATCCTTGGCACAAACAACACATGTACTTGTTGGTGTAGTCTCATCCTCATAATAATGAACCTGATTGAGAATAGGTATCGTGTTAAAGTCCGGATACGCTCACATTGGGGGTATCACCCCTATCATGCCACCTACTCACCATCAATCAATTACGCCAATGGGCATCAATTTGAAGAGATCAAGGGAGGTGTTTGAAGGTGTAAAGAGCCCTGAAAATCGCTCTTGAGGAGCCTGATTTGACATTTAAGTTTTGTGCCAATATTGTAACATGGGGGTTTGTTGATTTCTGTTGTCTAGCTTTATTCTATATTTCTAGATATGCAGTTTCACTTTGGGTTTAATAAAATAGAAGTGTGATTTTTAATTAGCTAGAGAAATAGTTTCTGAAGTATTTTTTTACGTTCATCTTCCTTTTGTTAGCATAATCTGATTCTCGTATTTTTCGATGAATCCAAAGTGATGCTAAGCATAACATTCATCATAGTCTGTGTGAGATATGGAGCCATATATACTCAGTGCTTCATTTCATAGAGGAAGCTTAGTCGGTAAATACAAATTGCCTATAATCAACATTTACCTTGTGATCAAGGGCGATCAACACAAAAAAGGAGAAGCTTATACATGCTTTATGACCTCAAGAATGATATTTCTTTTAACATAAATCAGTTCAATTACAACAAATTTGTTTATTACAAAAGGCGCATTGTGTCATGGGGTGGTAAGCTACCTGTGGTTTTGGACGGCATCTTTCGAACCCAGCTCGGGAAAATTGCAATTATGCAACCCACTCCGGTTTGCTGCCACAATTCCCAGGGCGAAACTGAGCCTAAAGAATCGCCCGCATTTTTTTGTTATTCTTAAACTTTGAGAATGTAGAAAATTAATGGGTTACTATGAAAAATCTAATATCTTTTGGCAAGATGACCGACCTGCGATGACATGCAAAATACTTCTTATACCTTCTCCACACTTTTCTCCTTTGGGTTGGTTAATAAAACTGCGGAACATTAATTGTTCCTACTGTTATTCCCCTTTAAGAACGCTAAGCTGTGGAAGACTAGACTATTTTTCATTTTGTCCCATCTTTTTCATGAATGATATTGAGATGACTCCATGAAATATGTGGTTATCTCGAGAGTTTTTTCGCGCTTTTCTAAACCAGAAAGTAGAAGAAGAAGAAGAAGATGCCAATTAAATCTTGAATCAGCTAGCTCAACTAATTTTGAAAGATTTGGTCGTTGTGCCTACATGGATTGACACATTGGCAATCCAACAACATATTTATTTAGAGCAATTAAAAAAAGAATAAAATAAAAAAGAAATATTTTTCTAAGCTTCACCGAAAACTTTGAAAATGGACAACCACCAAACTCCAAAATTCAAAATTAAAATCCAATGATGAAAAAAAATTATAATTTTTTTTATGAGAGCCGTTCGGGTGCCACCGTTTTGGCCTACATGGATTAGAAGTTTCGCAATTGGCGGATTTTTTGTGAAGATGATCTGTATGATGAGGAGATCATCCTCACCAAAAATCAGTCCATTTCAAAACTTCTAAACCCATAAATAAAAAAATAAAAAAAATGATGATCCACGATTCTTCAACTAGTAAACATGGGGTTAGAAGTTTTGAAATGGACTGATTTTTGGTGAGGATGATCTCCTCATCACACATATCATCTTCACCAAAAATCAAACCATTCCGAAACTTGTCGGCCATACATATACCAAAATAGGTATCCATCTAAGCATCCTTTTTTCATTGAATATACTTTTATAAAATAAAAGATATATAAAACATCACCACCACCATCATCATTGAAGCCATGCCCAAAAACCCCAGGTGGACTAAACAAAACTTTTACGAGGTCGTAATTGGCTCCCAATACCATGCACCTAATTCAATCTGATTATAGTCAAACATTGCCGGATTGGATTTGATCCAATGAGTAAACAAAAGTTATGTAAAACATCACCACCACCACCATCATCAATGAAGCCTTGCCCAAAAATCTGGGGTTGATTGAATGAAGCTTGTTTGGATTGGGTCCTAATGAAATCCTATAACCTTAATCCAGACCCTGAATTATCAAATTGATTTGTGTCGTGTACCATTGACAACAGTAGCTTCTACAACATGATGATTTGACTTTTTCCCTGACAGTCAATATAGCTCAAGTTTTTGCTGAAAATTTTCATTTTAAGTATACTCCTATGGTATCGATACTATACCCCCAATGAATAGGTATCCCACCCATGGTTTTAAAACTCATTTTGACATCTTGTCTCGTCCGTGAATGAGTCATCTCGGATGAATTTTCTGATACGTTTGAGATGTCTCGTTCAACAATGAGAAAAATCAACGTGAGTTTTAAATCTCGTCTGATACATTGACTTATTCGTCCATCTTGTTGATGGGTGATACCAAGACGACTCAGGCGATACGTCTCAGTCTCAGACAAGTTTTGAAGCCATGATCCCACTAATGCAAGACGCTATCATTTATAAGATGGTGTAGTCAAGAAAATTTCCCTACTAGCTAATTTTATAAGAAAAATACTTTTCTTAAATCTTCGCTCTAGGGTCGAATCTTAAGAATTCATTTTTATAAAATATTTATAAGAAATGAATATATTATTTTTTATATACCAAAATAGGTATCCATTTAAGCTTCCTTAATCTCAACTTCATTCTTTATTTTTTATATAAATCGTTGACATAAACAAAAACCACACATCTAAATATTCAAAATTAAGAATATATATATCATTCTCCATTCGTCATTCCCGATAGAAAATCGTCGAAAATGATCCCAAGATTTTTGCAATGACAATTGGAAAATCTAACTACGGAAAGATGATGAGAAAAAGTAGTTTGGGTATTTCAAAAATATTATAATGAGAGATGTGCTTTAGGGACTACTAAGGAAAGAAAATTTTACAAAATGGACTATTCAAATTAATATGATGCCACCTAAGACTTGAGACTATTTAGAAAAGAACCCTTTTGCCAGGTTCCTTCAAGTAATTTTCCATCCTTTAAGTAATTTTCCCTAAAAAAAAGATATGATTCGAATAATAGGGATTAGTTGGCTCAATAAAGAGGAAAACATCACATTTTTTATTTTTTTTAAACATGGTATCTCCTTTAATAGGGTACCAGGACCCACTCCATCAGGCAGTCCACGGGACAGGTCCAACCCATGTTTACTAATTCATGACCACATGCACTACTCACAAACACATGTGACATTTGAATAAAGAAATGGTCCTCACTTTTGAACTCACAATGTAGAGGAGTAAACACTAGTTGTTTGTTTGTGTTTATAATAAAAATGGCAAATTTACTCCCCAATGGAATATGGGTGAACTCTTGAGTTGAACTATTCGAAAATGATAAAGGCTTATTGGTCAATCGTGCTTATTGCACCCTAATATAAGAAGAAAGAATGCAAATTGTTCCCTCGTGCACACCGATTTACTATCATTTACAATGATTTTTATTCTCTTCCTGAATGTTATACAATTTCAACATTACTACTACTTTTTAATGCAGAAATGGATCATAGAATCTGATGGAGTGGTCATGTAGAATTTCACGCACAGATGCATTTTCTAGATCAATTGATCTTTGTTAGAATCTAATTTGCAAAAGTATATGATGGCACGCTAACTTATTGTTTATGGTCTTCATTTGCTTCCATTGTGATATTTAAAAATAAATAAAAACACAAAAAATGGAGAAAATAAGTAATTAACTTGTATAAAGATAGTAAAAGAGAGCTGATCTTTGCACCCCCCCCCCCCCCAACTTTTACTTATTACAACCCAATCAAAAATAAAGAAATTAGGTAAAAGGTTGAAAATAAGTAAAAGTTGGGGTACCAATAGAAGCTCTCTCAATTTTTTTTTGCTAGATTTCTATTTTTTGGATTTTAAATTTTATATGAGCCTAATCATAATCATAAACAACTACTAAAATTGCTTGAACGGGTGTTATAAATTTTGAGATTATAATTTGAACAAAACCTTTGTAATATTTGAAGAGTGTTTTAATTTTTAATTGGGTGTGATAAATAATTTAAGAAATTGGGTATAAGAAGTGAAAGTTGGGATGCCAATAGCAGCTCTCTAATAAGACTGGGGAGTTTTACAATTTCAACCGTACAAGTTTATCCGATTTTGTCAAAGATATATTTGCATAAACACACAAATTCTACATCTTTGTATATAGTTTTTTTTTTATCTACATGTTACATAAATGGACCATTAGTTTTATCTTTTTCTTTTTCTTTTTCTTTTTCTTTTTTTAACAAATGTATTTTAACTTATTTTTAAACTCTATAAAACTCTAGTCTAAATTGATTTCAACTTGTTAATTAGGTTGTTAATGGATAATTGAAGATATGAACTCGTATTAGAAAAATCGGATATAACACGAAAATTTCAAATATCGGATTTGATTTTGGATATTTTATTATAATATATTTGAATATATTTCAAATATAGATTCACATGTTGATACATTCTATAAGATTTATCGTAAATAAATTTAATTTTTACATTTATTTTATTATATATGTCACCCACTTGAAATTGAAAATAGAGTTATTTTCAATTTGCAACAATACATCCATCTTCCTCCTTTAATTTCTTCGCTTCAAGAACTTTGAAAAAAAAAAAAAAAAGAGATGGATCGATACCCTCCTCCTTCGTCAACAGACCAGCATACTTTATAGATACCAATATGGATGCTTTTTAAGTTATATGGATATAAAAGTCGACATGGCCATGTCTCACAAATTCTTTAAATCAATTGCATAGTTTGATTCCACTTGTAAACACTAGTTCAAAAACTCGCTCTCTCTTTCTCATTATCAGTGTTGAATGTCCTCAATTTATTCTTAGAATCCATCAGATTTTGTTTCAATTATTTTGATTTTTCTTGATTCTTTGCTCAACCTTATGTCCAATCTATTATTTTAAATATTCCTTTTAATTCTTTATACAAAATCAATGATTTTTCTACCTAAAATTCAATCGTTTTCTACTTCCAAAAAATCATATCTTATCCAGAGGTTTATAAGTTGGAAGTAGATAAAATATTAAAATTAAAGAAGAATAATTTTATAAACGAAAAATAAAATAATTTGAGATGACTAGTTTTGAAGGTAAAAAAAAAATACGGATTTTAACCATGGGATTGAAGACAAGGCATTCAAGTCATTTTATTAGTTTATTAGTCCATCATGAAATAACTGCGGTCAATGGAGGTATCATGAGTTCAAATTTTGATTATTATTCGAATCCATTTATTTATTGGACGAATCAGATATTTTTAAGAGTCGTGCCGGAGTGACCTCATATAGCACATCTTGACGTGAAAGTAGATAGGAACCATAAATGCTTTTTCACTCGTATCTTGAGAAAAAATATTTATGATTCCCATACATTTTCACATCAGGATGTGCGATACAAGTAGGGATGTCAACAAGTTGGTTTCAATTCGGTTCCTATGAATATTATAATTATAACTACTATATTTTATTGGTTTTGGTTCTTGTTGGTTCCGATTCCAATTTAAAAATAAGTAGAATTGAAATCGGAACTATAAAAAATCACAAATACCCATCGGTTCCAATTCTTAAGAGTCGAATAAGAAAACTTATTTCTAAATCATTATAAATAAATAAAAAATTCCTTCTAAAAAATAACATATTATTTGTAAAATATCAACTTGATAACAATTTGTTCCACAAAAAAAGATGATTTAATGATTTTATTTTTTAAAATTAAAATTTATTACTTGTAAAAGAGATAACCTTGTGGATTTATCTCTTTTATAAGTAATAAATTTAAGAAGAAATGACCTACTTTAAGATCAAATATTTAGTTTATATGAAATTTGAAGAATTTTTTATCATATTTGTTAATTTGAAAATATAAAATAACCTTCAATCATGTATAATACAAAAATAAATGACAAAATAAATTAGTTCTCGGTTTCGAGTACCCACGGGTACCTATTAGATTGAACCTAATGATTTCAATTCCTATCAATTTGATTTCATATTTCAAAATTAGGATTTTCGATTTTAATTTTAGTTCGATTCCAACTAAATCGGTACCCATTGACACCCCTAGATGCAAGATCCAATATTGAGGTCACTTCAGTATTATTCTAGTTTACATATTCGATAAGGTAATCGAATTCAAATTTGTATACGAATTATAATTTTTTGAATTTTATTAATTTGAGTTGACAAGTACAGTTTCCCTAGTTTGAAACTTGGGCTTACACGCGTGTAAATGAGTCAAGCTTTAGTGAACTTTGTGCTAACCTCGTGGATTGCACATCCCACACATGCATGTTGACCTAGTGTGTATGCATTCCACGTGCGAGACGACCACCTTTAGCTGTACTGTACACGTCCCGTATGTCGCTTGCTGGGACCCATCATGGATATGGAGATAAGATCAAAGCCCTATATCACAACCTATTGGGCCAAGCCCAATATTATAAACAGATTTGAGTGAGATGGGCAAAAGTCCACTGAGACAACATAGATGACATGGGTTGACCCAATCATGTTTTGAGACCAAATATTAGACGCCATTTGTGGCTCATTTTTGACCTCTCAATAATTGATTCTAAACTTTTGCAGCACTTTCACGTGAAAATCAGTCTTAGGCGTTTTCCTCTGTCACTATAATAGAAAGTAGAGACTCAAACTGAAGGACTTCTTTGGAGAAGAAGAAATGTAAAAGGGTTGCAACAATAAAAATAAGATCAAAAGACTTACCGACATCCCAAACATTAATTTTGTTTATAAGCTTGTTAATGAGACACATTCTAGGGATTCCAAGAAAAATAGACCCTTTGAAAAGTTGTACTGATCCCCATGAAACTTTTGTTTTTTTCCTCAAATCTCAACCATACCTTTTGAGATTAGAGAAGTCTTTAGTTAGTGTGTGATAATAAAAGGTGAATTAAACAAGTTCCTCCACATTATAGTCATATTTCAGATACCTCTTGAATTTTCAAATTGATGACATGCACTTGTGGACGACTCGTCCTAGAGTGACTATGCAAGACACTACATTAGACATTGAGCTGACGTAGAGGTGTCCATAGAATTGTAGATGCTTCTCACCTGTATCTTGAGAAAAAGCATCTATGGTTCCACACCAGCACAGTGTCTAAGACATTATCTTGCACAATTTAACAATTTTTTTAAAAAAAAATTAGTAATTAATGATTAAAATACTATCAAATTCAACCTCTAATTGAAAAACACCTAAGATTAGTCGTCAACGATCTATCTTTTACCCTCATTTTCAATCTTAATACCCTATCTTCTTCAACCCTTAGACCTCATGAATAAGGTATAAGTTCTAAAGAGTAGAACAAAATATTTTTGAGTAAAAAATCAAGAGTTTCTACAAACATTGAAGATAATGGACTTTTGAATGGAAAAAATCTTGCCACAAGTTGAGATTCTTTATTTATTTATTTATTATTATTATTATTATTTTATTTTTCAAATCTCAATAACAAACTTGGATATTTTGAGAAGGATATACTTTCGGATAGAAAAATAAGGGTTTTACAAGACATCAATTATGAGATTGAATAGGTCGAACAGATTTTACCGTAGAAATTAACAAGAGTCGTGCTAGGGTGACACAAGATTTATTGTGCTTCTCACAAATCTAACATGGACATGCATACATAATCGTAGATGGTTTTTACTTGTATCACGAGGAAACACGTCTATGGTTACATGCACATCCCACGTCAAACTTGTGAGAATCGCAGTAAATACTTTTTGTCATTTCAGCACTTTCTAATTAACAAACGTACGGGGTTGATAATGAAGACAAGGGTAATTAAGTAATTTTACATTAGTCTCTCAAACAAAACATAAGTCAAGGGGGCATGCCTTCAATTTGAAAACAGTAGGTATCTCTAATATCGATCGTTCGAGGGGTTTGTCTAGATCAAACAAAAAAATCAAATACCCCTCGAAAAAATCCAAACAACTAACAAGAGGAGTAGAAGAAACGCAGAAAAGAAGCCAAAAACAACTCCACAAAAATCCAAAATTCCGACTTTTTTCGCAGCCACGAAACGCTTTCCTTCTACGTGTACAACTCAACTTCCACTTGATCTCCTCTCAACATAAAAACACGCATTTACTTCCAAAACCCGGAAGAAGAAAAAAATCTCACCCTTCTTGCCTCTACTCCTTCTTCTTTTTCTTCTTCAACCAGAAATCTCGGCTTCTTGGAGAATCGATTCTAATGGGTCCGATCGTGGCTTATCAGCTTGCAACGGGTCTTGGGGTGTTAGCCGGGGCGGTTATTGTGAAATCAGTATTGGAGCAGAAGCCCATGGCCGGGTCATGGCCGAGATGTCCGAGTTGCAATGGAACTGGTCGAGTTAGTTGTATGTGCTCGCGTTGGTCTGATGGAGATGTTGGGTGTCGAACTTGTGCTGGATCAGGTCGCAAGGCGTGTAGTAGCTGTGGTGGAACGGGTACGGGTCGACCCATACCAGTTCAAATCTCTGTTCGTCCTCCTAATCGTCCCTCTAACTAGATTCCTATTAGAATCTTAATTAGTTATGTTGTCCCAAATTTGGATTATTTGTATTTCTTCTCTTCTTTCGAAAACATGTAACAACAAACCCCAAAAATAGTGGAATATATCAGTCGAAATGATATGTGTAAGGGTCTTATAGTTAAATATTTTATTTAATAGAAGATTCATAGATTTTATTAATTTATTTGGTTATAGTCTTTGTAGAATTGTAGAAATGTTTCCTTACTATTTCTCTCATTTTATTATAAATTTATGATTTAAATTTTAACATGTATTAGTGGGTTACTCAATTAATCAAAAATTATGCTTGAAATTGAAATTGAAATTTGTTATTTAGATGTTTGTGTCAATGGGTTGTCAATAAATTATCGATATTTGGAGCCAAAATTATTTGAATATAATACATTTGTGTTCAACTAAGCCGATGGACTAAGAATTGATGCAACAGTCATGGAGTGGTACTGAGGTTCGGAAACCTTTTGATGTGTTTTATGTGAGGTGTACTGGAAGTCTGGAACCATAGTTTTAAAATTCGGTTTTTCATCTCCTATTGAAACAGATTTGACTTGTTCAAGATCCAACATTTATTTTAAAAGTGATTTAATTTTTATAAAAAAATATTGATACTTAGATATGTATTTAATTTTAAAGTAAGGTGGATTAATAAATGCTCAATCAATAATAATCTTATCTTATATCCATAACGAACATTCAAATAATTAAAAATTAGAAAACTAATTGACTTAGCCGTTTTTTCATGAACTCAGTTGAGATTTTCAAAATATTGAATGAGTCTTCTTCGATTTGAACCAATCAATGGGATGGATGATTTATAGTGTTTTTTTCGATTGCTTTCGTCATCCCGATAACGAACAAGTTTTAAAGCCATGACTGGAGCCACCCAATACTGTTGTTAGAAAGAATATGGCCTAAAAATTTAAATTAAATTACTATTGGAATTATATTTCTAACAAATTTTGATACATGTTTTCTTGTTGCATGTCCAAGGGAACAATCGGCCTATAGAAAAAAAAAATGTAACATTAGAGTTTCTTGGTCCACACTTACAATTGTGGATTACAACATAAAATCAGAAAAAGAAAGTATATGGAGGAGTGATATTGAAATTAGTAATGTGGAGAGACCTTTTTGTTCTAGTTTAATCTTCTCTATCTTAAGTTCTAATGTGTTAGAAAGTACAGGTAAGTTCAAGGGCGGAGTCAAGATTTTCTTTTAGTGGGGGCAAACTTATAGTTAATTGGAGGGGGAGGGGGCAAACATTGGAGAAAGATAAGGGAGTGGGGGCAACAGGATCAAACTAGACAAAATGTAGGCGTATCTCAAACTTAAGTATAACTTTAAGGGTATCTAACATGCCCAAAAAAGTTGAGTGGGGGCAATTGCCCCCAATGTCTCCTTACTAGCTCTGCCCTTGTATTTGGGTAAGTTCCTAATAATTTTTTTTAAACTATGTTTTTCTAACTAAAAATTTTTTACTCGATTTGTATGCGATTGACATGGCAAGGGCACAGAACAACAGATTTTTTTTTTTGGATACACAAGAAAAAAGATTAACGATTCTGTGCCCTTGCCACATCAGCCAAGCACATATCGAGAGAAAAAAATTAGGAATTAGTTCCTATTAATTAAGCACAATGAAATGTGTAAGACACATAAAACCATATGGCTATCAAGTAGAAGAAAATGCTTCAACGATCCAAATCGAAACTTAAAGAGATGGGCCCGTTAAAACTTTTATTAAAAAAAAGGTTGAACTTTTGACTAAAATAAATTATTTTCATCATAAAAATCCCACATATGAGTCGCAACCGTGTCCCATAACCTAAATTCAAGCCCGTGTCGTGCGTGTATGAGGGTCTATTTATCGTAGTCCTTGACCAACCACAACTTTATTGAAGACTAATAAAGTTGGCATTTAAGAATGTCGTGAACTTTCTTTTATTGAACAACAATGTGGGATTAAATTATAATCAAAGAAATGAGAAAATTATTTTCTTGAAGTTTTTTAAAACACTACATTTTCTTTATCAAACATGTTATATAATTTATCTACAATTTTTACTAAAATGAAGGCCCTACCAACTGTTCCATATGTTACCAATTTTCCCGACCAAAACCATTTATATTACTTGCACTTTATGCAGACTTCAAAATCAGAATCTTACGCTATTGAAGCAATTGGACTCAAAATTAGAACCCAAGAATATATATATATCTCCACTACTAAAGGATATTGGGTACCCATTTCTTGCATTAAAAATCAAATAATGATTTTCTGACGCCCCCATTTACACATGCCTCCTGACGTGGTATGTGCTACAACTATAGATTCTTTCCTTGGGATACACAACTACACTTATTTATGGGGATGTACAATTATGTATCCCGAGGAAATCTATGGTTCTAGCCCATGTTATGTCAGGTGGCGTGTGTCAGAGGGGGTGTAAAAAAATCACGACTCTTAAAAATTCATTGTAGAACATTTGCAATGCAAATGTTTTGTGATGAAATTCACAATTGCTTGGTAACCACCGGGAGAATCCCTTTCGAAATTATTTCTTGCGTTTGGTTGATCTTTGTAGTCCTCTTTTTTTTTTTTTTTTGGCAATGATTATTGTTAAAATAAAATGTGGAAACAATTTTAACTAATTCGGCCTCATTAAAGATGATTCAAATAATTAAAATACCCTTGTTTGTTGCTACATTAACATGCATGTGAATTTACAATAATATCACTATCAAGGGAAAGTAATCAGCATATTGGAATGTACAAAAATACCTATCATCAAAGAAATTGATTAAACTACGAAAATATGTTCAATACTTGTTACAATAACATATATGAATTTACACCAAAAAAATAGTCAGGGATACTTTTGTAAATAAAAGTTACTTTTGAAATTTTCATATGCAAGTAAATGTATCTTTGAGGGTTATTTTTGTAATTTTAATATGCATTTTAATGTATCGATCTTTGATGAGGGGTATTTTTATAAATTTATGTGGGTATTGTTGTAATAAATATTGAGGGCATTTTTATAATTTGATTAACTTCTTTGGTGAGATAAGGCATATTTTAGTTATTTTGATATACATAAGTTGGAATCGGATAATTTGCAAATGATTTGCAATACTTTTTGTGCTGCAAATTATTTGTTGAAATTTCTTATGAATTTAGGTGATCCATGCAAATTTTCTCCATACAAATCATTTGCATTGTGTAACCAATCACCTACAAAATTGATTTCAGAAAAATTATTTGGATCGTAGATGATTTGCACCAAACCAAGCATGGCCATCGAAACGAAAAAAAAGGGGGTGATTAAGTCATGGCCTTCCACATTTTGGTCAACCTTAGAGATACTTAGAACCATGGTGACAATATGCAAAGTCAAGGTGTTCAGGAATAATTCAACAAGAGAAAATTTCATAAAAAGTCAGAAAACAAAGGATAAATTAGAAAGAACAAAATAATTGTTTTAAGTATAAGAAACAAAAATGTATTTTATATATTAAATGAAAAATTAAAGTTAAAAATTACTAAAATAAAAAATAATCCATGATTTTTTGAAAAAATCGGGATTAAATCACGATTAATCATGATTTTTGAAAAAAAATCGCTATTTTTTTAAAAACATGTGATTTAATCGACAACTATTAAAGTCACAAATTTTTGTCACTATGTTTAGAACTGATGACATGCCTCATTTGACTTAGGTCTTTATGAGAGACTAGCATAAATGACATAAATACACTCATCTTCAATCTCTAGCTAATCTTCTTCTCCCAAACCAACCATCTTCAGCCTCAAGATATAGCGTTGTGCCTTTATTCTTTAAGCTTATGATTCTATCTTCTTCAACCTTAAAAAAATATAGGATTTTTGGCAAAGTAGAAGACCAATGGAAGTTTGTAAGAAAAATCAAAGATTTTTCAAGACATGGAAGATAATGGATTGAAGATAATATCGAATAGGTTAAAAATAGATTACCTTAAAGGTTAATAACTTCAAGATAAAAGATTTTTTAGTACTTTTGTTTTCAACCTCAATATTTTAGAGAATTATTATTGCCACACCAACTCTTACTAGTGCCAAACCAATTCCTACATAAATCAGTAAAGAATTGCACACAGTTGGTGTGCATTAGTAAAGATTGGTGTGGCAATAGCAACTCTCATATTTTATCTCCTTCAACTTTCAAATCTCAAGAAAAAGATGAGATTTTTGACAATGCTCTAAGAGACTTCGTGACCTCAGCTCCATTGTAAAATCAAGTTTGGACAGTGAACACGTCAACGATGTGCCCATCGAAATGAAATTACTATAGAAAGAGATTTTCCCTTTTAACGAACATGGTAGAAAAAGATAACAACATCGAAAATGAGAAAGAATAGGGAATGAAGTGTTGGAAATAATTATAAATCTGATTTATTGAAACAATGAATTATAAACAATATTATAATGTAAATAATTCGATGAAATTGGAAGAACTTATCGGTGACTGAGGCACGGAGAAGCCGTTGTCCTTAAAACCAATTTCGTCTCCTTAGGATTGAATTCTCAATGCAATCGGTTCTGGCGTTTGGTTTCCAAGATTCAACAGTCACTGTCTGTTAACCGTGCACTCGGAAATAACAGATTTACGGTGAACTCGATTAGATCAAACTTTTTACAAGCAGCAAGATTTGTATTTGGAGAGAACATAAAATTTGAAATCGGAGAAGAAGAGAAATCAGAAAGTATTTCGTTTTTGTGTTTGAATAAAAGGGAAAAAACTAATTTTATAAACAACAAGCCATCAGTTCATAACAGACCCAACTGTTCACAATTGTAGTCCAAAACGGTAAAAACAAATCAACGGTTAAGATTAAATAAAAGTTTAGCAAAAACGGGCCTATCAAGCGCACCCACGTGAGGCTTAAATCCCGAAATCTGCACCCCCCTGCGCACACATCGTATGCACACACACGCACTAAGGGTTTCCTACGGGTTGGCCCCAAACTCAATGGGCTGCAGTCCCACAGTGCCTTGGACCCCCATGTGCGCGTGAGGCCCAGTCTCTATCTCTCTCACACTCAAGCATTAAAGAGAGAGGGAATATAAATAAGTTGAGAACTTTCCTTGTATTTACCGATGTGGGACTAAAGAAATAAGAGATGTTTTTACAACTTTTAAAACCAATAAAGTAAAGTAAAACAAAAAAGAAAAGAGTTCTTTTATGTTTCACCAAAAAAGGAAAGTACTACTTTTTACAATAAACCACTCAAGAGGTCTTGAGTTCAAAACTTATTCTCAACAATAAATGAATGAAATATTATATGAAAAATTAAACTATGAATTTTACAAAAATCCCCCACAAATTCATAGTAAGAAGAGAAGGAATTGTTACTCGTACAAATTGAAATACCGGATACCTAATATCAATGTCTTTGTCTTTTGGACTTAATCGATATTTAGTATAGATAGACAGAACTCACAGGGACCTGGTGTAACTAGGTTACTTAACCATTTCCCTTTTAATGTAAGTTTAACTATCATATCATACATATCTTTCTTTCTAGGATTGATCGAGTTCTTATGATTTGACACTTTTCAGCTATGTGTCGAATCTTGGTAATTCATGAATGCTTTAAAATAATTGCCCATATTATTCATAAGAAGCGACCCCACTTCTACATTCACATAGGTAAATCCATCAAGTATGTTTTATGACTATTACACATCACCCAATAAGGCTATGGATTATATTAAAAACTTTTGTTCATCCTTAACTCGTCATAGATAAACACTACTTAACATCATAGGAAATGGATCAAAAGTTTGTCAACTCTTTTTCACTAGTGCTTCATCAATTAGTTCAGTGACTTGTTGTTACCCATTGAATCTACTTCTTGGGATCTCCAGTCATATAAATTGGGTTTCCATTACAGATTAACTATTTATATAGGCATTAGTCACATTCCCCTGATGATTTACTCACTAACCCTCTAGTTAATGGTTTTGTTAACGGATCTGCTAAATTACTTTCTGACCTTACAAAGTCAATAGCAATCACTCCATTCATTAATAATTGTCTGACCACATTATGTCTAAGACAAATGTGTCTACTTTTACCATTATATATATTATTTTTAGCCTTGACTATAGCAGCTTGACTATCACAGTGTATAAATACTGATGGCATTGGTTTCTCCCATAAAGGAATACCTATTAATAGGTTTCTTAGCCATTCAGCCTCAGTTCCTGCTAACTCTAATGCAATAAACTCTGATTCCATTGTAGATTTAGCCATACATGTTTGTTTAAATGATTTCCAAGAGACAACCCCTCCACTAGTATAAAAATATAACCACTAGTGGATTTGGATTCATCAGATTCTGATATCCAGTTCGCATCACTATACCCTTCTAACACATTTGGACTTCCATTAAAATGTAAGCCCATGTCTATGGTTCCTCTCAAATATCTAAGAACCCTCACTAATGTTGTCCAATGGTCTCTACTAGGATTACTAGTGAACCTACTAAGCACCCCCACAACAAAAGTTATATTTGGACGAGTACAGTTCATTAAATACATCAAACTTCATATGATCCTAGTATATTCTTTTTGTGACACACTATCACCTCTATTCTTTCTTAACTTTATGTTTGGATCTAAGGGAGTCAAGACAGGTACACTCTCAAAGTGTTCAAACTTTTTTAATATTTTCTCTACATAATGGCTTTGAGACAATACAAATCCTTCATCTTTTTTAATTATTTTAATCCCTAATATGATATCAACTTTTCCTAAATCCTTTATCTCAAATTTGGATTTTAGGAAAGATTTAGTTTCATCTACTATTTTTAGATTTGTTCCCAAAATCAACATATCATCTACGTACAAACAAATGATTACACCAATTTTACCACTAAATTTGCTATACACACACCTATCACAATCATTAAAAGTATATCCACTAGACTTAAGCACAGAATCAAAATTATCATGTCATTATTTAGGTGCTTGTTTTAGTCCATATAAGGACTTTACTAACCTACAAACTTTATTCTCTTTGCCATGAACTATACACCCTTCAGGTTGTTCCATATAGATTTCTTCTTCTAAATCGTCATTTAAAAATGCTGTTTTGACATCCATTTAGTGAACTACTAATTTGTAAATAGAAGCTAAGGCTATTAAAACTCTAACAGTTGCAATCCTAGTAAGTGGAGAGTACGTATCAAGGTAATCCATCCCTTCTTTTTTGTCTAAATCCTTTGGCGACTAATCTTGCTTTAAATTTATCTATTGATCATCTGACCTTAATTTCTTTTTAAATACCGATTTTGCATCCAATAGGTTTGGTGCCTTTAGGTAACTCCACTAATTCCCAAGTATGATTTAACATGATTGACTCTAATTCACTATTAATGGCTTCTTTCCAAAAAACAGCATCAGGAGATGTTACGGCTTCTTGATAAGATAACGGATCATCATCTACTAAATAAGTATAGAAATCCTCTCCTAGAGTGGTTTCTTTTCTAATTCTTTTACTCCTTCTAGTTATATTTCTTTAGAAAAGGATTCGAGAATTGGCGTTTCTCTTCCTATTACCATTTTTCCTTTGTCATTAGAACTTAAAGAATTTTTAACCTTCATAGGAAAAATTTCCTCAAAAAATTCAGCATCTCTAGCTTCAATGATGGCATTGCTATCAACACCATCTTCATTAGATTTTAATGTTAAGAATCTATATGAAGTACTATATTCAGAATATCCTAAAAATGCACAATCAATTGTTTTAGGTCTTATCTTTCTTTTTTTGATTTTTGGGAGTCCTACCTTACATAAACACCCCCACACTTTAAAGTAATTTAAGTTAGGTGCATAACCTTTCCAAAGCTCATAAGGAGTTTTTCCTAATTTCTTATGGGGAATCCTATTAGTAATGTGACATGCAGTCAATATAGCTTCTCCCCACATATTATTAGGCATTCCAGAGTTTATAAGTAACGCATTTGTTCTTCCTTTCTGCTATTCCATTTGACTCAGGTGAGTATGGAGGTGTGACTTCATGAATAATGCCATTTTGTTCACAAAATTGACTAAGGAGATTAGAATCATATTCTCCTCCTCTATCAGATCTTAATCTTTTAATTTTCCTATTTAATTGATTTTCTACTTCATTTTTATATTTTAGAAACATATCTTCTGCTTCATTTTTATTTCTAAGAAGATATACTCTTGTGAATCTAGAAAAATCGTCTATAAAAGTAATGTAATATCTTTTACCTCTTCTAGACTCAAGATTTCTAAAATCTCCAAGATCAGTATGAATTAGACTAAGAAGTTCTGAAGATGTTCTTGAAATGTTATAGTGTGGTTTATGTGTAAATTTAGATTCTACACAAATCTCGTATTTATCTAACTCTTTAATTTCTAGATTAGGTAATATACCTAAATTCTTCAATTTCTTTAATTTTCCTAAACTGGTGTGACCTAATCTAGCATGCCATAAATAAATTGACTCAACAAGATAAGCAGAAGACGATGCAATTTATTCATAATATTAAGTACAAACAAACCCCCATTACAATATTATTTTCCTAGAAATACCCCATTTTTAGTCAATACTAATTTATTTGACTCAAATACAAGTTTAATCTCAGTTTTATTCAAAAGAGACCCAGATACAAGATTTTTTCTAATGGCAGGAACATGAAGAACATCAGTAAGTACTAACATCTTCCCAAAAGTCAGCTTAAGGGTCACTTTACCTTTTCTAGTAACTTGAGATGTTCTTGAGTCTCCTAAATAGACCATTTCGTCTCCCACAGAATTGTAGGAAGTAAACATCTCCCTGTTTCCACATACATGCCTCATAACACCAGTGTCAACTGCCCACTCTTTAGGATTTTCCACAAGACTGACTTTGGAGAGAACTGCAATAATAATGTCATTATTAATTTCAGTTAGATTCACATGATTCCCTTTTGATTTTTCTTTAGTTTTCCTGAATCTGCACTCAACTGCATGATGACCAGGTTTACCATACACAAAGCAACTACCTTTTGACTTCTTGAAGCCAACACTATTCTTAGTCCTTAGTACCTCTTTTTTAAACACTTTCTTAGGTTTAAACCTATATGGCTAAGAATCTCCTTCTATGAGATTGGATTTGGTAACAAATTGTTTAACCTTACCATTTTTCTCTCTTAGTCTACTAGTTTCTTCTATGTTAATGTGGACAATGAGGTCTTCAAGAGATTTATCTTTCTTTTTCTGCCTCAAATTAGTTTTGTATTCACTCAAACTTTCGAGAAGTTTCTCAATTAGAGATGATACCACAAACTGTTCTGGCAATTTAATGCTTTCATACGTCAACTCGTGAATAATGTTTTGAAATTCATTTACTTGATCTATAATCGACTTCCCATCGACAATTAAAAATTCTAAGAATGTTTTAACTACATATTTTTTGACACCTGCATTTTCTGTTACGTATTTCCTTTCTAATGCCCCCCATAATTTTATAGAAGTATCATACACACAATAAATATCATACAAAGTGTTTACAAGACAAGATAAAATATAATTCCTAAAAATTCCATCTCCTTTGATCCAATTCTGCATATTAGGGTCTATATGTATATGTTTTTATATTTTGAGTATGAACAATACATTAAGGACTTTAAGGAAGAAGAGCATTTTTTGGCTCCATCTTCGATAAAATTTCCCATTAAAAGGTTCTAGTTTCAACAAGTCAGGTTTCACATGTCCGGGTCTAAAATCCATGTTTTAAAGTTCAGAAACAGAAACAAGATATAGATATTGAAACAGGATAAGATTGTTGGAAATAATTATGAATCTGATTTATTGAAACAATGAATTATAAACAATATTATAATGTAAATAATTCGATGAAATTGGAAGAACTTATCGGTGACTGAGGCACGGAGAAGCCGTTGTCCTTAAAATCAATTTCGTCTCCTTAGGATTGAATCCTCAATGCAATCGGTTTTGGCGTTTGGTTTCCAAGATTCAACAGTCATTATCTGCTAACCGTGCACTCAGAAATAACAGATCTACGGCGAACTCGATTAGATCGAACTTTTCACAAGCAACAAGATTTGTATTTGGAGATAACATAAAATTTGAAATCGGAGAAGAAGAGAGATCAGAAAGTATTTCATTTTCTGTGTTTGAATAAAAGGGAAAAAACTAATTTTATAAACAGCAAGCCATCGGTTCACAACAGACCCAACTGTTCACAATCGAAGTCCAAAACGGTAAAAATAAATCAACGGTTGAGATAAAACGGGCCTATCACGCGCACCCACGTGAGGTTTAAATCCCGAAATCTGCACCCCCCTGTGCGCGCATCGTATGCGCACACGCGCACTAAAGGTTTCCGACGGGTTGGCCCCAAACTTAATGGGCTGCAGTCCCATAGTGCCTTGGACCCCCATGTGCGCGCGAGGCCCAGTCTCTATCTCTCTCACACTGAAGCATTAAAGAGAGAGGAAACATAAATAAGTTGAGAACTTTCATTGTATTTACCCGATGTGGGACTAAAGAAATAAGAGATGTTTTTACAACTTTTAAAATCAATAAAGTAAAGTAAAACAAAAAAGGAAAAAGAAAAAAGAAAAGAGTTCTTTTATGTTTCACCAAAAAAGGAAAGTACTACTTTTTACAATAAAACACTCAAGAGGTCTTGAGTTCAAAACTTATTCTCAACAATAAATGAATGAAATATTATATGAAAAATTAAACTATGAATTTTACAAAATGAAGCTCTTTAAAATAATCTAGAGTTTTATTTTCTAAAACCTTGATCATCTACTTTTTCCCTTTGTTTCAACTAATCTCTCTTCTTTCAATTAAATTTGGTCCTCATCATTTATATATAAATCAAATTTTCCACCATCACTAGACTTACTATAGATGCAATTTCTTACACTACCTCAAGATCTTCAACTTCTGTCTTGAATATGTAAATCCTATGCTTCCGAGCATGCCTACAACACAACCTCTCTGATGCCTTAGTTAGATTTAGTGTAAAAATTTTCAGTGTTTCCCTATGTAAAAAGAATAACCCTGATCTTTTTGTATCCTCTACTGATGTCATTTTCCTATAAATTTGAAGTTTTTGTTGGAATGTATCTCCTTTTGAATCACATATGGATTCATTTTACTAAATTTATCAATGAATTCTTTGTATCTAGAATAATCCCTAATTTTTCGTCAATTAGATCCCTTATATTTTGGAGTTGGTTTATCTTGAATTTTTGATGTTTGGGGCATTGACTTTATGGGATCCTTCTCCATTGCACAGATTCCAATATATCGTAGTCGTAGTCGACTACGTGTTTAAATAGGTAGAAGCAACAACGTATTGGACCAACGACCACAAAGTTGTTGTGAACTTTCTTAAGAACACCATATTTGCTCACTTTGATACTCCTAAGGCCATCATTAGTGACAGAGGTAGGTATTTTTGCAAGTAAGTCTTTGAAAGTCTCATGCACAAATACGACATTACTCACAAGATCGCCACTCCGTATCACTTATAAACGAGTAGACAAGTCGAAATATCCAATCACGAAGTTAAAATCATTATTGAAAAGATAGTAAATCCTTCGCGAAAAGATTGGTCTTTGTGGGTAACCGATGCCTTGTGGGTCTATCGTACAACTTTCAAAACTTCAATCAGCATGTCCCCCTATTGCCTCACCTTTGGGAAAGAATGTCACCTCTCGGTCAAACTCGAGCATCACGCCTATTGGGTTGTCAAACATCTAAACTTCGATTTTGCTAAGATAGGAGAACACAGAAAACGTCAACTCTCTGAATTATAAGAATTACGTAATGACGCATATGATAATGCTAAATTATACAAAAATCATGCAAAAGTCTGGTATGATAAATATATTCAACGAAAATCCTTCCATTTAGGTCAAAAGGTGTTATTTTATAATTCTCGCCTCCATTTCTTTCCTAGAAAATTAAAATCTCGATGGACAAGACCCTTGTGGTTCATAAAATTCATCCACATGGCAACATTGAGATTCTTAATTCCACGGATAATAGGATCTTCCAAGTCAACGATCAAAAACTCAAACATTTCTCTATTTCCCACCACAAGAAAAAGATTCTTTTATGAGGGATCTTGTGTACTAGGATTAGCCTCACGTTGTTGTCTGACTGAAGACAATAAACTTAGTGCTTTTCAAAAGGCAACTCTTGATTAAAAGGTTTACAAAGTGCTTTTGCATCCATATAAGACTTAATTTTTCACATTTTTTCTCAATTTGAACTCACCATTAAGGATTAAAAAAGGTATAATTGTGCAAATTTTCATTATAAAATTTTCTGACTTGAAAATTTGTAGGAAAATTTATTTTCCAAGGCAAAAAATCTATTTTCTTGAAAAATTGTACACCTTCTTTTAAAAGAATTTAACCTAATCCTTATCTCATTTCATCTTCTTCCTCAAGCCTTTACCTCTATTTTTATCAAGTTCCAACAATTTCATCGAAGCAAATCAAATCGTTCAATTTCAAATCAAATCGGTTCAATTTCATTTTCTGCACAAAACGATCCATTTTCAGTCTCCATACTACGTTTCACCACTGTCCCACCATGCCGCCCAGCCTACCCACCATGCGACGATGAACGTGGGGCCTACTAACTCCATCTTTTGACAAAAACTTCTCTTTCTCCCCCTCTTTTGATCTATGGCCCCAAAAATCATATCTATATTTTTGGAGGAGGTCTATTCTGATACATTTGATACCCCCCAAGGATTGTGGTTCCGTAAAGAACTACTCGTACGTGGATGAAGTCGATTGTTGTATGAGAGAAACGAGCAATTTAGCGTATGAGATTTTTATGGCTCATATATCTTCTCCGATCCATTCGTTTCGTCGATCATAATTAATTTTCACAGCATTACATTCACGACCGAAGAAAACACTTAATACTTATCCTATAGTATTGCCTTGATATATTAATCATATACTTTGAATTTCCTTTCTAATAAAATCGATTAATCTTCCAATTCACAAACATTAGTTTTGTTTAGTGGATTGAGATAAATAGAGGGTCGTAAAATCATTAATAGAACTTGTGATGGTGGATTAGTTTGATCTAAACTTTTTTATAGTATTTTAAGTCTTTGAGTTTCATGTTTTTTTAGATAATTTATTTTTGAATTTTTTTTAAAAATTGATTACGTAAATTTGAAGTAAAAAAAATACTGGATTAACGTTGTCTCTGTGGATTGACCCATTGCTTGTCAAGGTAGTTTTGTTATTTTATTTTCTTATTAATCTACATCTCGAACAAACCGAGCCACCTCACCCTCTTTGAAGACGAAACGAGTTCCAGGGATCCGAAAATAGGCCTTGTTTATGGAGGAGGCCTAATGAGGAAGTTATGGAATCCAAACTAATACGAAGAGCGGGAGGTTAGAAGATATATGGCATAACCTGTAAGGTTGGAATCCTCACCAATTTCACCGATTGTACCAAATTCGTTATTTTGTGAGATTTAGATACCAAATCGACAGTTCCCTCTATAGATAAGAGTCGAACCGAAAAAAGAGAGAGGAGAAAGTCAAAGAAGAATCACATTGCAAAATGGGGATAAGGACGATTCAGGAAGTATTTTAAAAGTAAAGATTGATGTAAATCTCTATTAAAATTAAAAAAAAAAAAAAGGGACAAAAGGGGGGAGGGGGGGCTTCCCTCGTAGAGGTAGATAAGAAAATTGAGAAAAACCTTATTTTAATTTTCGAAGTTCTTTTCTGACTTGATCGTTAGAATAGTTGTGGTGCACGGGTCACAGACAAGAAAAAGCACCTAGAGCATGACGATCTTTAGAAGAAGCACAGATCTCGAGATGAGTCATAAAACTGACCTCTGCAATATTTAGGTTGTTTTACATTAGTATTTGAGATAAAACCTTGGTCAAGTGGGCATGTCATCAGTTTCAAAACACGGGTAAGTATCATCATGAAAGCTTCCCCATCTTGAAACAAAGAAAATCGAACGGCCTAACTTCACAGTTACTATAGCTCATAGAATGTCTCCATGGACTCGAACGCATGGGATCATTCATTTGAACACACAAAATACTAGACAGCGTTTGTTGCTCAGAATCTTTCTTCAACCACACTTTCCCGCCTTTTTCACTCGCGTAGGCTTAGATTGCTCTTTATCATTAACAGAGAAAAATTTATAGGGTTTCCCTCCCATTTTCTTCGATTCTCGCTTATTGTCATCCATGAATTCTAGAGATCTAGCTCTGGTCTCCGCATCCACCATTATCGGTGCTGTGGCCTCTGCGTTCTCGATTCGTTACTTCTTCAACCCTAAAAATCACTCTTCTCGAATCGAAGCTTCACAGGAGGGAATCATCGAGGAGAAATCTTCGTCTCAGAGTCCTTTCGATTCCTCCAAACGCCAAGGGTTCGACAAACTAACCTTCAATCTGTTTCAAAGATATGATTTTTTTTTTCCTATTTTTTTATTATTATCTCCGTTTCATGATTCCATATAAGTTAAACGGTGTTCATTAGGATTTATTTCGATATTTATTTCAAATTGGTTCTTGATCTCTCCAGTTTTTTTTACTTTATACGCAGATATCTTTCATGGGATGATTATTTCATGGCAATTGCGTTTCTATCAGCGGAACGATCTAAGGATCCAAACAGGCAGGTATTTTACTACGAAAAATGTTTAATTTTTTAGTCTAAATCGATGTGGTTTCTGATATTTCAGCTACATTTTAGTTTTTTTTTTTCATGGTTTAGGGTTTAGAGATACCAATCAAGTTGTTGCTTGTGATGTAGTTGTAAGTTGTATGTAGAAAATAAGCAATGGGAATGAAGGGAAATTAAAACAAACAGCTTAAAGACAGTGTTTCTTCAATAATTTGCCTTGTTTTACAGTTGTCTCAGATTTGGTTCTGTTCTTTTTTATTTTAGTTTTTGGATGTTTTATTGGATCAGAACTTGGTTAAGTTCCTTGGGCTGTTTGCTTCAAGTGTTAATAGTGTGATTTGATTCTGACATACATTGCAAAAGATTTAAGTTTTCTGATTCCTGTTGTCTCTGCTTCTGATGTAGGGATTTTTTTTATTAATTTTTTTTTTCTTAAATTTAATTTAGTGATTTGGGACCAATTTCTCTTTATATGGGTTTTTGTAGGTTGGAGCATGCTTGGTTAGCAATCAAGGGATAATACTTGGTAAGATCAAATACAAACAAATGTTTGAACTGAGTATATTATATTGCACATGTTGTAGGCACAGTTTTAAATCTCGCCCGAGACATCCGATTTGTATTTGTATCGTCCACCAACGAGACGGGTTGGCAAGTTGTCTCAAACCTGATGTATTTCTCAAAAGTCATTCTATTGTGTCTCAAAAGTTATTCTATTGTGTCATTGTTGAACGAGACGTCTTGAATAAATCGGACGACTCGTCCGAGATGACTCAGTCTCGTTCATAGACGAGATAAGACGTCAAAACTGTTAAACAATCCAAAGAAAAAGAGGAGGCTACTATTTTATTGATTCTGCATAATGCAATTGAATACAAAAAGATCATATAACCTAAATACAAAGACTATATATAGGCTAAATCAAAGAAAACTGAAAAAGACTATTCTACCCTTAATAAACAATAAAATAAAATAACCCTATATTTCTTAATATCTCCCCTCAAACTCACGATGCGGCAGCTACAAGCATCGAGAGTTTGCCAACTAGAAAACAAAAACGAGAAATAGAATGCGACTTGGTAAAGAAATCTGCAAGCTACAAAGAAGAAAAAACAAAGGGCAAAGTAATGGTGTCATGCTTAAGATGATGACAAGTAAGTTGACAATCGACCTCAATTTGCTTAGTTCGTTAATGAAAAATTGAGTTGTGAGCAATCTGAATAGAACTCTGGTTGTCATAATACATAAAAGTGGGATGAGAAAGAGAAATTCCCATATCTGCAAGTAACCAACGTAACCAAACAATCTCTTTAGTAGTAGATGCCATAACACGACATTCTATTTCGGTTGAAGATTGCGAAACAATAGATTGTTTCTTGCTTTTTCAAGACATAAGAGAATCATCCAAAAAGATACAAAAACTAGTAACAGACTTGCGATCTGTGGGATCATTGCCATGATCAGCATCAGAGTATGCACGCAGCTCAAAGGAAGAGGTGGATGAAAGTAAAAGACTCTGAAAGACTGTACCCCAAAGATATCGCAAAATACGAAGAACAACTGTCCAATGAACTGTAGTAGGAGAAGCAACAAACTGACTAGCAACATGAACAACATTTGCAATATCTGGACGAGTAATAGTGAGATATACCAAGCTCCCAACAATAGTACAGTATAACGTAAGATCTGACAAAGGTAAACCATCAGAAGAAGAATACTTTCCGTTAACCTCAATGGGAGTATCAACAGTCTTATTATCAGTAAGTCTAGCCCGCTCAAGAATATCTGCAACATATTTTGATTGAGAAAGAAGATAACCTCTGGGTGAGCAAGCTACCTCAATACCCAAGAAATATCGTAGAGAACCTAAATCCTTCATTTTAAACTGTCTAGCTAACTCTGTCTTCAAAATTGAAATACCATCAATATCATCACTAGTAATAATCATGTCATCGACATATAAAGACAAAATGATACGACCTGCATCAGTGCATTTAACAAAAAGAGCAGAATCATGACTACTAGAGGTAAATCCAAGGGAAGATATCACAACAGAAAATTTTTCAAACCAAGCACGAGGTGCTTGTTTGAGACCATATGACGCTTTTTGAGCTTGCAAACATACCTAGAATCATATGAAACACCAGGAAGGGCCGCCATATAAACTTCTTCTTGAAGATCTCCACTCAAGAAGCCATTTTTAACATCAAGTTGAGAGATATGCCACTGGCGAACCGAAGCTACGACAATAAGAGTATGAATAGCAGTTATTTTTGCAACAGGAGCAAATGTTTCCTCATAATCCATACCATACTGTTGAGAGTACCCTTTTACAACCAACCTAGCTTTGTATCGCTCAATAGATCTATCAGAATTAGTCTTGATCTTATAAATCCAACGACAACCAACAACACTCTTACCAGGAGGTAGAGGAACCAAATCCCAAGTACCTGTCATATGCAAAACAGAAAGTTCATCATCCATAGTTGTTGCCATAGAGGATAAAAAATTACCTCTTTATAGGAAGAGGGCTCAAAGAGACAATGAATAGAAGCTAAAAAGGAAGTAAAAGATGATGAATAACAAGAATAAGCAAAATCTGGTAACTTTGTAAACTTACGAATGCGTATGGATTGACGTAGAGGTGGATCCACAATCTCAGACGGAGTTTGAGGGACCATAGGAGAAGAGGGAGTTTCAGGTGTACCAGAGAGCAAAGTGTCAGTACCAACATAATGATCTGTACGAATTGGTTGTAAAGATAACGGGGTAAGAACATGAAAATGAGTATTTGAAGTACTAGGAACTTGAGATGACAAACTATCAGAATCCTCAGAAAAATGATCTATACGAATAAGATCAAATCTAGTCAAATTATGACTAGTGGATGGAATATAACAGAAAGGTATATGCTCGAGAAAAACGACATGACGAGACACATAAAGTTTTTGAGTTATTGGATCAAAACAACGATACCCCTTTTTACCTTCACCATAACCAAGAAAAATACAAATAGCAGATCGAGAGGACAACTTACTGCGTTCTACATGAGGACAAAGAAGTAAACAAGTACAACAAAAAACTTTACAGAAAGAATAATCAGGAGCATACCCATACAACTTTTCGAAAGGAGAAAAACCTGAAATATGAGAAGATGGAATTGTATTAATCAAACTTACAGCAATAAGAACAACTTCACCCCAAAACACACTAGAAACAGAAGCAGACAACAAGAGAGAACGAACAGTTTCAACAAGTGCCTATGTTTTCTTTCAGCAACACCATTTTGCTCAGGAGTATCTGTGCACGAAGTTTGATGAACAGTTCCATCTAAGGCAAGTAACTCACAAAATTTATTAGAAGTGTATTCCCCACCCAAATCACACCTAAAACATTTGATAACAACATAATGTTGAGTTTTGACAAGAGCACGAAAGGCTGAGTATATCTCAAAGAATTCAGAACGATGTTTCATTAAATAAACCCAACAATAACGAGTATGATCATCAATAAAAGAAACATAATATCGAGAACCTCCTTTGTGGCAATAGGAGAAGGTCCCCATACATTAGAATGAATCAAATCAAATGGAGAAGAAGAAACATAAATACTTCGATTAAAAGGTAAAGCTGAAAATTTTACCAGTTTACATCTACTACAATCAGAAATATCAGAAGTTTGCAAATTTCCTAAAACCCCTGTAGAAGCCAAAAATCTCAAACGAGAAGACGAAACATGAACTAGGCGAGAATGCCATAAATAAAAACTAGAAGAAGGACTCAAACAAAAAGAAGACAAATCAACACTAGTAGTAGCAGTAACTGACACTTTTAACTCATCCAAAATATATAGTCCTCCCTTCCTATGGCCTGTCCCAATCAGCTTTTGAGACTGTAGATCTTGCACATAACAAGAAGAGGAGGAAAATGTGACTCAATTACAAGAATCACATAATTGACCAACAGAAGCAAGATTTAATGTGAGTTTAGGAATATGATAAACATTAGAGAGAGACAAGTGGGGTGTGACAATAGAACCAACACCTGCTGAAGGCATAGTAGTGCCATCAGCAGTCATGACATGAATAGAAGTCGAATGAGACACAGAAGCAAAATATGAAGAATCTGGAGACATATGATGTGAAGCACCAGAATCCAAGACCTATACAGAATGTGACATACCTGAAGAGCCATGATGCAATTGACCTACAGAAGAAGAAGCAGACATAACTTGTGGTTGTAAGGAGAGAAACTTTTGAAATTGCTCAGCTAGAGTACTAGGATCAGTGAAAGGACCTGATGAAACTACTGCTGCAGTATAAACTGTGATGATTTATAACCCTGACGTGGCCTATGAGCATTAGATTGTGACTGGTTGCCAAGCTTCCAAGCTTGAGATTGCTGCTGCGATTGATTCTGCTGTTTCAACTTAGGACACTGAGCCTTCCAATGTCCTTTCTGCTTACAGAAACTACACTCATCAAAGGCAACTCTTGTGTAAGGCTTATTTTGATTATTAGAGAGGGACTTAGAAGGTACTACTAACACAGAAGGACTAGAAGTAGAAAAAATTCCCTTTTCAAAATAAGATTTAAGACGTACTTCTTCAGCCAATAACTCACTAACAACTGAGTCAGCAGAAGGAAGTGGAGAATGATGCAAAATTGAACCTCTAAGTCCTTCAAAATCACTACTAAGGGCCGTTAAAAACTGTACCAACCGTTGCTGCTCTCTACGAGCAATATAGGCACCATATGCCTTTAATTCTACCGATTCTGTAAGAGCCAATTGATCCCAAAGATCTGTCATAACAGAATAAACTCTTGAATACTCATGTTCTTCTGCTGAAGAGCTCGTATGTCATTTTCCAATTGATACTGTCTTGCAAAATTTGACTGAGTGAATAACCTTTGTAGATGATCCCAAACCTCCTTTGTTGTCTCATACTTCGCCAATTGTGTACTTATGGAATGCTCAACAGAATTGTTAATCAAAGTAATAATTTTTGCATTGTTTGCTTCCTAGGTATCTATTAAAGCAGCATAACCCTCATCGGTATCCTTAGGTTTCACAGGAGTTCCACTAACATATCTCCATATCTTTTTACCCTTAAGAAAATTTCTCATCACGTAATTCCAATACGAATAATTCTTTCCATCCAACCTCACACTCACAGACTGAAGCGAATCGTCTCTTTCAATAGCCATAATTAAAATAAAAAAAGATAACCAGATCGCAAAAGAAAGGAAAACGAAATACCAGATTGCAGAAACTGAATCAAAATCCTATCGAAATCGTCTCTTTTCAGAGTGCAAAAATGGAACAAAAACCTTATCAAAATCGTCTTTTTTCAGATTGCAGAAATTGAACGAAAACCCTCTCGAAATCATCTTTTTTCTCAAAAAAAAAAAAAAAAAATTCGGAGCTCCACCCTGAACCCCAGCAAGGGTGCACTGCCCCCTACAACCCCTAGCCAACTCACCACGGAGTTGGATCCACAAAAACTCTAACTAAAATTAAATCTCGTTCCATGAATGCTCTGATACTATGTTAAACAATCCAAAGAAAAAGAGGAGGCTACTATTTTATTGATTTTGTATAATGCAATTGAATACAAAAAGATCATATGACCTAAATACAAAGAGACTATATATAGGCTAAATCAAAGAAAACTGAAAAAGACTATTCTACCCTTAATAAACAATAAAACAAAATAACCCTATATTTCTTAACAAAAACAAGTTTTTTAACCATGGTTGTAGGGGTTCATGTCAAAATTTTGCATACATATTAGACAACAATGGACTAGCATATTTATTTGCACATGTTGTAGGGGTTGATGTCAATTCCTAGGTGTTCTGAAATTTTGCATACATATTAGACAACAATGGATTAACAAAGACTTTCCTGAAAATGAAAACTAGGTGTTCTGAAATTTTGCGTACATATTAGACAACAATGGACTAACAAAAACCTTACCTGAAAAGGAAAACTAGGTGTTCTGAAATTTTGCATATTTAAGAACATTTCTTCTTCGCATTTCTTGTGTTGCACATGATTCATATGTTGTGTGCTTCTTTAATCAGGCATTGGCTATAATGGATTCCCGAGAGGTTGTTCAGATGATAAGCTTCCATGGGCAAAGGTTGGTCTATGTGAAATAAAATGCTTTGTTCTTTCATGTGGACTTCAGCCCTAAATATTTGTCTTTATCTAATATTCCAGAAATCTAAGACTGGGGATCCTTTGGAGACAAAATACCCGTAAGTCATGGCTTTCTTGGAAATATATTATTGAATTTAGTTAGACAGCATGTACCATTAGGCCCTATTTGGCCATTGCAAAAATCATGTTAGTTGTTCCAAATTGGTTTTTCCCTTGAATTGGTAGTGGTAATCCCTGAACCAGACTGGGATCCATGCTATTTGTTTGACATCGATCCTGGTGTGTTAGGCTATGGTCTTTTTGTATAACACTGAATCTTGTCATGGGTTTAGTTGTATGTTGTTTGTCTAACACTGGTGCAAATCCATTCTCATATAAACTAAATACACATGTAATTTTTTTAATTCCAAAATTAGTATCACAAAAATCAATTTTAACCCAAAAATTCAAACAATAGATAAAAGTAAGAAAAACATTTCATTGTTTTGAAAATTGCTCCACTGTGCTTCTACTTTTGATCTTTGAAGTAATAAGTTCCAAGTTTTCCACCTTGTGATTTCAAGCATTTAGTTTTTCCTTTAGTACTTGATATAGCGTAAGATTTATGAAAGATCTGTCGGTGGTGTCCAGTTAGCTTGTAGGTTGGCTATTGGGTGATTTTTTACCCTTTCTTAAACACAACCTAACTACAGAAAAAAATAAAGAAGAAGACCATTTCAACCATCCACGAAGCAATAACCAGAATGCATGAGGAAAAAATATTCAAGAAAAAGATAGCAAAGTCCATGCGAAGATAGATAGTTAAAATTTTGAAAGAAATGGAAAAACACACATAAAGGAGAGTGCTAAGTTAATAATGCAAGAAAGAAGTGCCACTTAGCTAAGTGGTAAGACTTGTTGAGGTTGTTCCCAGGTCCTAGGTTCAAACCCCTTGAACCCATACATATTCCTGTACTAACCAAGCATTTACCTATCAAAAAAAGTTAACGATGCCAGAAAGAGAGTGAATGGGTAGAAAAACCTACTCTCGAAACGGTACCTGCTTCTCCTTGTTGTCATCACTTCAAACCAACCCCACCCCCCTCCCCAACACACACACACACACACACACACACTCACACAAGCACACCTTTTCCATTTTTATGTCACTTGGCCCTCTCCTAGATCCCTCTTTCCCCCATTCATTATTAAAAAATAGGGACTCAAATCAATGGAGATATGTTGTCTGATCCTAGCATCAGAAAATATGCACAAGCAAACAAACAAAGCCTTATGATTGGGTTTATTATTTTTTTTCACTCTTAGTTTTCCCCACAAAAAAATTCTACTCTTGGTTGCCCCCACATGGGCAAAATCCTGGCTCCGCCCTTGGGTTGGATTGATGCGAATAACAGAATGCATTCTTTCTCTCAATTGATATCCATCATTTCATCTACTTTGTCTGTATTTTAAATCAGCTTGAAGTTAAACAAACTTTACCTACACAAATATTCGCCAAAAGCAATGTCCTCCATTTGGAAGTGTTGAACTGCTCCACATGGAGGCAGTTTCCTCCAAGCGAAATACTAGGTTCAAGTCCTCCATTTGGAAGTGTTGAACTGCTCCACATGGAGGCGGTTTCCTCCAAGCGAAATACTAGGTTCTCAAATTTAGCGAAAATGAAGTTTTGGTATATAAAACTTGTATAGGTTTTAATTTTGGGTGAACTTCATAAGAATGTATAGAATATATTTTTTGCTTTCTTTTATCATTTAACACATCCTTGTGCTGAAAACCATTTGGTTTGAAAAACATTGTTATCATTTTCCTTTATATCTGTATGATTATGTCAACAACTAAGTTATATCTTTACTTATAAAATATATGTATAGAAGTCATATATTCTTCTCATTTTCCTTCTATCTTGTAGTTATGTCTGTCATGCTGAAGTGAATGCTATTTTGAACCCAAGCACACCTTTTCCATTTTTATGTCACTTGGCCCTCTCCTAGATCCCTCTTTCCCCCATTCATTGTTAAAAATTGGGACTCAAAACAATGGAGATATGTTGTCTGATCCTAGCATCAGAAAATATGCACAAGCAAACAAACAAAGCCTTATGATTGGGTTTATATGTTTAGAAATACTTCGGTTGGATTGATGCCTTATAAACCTATGAGAATAACAGAATGCATTCTTTCTCTCAATTGATATCCATTATTTCATCTACTTTTTCTGTTTTTTAAATCAGCTTAAAGTTAAACAAATTTTACCTACACAAATATTCGCCAAAAGCAAAGTCCTCCATTTGGAAGTGTTGGATTGCTCCACATGGAGGCAGTTTCCTCCAAGTGAAATACTAGGTTCAAGTCCTCCATTTGGAAGTGTTGAACTGCTCCACATGGAGGCAGTTTCCTCCAAGTGAAATACTAGGTTCACAAATTTAGCGAAAATGAAGTTTTGGTATATAAAACTTGTATAGGTTTTAATTTTGGGTGAACTTCATAAGAATGTGTAGAATATATTTTTTGCTTTCTTTTATCATTTAACACATCATTATTATCATTTTCCTTTATATCTGTATGATTATGTCAACAACTAACTTATATCTTTTCTTAAAAAATATATGTATAGAAGTCATATATTCTTCTCATTTTCCTTCTACCTTGTAGTTATGTCTGTCATGCTGAAGTCAATGCTATTTTGAACACAAACCATGCATCTGCTGCAGGGCAGGTTAGCTCCCAACTTCTCTTATTTGAAGTCATGTCTGGTTTTAACTAGACACAAAAACACAGTATTTCAAGTTGCAATATTTTCACCATTGATTTTATTCAAAATTAAACTGTTTGGCAGACCATATTTATTTAGTTATGTCCTACATGCAATGATTATTCTTTACCAATTACTACCTCTCTCTTTTTTTTTTTTTCTTTTAAATCTTCTTGTTTTTAATTTGTGGTACTAAGTGAGCGAACTCTATCTCTTGGTAATTTGTGCAGAGACTTTACGTGACAATGTTCCCTTGCAATGAATGTGCCAAGATCATTATCCAGGTCTAATATTTCACATTCTCTTTATATCCTGCTTGGAACTTTCTAGTAAACTGGTCAATCTTAGGTTATTTTGGTTACAACTTTGTCCATCTCCTTCTTTGGATGTTCTAGTTTCCTTAAATTAACAGAGTGGCAGTTGAGGTCATGGGTTATAGTTCTTTGATTTAGAGATTGCAATCCCTTAATACATGTAACAGGCTTTTGGGCCATTGGTGGAATGGGAGCTTCTTGTACTTAAGTGGTGGGAGCTTAAAAGGCTTAAGTGAGGTTTTTGTAAAGTTTAAAGGGGGTTTAGCCTAATATGGGTGAGCAATAGAATGAAATCCGGTCTGGTGTGTTGAGTGTTGCGTTATCCGCCTCCACTCTTGGGTGTTACGTATCGTGCCCTAGTTTGACCGGTGACCCTCTTATATTCATAGTTGTGCCTTCCCCATCAGATCGGTCTTTTGGGGTAAATGGTTTGTCAATAGTTGTGATGAGAAGTTATGCAGCAGTTCTCCTTGGTTGTAGAGGTTGGTTCTTATTTCCTAGAACACTAGTAAAGGGACCGTAGTGAGAAACAGAATTGAATGCAAGTATTTCTATCAAAGGATTGATCTACTATATAATTTTTTCTCAAGATCTCAAACACAATTCCGAGTGTCATTTTGTTTGATCAGATTAATGATCCAAAACTATCTGATCAAAAACTTATCCTACTAGGAGGCTCCTTAATCGCACGTAGTCTCCAATTTTCTGAGAGGATTGTTCCTTACTTCATTCAGATTTTTGTTGCAAGTTGACTATTACACCCTCCTTCCCCCCCTTTTCTTTTCCCACTAAAATAAGGAAAGAGCATTGCTTATCTTTCTATTGCAGGCCGGTGTCTCTGAAGTGATCTACTTTGTGGAGAAGAGGTTAAATAATTCAAGCACGACATATACTGCTTCTCACAAACTACTATCAATGGCTGGTATTAAGGTAAGCCTTGGCTCTTTTCATCATTTGATTTTTTTATTTGGACAAGTGGTTTTATTTGCTGATTGGGATCAGTCGAACCATCTTTTAGCCTACCGAGTCTAAGATTTTTGACTTGGATGGGTATAAAATTTGGTCAAAATTTGCTAAGCTTCCCTGAGTTGTTGCATGATCAGCAGCTGACAGGGGTCCACAATGGCTCATAGCACCTAATATCATTTAACTGAATACAACTAAATTAGCTTTTGCATTTACCATAACTCATTGAGACAACTTGCACGACTCTAGTTTTATTATTTTAATAGTGGAGAAAAAATAGACATCTGAGTTTCACCACCTTGGTTTTGAGATGATTCCCTTTTACTTCCAGGTCAGGAAGCATCAACCACGGATGACCCAAATTTTGCTGAAGTTTGAGGATCCCTAAAATGTTTCAACGATGTCAGAGTCATCATTATCTTTTTAAGGTATCTTCTAGATTAATTAACTGATTGGTAGCTGACTGTAAGATTTCTCAATAGTTTTACTTGTGTTCAAGCTTGGGTGGTATTCCATTTCGGAATTGGTTCTAAATACGTTTCTGTTTTGACGTAATTGTACGTTTAAGAGTTGATGATGATTTCTACAGGGATAGCGTCTTTCTGAACTCCGAACAATTTTCTTATTTGTAGTAATGTTCAAACAGCGTGTTGTAACAAACTTTACAGCAAGCAACTTTGCAAGACTTAGAAGTTCCATTATATTTGGGTGATTTAAAGGTCAAAGACAATACCAAACATTAGAGCAGAGTATCAATGTATTGGATGTGATACTCAATTTTGTATCATCGTCTTGTAGGAAATGAAGAGTGGCATATGTTTCTTGTACCAGTGTCCCCCATATCTATATGTGGGCATCTATTTCAAAGCCTATCTTAGGAGAGTTTTAATGAAAGAAAATTTCCTATATGAAATGTTATGTGATTGGTTTGTTCAATCGATTTACTTTTTTTCTGAACTATTTACCATTTTTTTCTAACAAGCATGATCTTAAGGTTGTTATTAACGTGAAAAGTTGTAGCTTATGCTAACAAATTTCTATGCCTACCTGTTAAGGCCTTATACTGTAGTACAAGCTCTAACATACAAATAAACAAGCTGGTAGAGGTATTTGTACATTTCATGACATTAACAGAAGACAATGCTAGTTTAAAATGATACAGACATCTATTGGAACGATGTCTCTCAGTCCCACTCTCATCCTTACATAAGATTTATCCCTTCATATCTCAGTTGATTTTCTTCCATGCTTTCTTCACTTGGGGGTGAAAGCCTAGCACAGAGCAGAAACAGAGTTAGTACATAGTAAGTAAACACACTTGCATTGGATGTGTATGCATGTATTAATGTAGCAAGGATGTGCAAGTTTGTATATAACATATAAGGGTATTAGAGCTGCACTTACAGCAAAAATGGTGGCATGCCCAGGATCGGCAAGGTGAGCAAAGAGGTTGTCAATAGGGCCTGTGCCAGTGTAAATGGCTTGGAACCATGCACCCATCACAGCCAACATAGCCAACCTCCCATTCTTAATCTCCTTTGTCCTCAACTCCTTGAGCTTCTCAGGAGATCCAGTTCCCCAGCCGAGAGGGTCGAACCATAGACCACCAGGATATCCAACGTCAGTCCCCGTGAGCTTATTGTTGGGGAAGATCGGATCAGTGTTCACGCACCCAGGCTTAATGATGTCAGCCCATCGTCTCCCTTCAGCCCAACCGATGAGGATGAGCTCAACTATGAAGAGAGTGGTTTTGTCTGTAAAATAGTCCAGTTCTCCAGCGGTGTACCACGAAGGGGTGTTTAGGATTCCAATCTTTGTTAAGAATTCAGGGATGAAAATACCGGCAGCACCTAGCATTGCCCATCTGCAGTGCACAAGCTCTGATTGTTGGTTCCATCTCAGGGTTTCTGGATCAGATCCTGTTAAGAAGACCCATTATAGTAGGTTTGAGAAAATGAAATAAAAATGGATCAAGACAGAACGTGGTCCATCGATGGTTTGACTTTGACTGACCAAGACCAAGAGGATCAAATCCAAAGTCGCCCGGAAGGCTGCCATCAAGCCATGGGGGAGGAGTGCTGCCTGGGAACCAGAGTGGTCGATCAGCATCGGCCGCTGCTGCACTTACAGAGACAGAACGTGGTCCTGTTGCTGATGCTGTGAACTTCCTCTGTTGAAGTTTTCTCCCAACCACAAAAGAAGCCTTTGTTGCTCCCAAACTACATCCACTCTTCTGAGAACTGTAAATCTCAACATATAAAATTATAATCTATCTAGCTCTAATTTCAACATAAAAATGTTTGAAATAATTCTAATCTCTTTAACATATTTATTATATTATCTGTCTCTGTAGATCTACAACTGATGAGCAAGAATTTGCATCTTTCCTCTTTCTGGTAACACTTGAGTTTATATATTCACACCAATTTTTTTTAATCACACACCAATTAATGAATTTAAATAACACACCATAAGAGGATTAAGGGTAGGCACACTAAAAAAGTGTTTCAAACAAAAGAAAAAAAATGGAGCATCTATAGTGATAAAGATTAAGATGTTTAAATGAATCCTAAAGCACAATTTAATTTGACTTTTAGGACCTTCAAGGACTTTGGATCATCTTCACATCAGTCATTCTGTTGAATTTCAAAGATGCAACTCTGGACCGATTATTGGTGTACAGAAGTAACATTAGATTACATATGATGTCTTCTTACATATATACACATAGATAGAACAATATTGAAGGGAGGGGGTGAGAAAACTTGCCTGGAAGAGGAGATGGCAACAGTTGCAATGGCAGAAGAAGCACAAACAGACGCCATTACAGCCGAGTTTTTGTTTTAGTTTGCTCTCTCTTTTTGTGTGTGTGTGTGTTGTTCTTACTATTTGGGCAGAATTTGGAGGGGTTCAAGTTCAAGTATTATAACTACGAGAGACCAGTTTAGGTACGCTGGAGCTTATCTTGATGGATAGGATGATGGGTGTTCTATTGGCAAGTGCGTTGCCACATGGCATACAGAATCTAACAATATTCACTCTTCATCTCTTGATTTTTTATGACCTGGAGACATTTAAACCTGGTGGTTTATATTAGAAGCACGTGTGGTCGTTTATTTGATATTATAAACAAGGCGTGTGGAGGAGGTTCGAGTGGAAGTTTCGCATGTGAATTGCTTAAAATACCCTCGTCACTCTCTAAATAGAATTTCTATTACCACACTTAACTTTTACTTACAAAGCACCATTTTCTTGTAATAAGATTACAAGGGACATCATCACCTATGTTTTCTTAAGAAACCCAAAAGAAGAATTTTGGGATGTTAATGGGTACCAATTTAATCGGAACCAAAACCATTAGTTCTAGATCTCTCTCCTTTTTTGTTTTTAATGTATATATATATATATAGGTCCCTTTCAGCAACAAACATTTTGACAAACATTTTGGCAAAACATTTTTCAAAACAATGGGTTAGAGGTTTTGGAATGGGCTGATTTTTGGTGAGGATGATCTCTACGGTGAGGAGATCATCCTCATAAAAAATCAGCCCATTCCAAAACTTCTAGCCCCATGTTAACAGGTTGAAAAATAGTGGACCGTCCATTTTTTGTAAACCATTTTTGATGGGGTTAGAAGTTTTGGAATGGGCTGATTTTTGGTGATGATGATCTATTCCCTGTAGAGATCATCCTCACCAAAAATCAGCCCATTCCAAAACCTCTAACCCATGTTTTGAAAAATGTTTTGCCAAAATGTTTGTCAAAATGTTTGTTGCTGAACATTTCCCATATATATATATATATATAATATATATATATATGGGGGGCGTTCAATGGCCAACTTTTTAGCAAACTTTTTGGCAAAACATTTTTCAAAACATGAGTTAGAGGTTTTGGAATGGGCTGATTTTTGGTGAGGATGATCTCTACGGTGAGGAGATCATCATCACAAAAAATCAGCCCATTCCAAAACTTCTAACCCCATCAAAAACAGTTTACAAAAAATGGACGGTCCACAATTTTCAACTGGTAAACATGGGTTAGAAGTTTTGGAATGGGCTGATTTTTGGTGAGGATGATCTACTCACCATAGAGATCATCCTCACCAAAAATCAGCCCATTCCAAAACCTCTAACCCATGTTTTGAAAAATGTTTTGCCAAAAAGTTTGCTAAAAAGTTTGCCCTTGAACGCTACCCTATATATATATATATATATATATATATATGGGAAATGTTCAGCACCCTAAGTTTTACCACACACTTTAACAAACGTTTTTTGTCCTACATGGGTTCGAAGTTTTGGAATGAGCTGATTTTTGGTGAGGATGATCTCTATGATTAGAAGATCATCCTCCCCAAAAATCAGCCCATTCCGAAATGTTTAGCCCCATGTTTACACGTTGAAAAATCGTGGACCTTCCATTTTTTGTAAATCAATTTTGATGGGGTTAGAAGTTTTGGAATGAGCTGATTTTTGGTGAGGATGATCTCCTCACCATAGAGATCATCCTCACCAAAAATCAGCTCATTCCGAAACTTCTAACCCATGTAAGACAAAACGCATTTGTTAAAGTGTGTGGTAAAACTAAGGGTGGCGAACGGGACCCTATATATATATATATATATATATATATAGGGAAATGTTCAGCACCCTAAGTTTTACCACACACTTAACAAACGTTTTTTGTCCTACATGGGTTAGAAGTTTTGGAATGAGCTGATTTTTGGTGAGGATGATCTCTATGATTAGAAAATCATCCTCCCCAAAAATCAGCCCATTCCGAAATGTTTAGCCCTATGTTTACACGTTGCAAAATCGTGGACCGTCCATTTTTTGTAAATCAATTTTAATGGGGTTAGAAGTTTTGGAATGAGCTGATTTTTGGTGAGGATGATCTCCTCACCATAGAGATCATCCTCACCAAAAATCAGTTCATTCTGAAACTTCTAACCCATGTAAGACAAAACGCATTTGTTAAAGTGTGTGGTAAAACTAAGGGTGGCGAACGGGACCCATATATATATATATATATATAGGGTCACGTTATTACGACCCCCTTTGCGACCCCCTTTGCGACACACCTTTTTGTCTTATATGGGCAAAAATGTTTGGAATGAGCTGATTTTTTGTGAGGATGATCTCTATGGTGAGGGGATCATCCTGGCAAAAAATCATCCCATTCCAAAACTTCTAACCCCATCAAAATTGATTTACAAAAATTGGACGGTCTATAATTTTTCAACAAAAATCGGACGGTCTAGAAGTTTTGGAATGGGCTGATTTTTTGCCAGGATGATCCCCTCACCATAGAGATCATCCTCACAAAAAATCAGCCCATTCCAAACATTTTTGCCCATATAAGACAAAAAGGGTGTGTCGCAAAGGGGGTCGCAAAGGGGGTCGTAATAACGCAACTCATATATATATATATATATATAGGGAAATGTTCAGCAACAAACATTTTGACAAACATTTTGGCAAAACATTTTTCAAAACATGGGTTAGAGGTTTTGGAATGGGCTGATTTTTGGTGAGGATGATCTCTACGGTGAGGAGATCATCATCATAAAAAATCAACCCATTCCAAAACTTCTAACCCCATCAAAAATGGTTTACAAAAAATGGACGGTCCACTATTTTTCAACCTGTTAACATGGGGCTAGAAGTTTTGGAATGGGCTGATTTTTTATGAGGATGATCTCCTCACCGTAGAGATCATCCTCACCAAAAATCAGCCCATTCCAAAACCTCTAACCCATGTTTTGAAAAATGTTTTGCCAAAATGTTTGTCAAAATGTTTGTAGCTGAACGGGACCCATATATATATATAGGGAAATGTTCAGCACCCTAAGTTTTACCACACACTTTAACAAACGTTTTTTGTCCTACATGGGTTAGAAGTTTTGGAATGACCTGATTTTTGGTGAGGATGATCTCTATGATTAGAAGATCATCTTCCCCAAAAATCAGCCCATTCCGAAATGTTTAGCCCCATGTTTACATGTTGAAAAATCGTGAACCGTCCATTTTTTGTAAATCAATTTTGACGGGGTTAGAAGTTTTGGAATGAGCTGATTTTTGGTGAGGATGATCTCCTCACCATAGAGATCATCCTCACCAAAAATCAGCTCATTCCGAAACTTCTAACTCATATAAGACAAAACGCGTTTGTTAAAGTTTGTGGTAAAACTTAGGGTGCCGAACGGGACCCATATATATATATATATGAGCCCCGTTCCCCACCCTAAGTTTTACCCTACACTTTAACAAACGTGTTTTGCCCTACATGAGTTAAAAGTTTTGGAATAGATTGATTTTTGGTGAGGATGATCTCTATGATGAGGAGATCATCCTCATCAAAAATCAGCCCATTCTAAAACTTCTAACCCCATAAAAAATGATTTACAAAAAATGGACGGTCCACGATTTTTCAATTTGTAAACATGGGGCTAAATTTTTTGGAATGGGCTGATTTTTGGTGAGGATGATCTTCTAATCATAGAGATCATCCTCACCAAAAATCAGCCCATTTCAAAATCTCTAACCCATGTTTTGAAAAATGTTTTGGCCAAAATGTTTGTTGCTGAACATTTCCATATATATATATAGGGAAATGTTCAGCAACAAACATTTTGGCAAAACATTTTTCAAAACATAGGTTAGAGGTTTTGGAATGGGCTGATTTTTGGTGAGGATGATCTCTATGGTGAGGAGATCATCATCACCAAAAATCAGCTCATTCCAAAACTTCTAACCCCATCAAAAATGGTTTACAAAAAATGGACGGTCCACGATTTTTCAACTTGTAAACTGGGGCTAGAAGTTTTGGAATGGGCTGATTTTTGGTGATGATGATCTCCTCACCGTAGAGATCATCCTCACCAAAAATCAGCCCATTCCGAAACCTGTAACCCATATTTTGAAAAATGTTTTGCCAAAATGTTTGTCAAAATGTTTGTTGCTGAACGGGACCCATATATATATATATATATATATATATATATATATATATATATATATAAGGTCCCGTTCGGCACCCTAAGTTTTACCACACACTTTAACAAACGCGTTTTGTCCTACATGGGTTAGAAGTTTCGGAATGGGCTGATTTTTGGTGAGGATGATCTCTATGGTGAGGAGATCATCCTCACCAAAAATCAGCTCATTCCAAAACTTCTAACCCCATCAAAAATGATTTACAAAAAATGGACGGTCCACGATTTTTCAACTTGTAAACATGGGGCTAAACATTTCGGAATGGGCTGATTTTTGGGGAGGATGATCTTCTAATCATAGAGATCATCCTCACCAAAAATCAGCCCATTCCAAAACTTCTAACCCATGTAGGACAAAAAACGTTTGTTAAAGTGTGTGGTAAAACTTAGGGTGCTGAACATTTCCCATATATATATATATATATATATATATATATGAGTAGCGTTCAATGGCCAACAGTTTGGCAAAACATTTTGGCAAACACATTTTTCAAAACATGGGTTAGAGGTCTTGGAATGGGCTGATTTTTGGTGAGGATGATCTCTATGGTGAGGAGATCATCATCACCAAAAATCAGCCCATTCCAAAACTTCTAACCTTATCAAAAATGGTTTACAAAAAATGGACGGTTCACGATTTTTCAACTTGTAAAATGGGGCTAGAAGTTTTGGAATGAGCTGATTTTTGGTGAGGATGATCTCCTCACCGTAGAGATCATCCTCACCAAAAATCAGCCCATTCCAAGATCTCTAACCCATGTTTTGAAAAAGTGTTTGCCAAAATGTTTGCCAAACTGTTGGCCATGGATAGGGACCCTATATATATATATAGGGTCCCGTTCGGCACCCTAAGTTTTACCACACACTTTAACAAATGCGTTTTGTCCTACATGGGTTACAAGTTTCGGAATGGGCTGATTTTTGGTGAGGATGATCTCTATGGTGAGGAGATCATCCTCACTAAAAATCAGCTCATTCCAAAATTTCTAACCCCATCAAAAATGGTTTACAAAAAAAGGACGGTCCACGATTTTTCAACGTGTAAACATGGGGCTAAACATTTCGGAATGGGCTGATTTTTGGGGAGGATGATCTTCTAATCATAGAGATCATCCTCACCAAAAATCAGCCCATTCCAAAACTTCTAACCCATGTAGGACAAAAAACGTTTGTTAAAGTGTGTGGTAAAACTTAGGGTGCTGAACATTTCCCATATATATGGGAAATGTTCAGCCAACAAACATTTTGACAAACATTTTGGCAAAACATTTTTCAAAATATGGGTTAGAGGTTTTGGAATGGGCTGATTTTTGGTGAGGATGATCTCTACGGTGAGAAGATCATCATCACCAAAAATCAGCCCATTCCAAAACTTCTAACCCATCTAAAATGGTTTACAAAAAATGGACGGTCCACGAGTTTTCAACTTGTAAACATGGGGCTAGAAGTTTTGGAATAGGCTGATTTTTGGTGAGGATGATCTCCTCACCGTAGAGATCATCCTCACCAAAAATAAGCCCATTCCAAAACCTCTAACCCATGTTTTGAAAAATGTTTTGCCAAAATGTTGGCTAAAATGTTTGTTGCTGAAAGGGACCCTATATATATATATATATATATGGGAAATGTTCAGCAACAAACATTTTGACAAACATTTTGGCAAAACATTTTTGAAAATATGGGTTACAGGTTTTGGAATGGGCTGATTTTTGGTGAGGATGATCTCTACAGGGAATAGATCATCATCACCAAAAATCAGCCCATTCCAAAACTTCTAACCCATCAAAAATGGTTTACAAAAAATGGACGGTCCACTATTTTTCAACCTGTTAACATGGGGCTAGAAGTTTTGGAATGGGCTGATTTTTTATGAGGATGATCTCCTCACCGTAGAGATCATCCTCACAAAAAATCAGCCCATTCCAAAACCTCTAACCCATGTTTTGAAAAATGTTTTGCCAAAATGTTTGTCAAAATGTTTGTTGCTGAAAGGGACCCTATATATTATATATATATATATATATATATATATATATATATAGGGAGGCGTTCGGATGCATTAGTTTTAACAGTAGTTTTAACAAAAGTTACCCGACCGTTGGATATTATTGAATCGGACGGCCGAGATTGTCGATTTCGTTTAACTTATAAGTTATGGGCTTTTTACAGCGCCCACCCTCATGTTTGGCGTTATTAGTGCCACCTCCCCGAGTGATTTACAACGACAGATCTCTTCTCTCTCGTCTGTTCTCTCTGTTCTCTCTCGTTTGTTCTCCCTCGAACACACCTCTCTCTCGCTCTCTCTCTCTCTTGTTGAAACCCTCGAGCACGAACGACTGCTATATACTCGCTCTCTCTCTCTCTCGCTCTGCTGCCAACTCCATCGACGAAGGAAACGGAGGATATGACAACGGAATATCCGGCTGAGGTACCGGAGGATATGACAACGGTGGTGGTTGGAGTTCAGTTCATAATAGCAGCTGTGATGGAGATTTTGAAGATCGATCAAGTTTTGAAATTATTGGAATTTTCTTGAGTGGTTGGAGATCTAGGATTTCTGCAGATCCATAGTTTCCTTTCAAGGTTTTAATGGAGGAAGTTGTTGGACTTAGTGCTTCTGTTGTTGGATTTGCAGCTGGACTGGTTGGGATTTCGATTTCAAATGAATTGATTAAGATGAGGAAGAAGATGGACCTATTGATCGGGTTTTAATTGAAGCAGGGAGGTAGCACTAATTTATTCTATTTCAAGGGATGGCGCTGTAAATAAGCGCATTCTTTATAACTTAAACCGTTCGGTTGAACTTTAAATCTCGTCCGTTCAATTACCTTATATCCAATGACTGAAAAGTGTTTGTTAAAATGGCTGACGAAACTGATGCCTCCGAACGGGACCCATATATATATTATATATATATATATATATATATATATATATATATATATATATATATATAGAGTTGCGTTATTACGAACCCCTTTGCGACCCCCTTTGCGACACACCTTTTTGTCTTATATGGGCAAAAATGTTTGGAATGGGCTGATTTTTTGCCAGGATGATCTCTATGGTGAGGGGATCATCCTGGCAAAAAATCAGCCCATTCCAAAACTTCTAGACCGTCCAATTTTTGTTGAAAAATTATAGACCGTCCATTTTTGTAAATCAATTTTGATGGGGTTAGAAGTTTTGGAATGGGATGATTTTTTGCCAGGATGATCCCCTCACCATAGAGATCATCCTCACAAAAAATCAGCCCATTCCAAACATTTTTGCCCATATAAGACAAAAAGGTGTGTCGCAAGGGGGTCGTAATAACGTGACCCATATATATATATATATATATATATATATATATATATATATATAGGGTCCCTATCCGTGGCCAACAGTTTGGCAAACACTTTTTCAAAACATGGGTTAGAGGTCTTGGAATGGGCTGATTTTTGGTGAGGATGATCTCTACGGTGAGGAGATCATCCTCACCAAAAATCAGCTCATTCCAAAACTTCTAGCCCCATTTTACAAGTTGAAAAATCGTGAACCGTCCATATTTTGTAAACCATTTTTGATGAGGTTAGAAGTTTTGGAATGGGCTGATTTTTGGTGATGATGATCTCCTCACCATAGAGATCATCCTCACCAAAAATCAGCCCATTCCAAGACCTCTAACCCATGTTTTGAAAAATGTGTTTGCCAAAATGTTTTGCCAAACTGTTGGCCATTGAACGCTACTCATATATATATATATATATGGGGGGCGTTCAAGGGCCAACTTTTTAGCAAACTTTTTGGCAAAACATTTTTCAAAACATGGGTTAGAGGTTTTGGAATGGGCTGATTTTTGGTGAGGATGATCTTTACGGTGAGGAGATCATCATCACCAAAAATCAGCCCATTCCAACTTCTAACCCCATCAAAAACAGTTTATAAAAAATGGATGATCACGATTTTTCAACTTGTAAACATGGGTTAGAAGTTTTGGAATGGGCTGATTTTTGGTGAGGATGATCTCCTCACCGTAGAGATCATCCTCACCAAAAATCAGCCCATTCCAAAACCTCTAACCCATGTTTTGAAAAATGTTTTGCCAAAAAGTTTGCTAAAAAGTTGGCCCTTGAACGCCACCCTATATATATATATATATATATATATAGGGAAATGTTCAGCAACAAACATTTTGACAAACATTTTGGCAAAACATTTTTGAAAATATGGGTTACAGGTTTTGGAATGGGCTGATTTTTGGTGAGGATGATCTCTACAGGGAATAGATCATCATCACCAAAAATCAGCCCATTCCAAAACTTCTAACCCATCAAAAATGGTTTACAAAAAATGGACGGTCCACGATTTTTCAACCTGTTAACATGGGGCTAGAAGTTTTGGAATGGGCTGATTTTTTATGAGGATGATCTCCTCACCGTAGAGATCATCCTCACCAAAAATCAGCCCATTCCAAAACCTCTAACCCATGTTTTGAAAAATGTTTTGCCAAAATGTTTGTCAAAATGTTTGTTGCTGAAAGGGACCCATATATATATATATATATATATATATGGGTCAGGTTTAAAGGACAACCATTTCAACACACATATAGACAACGTGTTTTGTCTTATATGGGCAAAAATGTTTGGAATGGACTGATTTTTTGTGAGGATGATCTCTGTGATGAGGGGATCATCCTGGCAAAACATCCCATTCCAAAACTTGTAACCCCATCAAAATTGATTTACAAAAATTGGACGGTCTATAATTTTTCAACAAAAATTGGACGGTCTAGAAGTTTCATTATGAGCTGATTTTTGGCAAGGATGATCTCCTCATCACAGAGATCATACTCACAAAAAATCAGTCCATTCCAAACATTTTTGCCCATATAAGACAAAACACGTTGTCTATATGTGTGTTGAAATGGTTGTCCATTGAACCTGACCCTATATATATATATATATATATATATATATATATATATATATATATTAATATATATATATGGGGGGCGTCAATGGCCAACTTTTTAACAAACTTTTTGGCAAAACATTCTTCAAAACATGAGTTAGAGGTTTTGAATGGGCTGATTTTTGGTGAGGATGATCTCTATGGTGAGGAGATCATCATCACCAAAAATCAGCCCATTCCAAAACTTCTAACCCCATCAAAAACAGTTTACAAAATGGACGGTCCACGATTTTTCAGCTGGTAAACATGGGTTAGAAGGTTTGGAATGGGATTTTTTGGTGAGGATGATCTACTCACCGTAGAGATTATCCTCACCAAAAATCAGCCCATTCCAAAACCTCTAACCCATGTTTTGAAAAATGTTTTACCAAAAAGTTTGCTAAAAAGTTTGCCCTTGAACGCTACCCTATATATATATTATATATATTATATATATATATATGGGGGGCGTTCAATGGCCAACTTTTTGGCAAAACATTTTTCAAAACATGAGTTAGAGGTTTTGGAATGTGCTGATTTTTGGTGAGGATGATCTCTACGGTGAGGAGATCATCATCACCAAAAATCAGCACATTCCAAAACTTCTAACCCCATCAAAAACAGTTTACAAAAAATGGACGATCCACGATTTTTCAACTTGTAAACATGGGTTAGAAGTTTTGGAATGGGCTGATTTTTGGTGTGGATGATCTCCTTGCCGTAGAGATCATCCTCACCAAAAATCAGCCCATTCCAAAACCTCTAACCTATGTTTTGAAAAATGTTTTGCCAAAAAGTTTGCCCTTGAATGCTACCCATATATATATATAAAGGGTGGTGTTCGGCCCTAAAGAGAATCAAACATTGTGCCAAACATTTTTTCAATGTATGCATTAGAAGTTTCGGAATGGGCTGATTTTTTGTGAGGATGATCTCTATGGTGAGGAGACCATCCTCACAAAAAATTAGCTCATTTTGAAACTTCTAACCCCATCAAAAATGATTTACAAAAATCGGACGGTCCATGATTCTTCAACTTGTAAACTAGGGTTAAAAGTTTCGGAATGAGCTGATTTTTGACGACAATGATCTCTTCACCATAGAGATCATCCTTTCAAAAAATCAGGGCATTCCAAATCTTCCAACCCTTATTTTGATAAATATTTGGCACAATGTTTGGCTCCTTTTAGGGCCTCCGAACGCTTCCCATATTTAAAATAACCAATTAGAGTCTAGTCTAAAAAGAAGTGAATTAATAGGAATCAAAATCGATTCTATCTTAAAAGAGAACCGATAATCTTACTAGCTATTTCTTGTAATATTAATGAGGTGTAATGAGAGAAACTATGATATAGTTCGACTTGAAACTGAAAGGTACCACTACCCATGGTTTTTGTTCGTTATGGTTCCGCTTATGTTAGAATGAAATCAGAATTGAAGTCGTGAGAATAAGATGGTTTTCGAGTCAAGGAACCTCAAGAATCTAAGAGAAACCAACCCGTTGGCATCCCTTATGTTAGAACGATAGTCCCACATCGCCTATGGGAGCCAAATCCATGTGGTATATAAGGACAAGGCAATCCGGTTTTGAGGTTGAGTTAAGTCCATGGATCTTAATATGATATCAAAGTTGGGCCCGTCTGTTTCTAGATGTGTGGATGTGTTTCTCTGGCTTTGCACGTGGTATCTCACATGAGAGAGGGTGTTAGAACGATAGTCCCACATCCCCTGTGGGAGCCTAATCCGTGCAGTATATAAGGAGAAGGTAACCCTCACCTTATCAACATTGTTTTGAGGCTGAGTTAGGCCCATAAACCTTAATATCTAGAAGAATCCCCCCTCCCTCTTTTCAACTATCATTTCTCTTTCTAAGATCATTTCCAACATTATGGCAAGGAGTCTAAACTGCAGGTGGCTATAAAAAAGCTTTGACTTTTCCCAAGTTCATTTGAAAATTTTGTTTATTGTGATTGATTGCTTTGAAAGTCATTTTCCATCGAATTTGAAATTCATAGAATATGTAGTCGAAAATGCGTAGGGTGAAAAAATCAAATGCCATCGTTTGATTGCATCTATAAAATATCAGGGAAAAAGAAGACAAAGAGAGGAGCAAAGGGAGGAGAGAGAGAGAGAGAATACAATCTCAACTTGGGACTCAAGGATTTATAATGGTTTTAAATCTCGTTTGGGACCAAGACGACTTGTCTGATATGTCTTGGTATCGTCCACCAATGAGACAAATAGACAAGTCAAACGAATTGGACGAGATTTAAAACCATAGTTCATTTTTCTCATTGTTGAGCTAGAAGACTCAAACGTATCACAAAACTTGTCCAAGATGAATTGGTCTCGTTCATGGACGAGACGTCAAAACGAGTTTTAATACCATGGGATTTATACAAGAACCGGGTCTTCTAAAGCAAACCTATCCCATTGCCATTCTCTCGGGAGGAGAAAAACAAAACAAAGACTCTACCTTTGAGAATAAAGCTAGAGTTTTCATTACAAATCACTAAATGAGCTTCTAATTCTCATGAAATAAAACACGAATTCCATCAAAACCTCACCAAGGTCTGAATTGTCAGACAAGTATTTAGGATTTTGGGAGAGCAAAGTTGAGAAATATAGAGATGTTGATCAAATGATTGTTAGCGTTTTACATGGTATGTGGCTTTGCATAGAAGGAATCGTTTTGTGAATGAAGATTTTGTTGATATCTTCTTATAGAAGAAGAAATATTATTTCATTTGGAAGGCGTGTGTGTGTGTGTGTGCACAGCGGCGGAGCCAGGATTATCTTGTAGTGGGGGCAAACAAAGGTTAATGGTATAGTTGAAGAGCTTGAAGATAAATGGTTTTGGGGAGAAATTTAGAATTTTTTTTTATTATTGAAAGTTGAAGAAAAAGATATTTAGGTGATGTCCAGTTGGTGCCCAGTCAAGAGGCGATGTCTTCTTCAAAAATTTGGCTGGGGGAATAAAAAATTGGAGGGAGGTGATGTGAGGGGGCGGGGGCAAATGATGAGGAAGTGGGGACAAATAGGACATGTAATTAATTAAAAATATAGGGGTATTTTAAAGTTCTGTGGGGGCAATTGCCTCGAGAGTCTCCTTACAAGTCACAAAGGGGAGGGGAGGGGAGGGGAGGGGAGGGGAGGGGGGGTTGCCCGCATGCATATGTGTCATTATTAAAAGTTGGTGTGGAGTTAGAAGTTTTCTTGAAAACAGACAGCTGACAACATTCCTAACAGAATTTTGAATACTCCTCCAATATTTGACTGCCACGTGTTCTTTAATTCCTTGCCAAAACCATTCATCTATGGAATCTCCAGCTTGTTACACTTCTTGCATCAGAACAAACCCCTAGATCAACGAATGAATGAACGATACCATTCATATTCGTTAGCTGTAGATACAAATCTTTTTGAAATGTGGTGCTTCGACCACATAAATCAGTAATATAGAAATCAAAATTCAATGAGAAAAAGAGTTGAGATAAAAAAAACTCTCAATCTTTGCTCCAATTGATAATGCAACAAAAATTTAAAAATGGGAACTGCGAATATACAATTTTTATGTGACATGTTTTAGACGCTTTTATGTTCATGGGCTCTCTGTTTTTTTAGCATCTCTAATATCCTATTAGGGAATTATATCTTTGAAGAATTCGAAACTTTATTGAAATTCCAGACATTCAATGTTTTTTTATTTTTTATAGTTCTTGAGACACACCTAATTTCTTTACTTCAATTTGAAATGAAGAAGAATGATTTTGTTCGGTCGTTAAGAAAAGATTATAAATGGAATCGTTACAATTTTGAAGATAATTTAAGGTTGTAAATACAAAGGAGAAACCAAAAAGCAAGGACACTCCATCTTCGGTTAATTATTATTACTTTTACATCAGTGCCATTCTTCAAAGAGTAGGCTTAAGAATCATTAGACGAAGATCGATCGGAACCAAATCTCTCCCCTTGAACATAGCTACTGCTACCCTCCTCAATTTTTGAAGTACCCGAGAAACTAGCCCTTGCCAACTTCCTCAGCTTCCTTAGATCACTCTTTGACTCCAATTTAATCCCTTTTAGTTGTGTTGCTTCACCTTCTCTTTGCCTACTCGATATCTGTGCAGTTACGGATCCCGTTGTTTGAAAATTGGGAAGGCCAGGTGAGCTGGGGCTGCGAATAGGAACTATTGTTGCGGTCATGGCACTTAACGATGCTCCGTTATCTCTTCTTTCCATTTCTGTCTCTTGACTTGGACTGATGACCGGAACTACTAGGCCTGTCTTGGGTTGGGATGATCCGGTTACAAGACTCGTCCAATGCTTCCTTTGGAGGAAAGGCAAGACGAGACCCTTAACGACACATTTCAAACCGATCTTGAAAGAAGGATTTCTTGACTGCGAGAGTCTTAAAAGGCATCTTATTAGAGCGTGCCACTCGTTCACAAGCTGAGAAGCAAATGTAATGAGTAGGAAAGTGAGCATTACAAAGCCCATAATTTTCATCTCTTTAAACGGAGTTGAGCAATCTATATAGATAGATAGACCAAAGATGGCCGCTTCACATAGGAGAGATACACTCTCCACCACATTGACCCCTCTCCCGATATATGGTTTGAGAGTAAATAGATAAAGGAACTGAAGTACCGTGAGTGCCAAGGCTACGATGCTTTGGCTAAGTCTTCTTGATGAGTAGGCGCCACATATGATCCCCAACCCGACTCTTCGTAGAAGATCTAGAATGAGATAGGCAGATCTAGCACATCCCAAGAACTTCTTAGACACGGGGATATTAGTTTCTTCGTTGCTGTTAGTGTCATCGAAGTTCACGGCCCTCATTCTTCCAACCCCACTTTGTCTGCTGTCGATCCATTTGATGCTGTTTGGGTCATTTTGATCAACTAACACAAATACAGGAGGGCCTTTCCTATCCTCAAAAAGAAACCCAAACCTTGGAAGGAACGACGAAGGCAAGCCTTCGAAATAAAACCATTTTCCTGTTGTAGGCTTCCCGGCTAAGAAAATGAGAAGCTTACTAAGCCAAGGTTCACTTGTACTTGTGTGCTTAATTTCTTTGTATCGAACAAAATCACCCGAGAAGATTGCAATTATAAGGAACACGAAAATCGATATGATAAGAGCCGCAGGGATGGCTAACAGAAGAGCTCCCATGATGATTCCCCCAGTTGTACCACCTATGTAGTATATTGTAGTATTTCAAAATGTTCAAAAATGCATAATTGACAGAAATCAGAAGAAACTAGTTTGATTTCTTACCTCTAATGACAAATGCCGAAGATTGAGAGATACAAGGGAGCATGAGAATTAGAAGAAAGAGCTCGAACCTTGGAACTGAGAGCGCCATATGAACCGATGTTCCGGTTCTCCATCTTAGGAAAAGTAGAATTAGAAAATGGATAACAAGTAAACTACCACCACCAATTCCAAGCCAGAAGAAGTTCATCTCGAAGTCCTGCCATCTGTTGAAGGGTATGAAATCAATATCATTTAGACATTCATTTAAGGATGATTTACAAAGAGATTTAGACATGTCCTATCCATTGTTGTATTGTGAGTTGAAGGCAAAATTGGCTTGTTTATTTGAGATTCTTTTTGTGATTACATTCGATAATGAATTTTTTTTTTGGATAAAACAGAGGTACCCTGTGTAGTTTTCCATCCTTTTGATGACATTGAATGCTGACAATGGCTCTCCCCTCTGCAAGAAAATTAATCAACTATAATTAAATCCCTTATAACAGAATCAAATAGAAACCCAATTGTTGATAGTGTACCCACCAAGAAATAAATGAAATATTCGTACGAATCAAAAGGTAGACCATATAGATTCGTCGGTGAAGAAAAATCATGAACATAAGACGGAAATTTGGTTGAATTTAACACAATTGAAGTATAAGCTCTTTTGCCATTATAGAGTGCTGTGGAGAAGTTTCCGAGTCTCATTGACAGCTTATCCTGATGGCCTCCATACATAGAATCAGAGTTGACCCAGTTAGAAATGTTTTCCTTCTTCCATGGAAGCTTTTCACGAGGAATAAGCCATCGTAGGCCTTTTGTTGTCTCAGAATATTCTATCGGTAGGCTTACTGCGATCCAATCTGATAAGACAAATACTTGTAGGTGTCCCACCATTCCCTGTTTGATATAAAACTTCTAAGTTACTAATTTGAAATACCAACATCAAGTGTAATATTGTAAGGCTAAACATCTATAACACCGAAGACATTAGAGTAAATCTAATAGAACATTGGAGAGAATACTAACATAACTACGTAGATTTATATTTGCATATTTGGTCCTTCGAATCTAACCATCATACTTACTAGAAGATTCATTGATGGGTCTGAGATGATATTGGTTGTCCCACTTGTTAAAGCACCAATTGCTTCGAGATTCGTAGAGGAAAGTGAGATAACAGCAGCCGCTAGTGATGTTACTAATAGCCCCGCAGTCACAAACGAGTGCATTGCAATGGATATTGCAGGGACCGAATCTATACGGAAGCTTAGGAATCAAAACTATGCATATAGACACACATAATCCTTATATTTTTCAGGACAACTATCCTTTTTTTCTTCTCGATCTTGTTATAGAAATTAAAAGCTCATTTCATTTTCAATCTTAAATGAGTTAAAAGTAAAATCAGGATATAAAAGATCAACGAAAAACCTCTAAAACATGGGTAACGAAGAAAACAAAAATCTGAAAAATGGGTGAAAGAGTTCTCTGTACATTGTCTCACTTCAAGTTGGTTAGAAGCCAAATTTAGATTTCCAGCAACATCATTTACTTTGCCTTCAGGAACAAAAACTGAGACCACATTCTGAGATGCTCCCAAGACCGTGAACATGTATAGAGCTTTCGAAAGCTCTTTAAACCTACAAGAAGTTCAAAAAAGAGAGAGAGACAAACCCAATGATTGTTCATGTAAAGCAAACACAACAATCAGATATAAAAAACTACCTTTTTCTCAAGTAAATTTTGTTACGATATATTTTATAATTGTAAATGTCTATTTATGTCTTAAATTTATTATTCCATTTTTATACTATAGAAGTATAGAACTATAAGTTTTAAGTGTCACCATATGCACCTGCCTTGTAATTCTCCCCCCTCCAACCTCTATTCTAGAGGACTGAAAGCCAAAAACTGGCTTTGTAAACTCAACCATCACATTGAAGTAGGACTCCTTTGTGACTCTTGGGGATTTGGTCGTAGTAGTTAACCTCACAACGGGCTTCGTAGAATCTAAGAAATGAAGTCATCCATCAGTTCCCTCAACTTTCTTCGAGAGGAATTCTAGAAACCAATTTTGAAATCAAACGTTGGAGGAACGTACCATATAGGAACGCAATTGGTGTAACAGAAGAGACAGGAATGCCCGATAACCCAATTATAGAAACAGATTGAAATTTAACTGTGATGATCTCTGTTCTGGAAACATTGTTGAGCTGCAAAAGATAAACAATATGAAAAAAAAAAAAAAAATTACGGTTGTAACCGCTGCAATTTTTCAACTTAGATTTCGTAAAAATAAAAAATAGATACAAAGCTAATTACTTACTCTGAAGACAAATCGGCGATTCCCATGATTCTTACGGTCGATAGGTATTAAGTTACCCACACTTGCATGTAATACACTTAGTATTTGTTTGGTTGAGTTCACTATAGGATTGCTGAAGTCCAAGAAAATTTCCAAGTCCTCAATTTTATTAGTTGCAAGTACAGTTCTTGGAACCTTTTCAATTTCTAACTCGTAGGATGGAACAGATGTCCATAAATCCACATTTACTGGTCTTCTGTCTAGGACCATGGAGAAATATGAACAAAATAAAGCTCAAGAGTTGCAAAATCATGATTTAAAATTGATTTTTTATGAAAGTTGTAACAAAAAACATCGTACCGAAGTGAACAATAACAATTGAACCATTTGTTCTTGTAAATTGATTCCCTGCCTGATCTGTACAGAAATTATTGGCCATTTTTATTACCACACGTCCATAAATACTTGTTAAGGAGAAATCAACGATGAGGCTATATTTGATATCAGGTTCGATTGTATGTAGTGTAGTGGCATCTACTTGAGCTGGACCATTAACCATGACCTACAAAACAAAACCATGTCTCAATCAAAGCATGATATATATATACTTGAACGAAACTAGAAGCTAGACATAAATCAATAAAAAAATGAAACATTTTTGCCTGTTTAACACTAAGTATGTGTCATGTAAATTGCTAAAGAGGAAGAAAAACAAGAGAAGAGAAAGTAAAACCCAACTTACATCACAAAACGATGCGTTTACACACTTGAAGCCACCTCGTCCGGTGCAAGCTTCACTGAATGTAATATCAATAGTTGTTCTTTCAGCATTTGTGTAGCTCTTTTCGCTAATAATGGATGCCGTGGGTGGTATTGTATCTATAAGATAAACATCAAACATAAGAGAATTACAAGCATTTCATAAGTTTTATTTCGACATAGAGCTTGGGTTGGTAAGGGTACGATGTTCCGGACTTTCTTTAATTATAATGTGAAATTCAAGTTGAAAGGATTTGTATAATCAAAGGAAATAAAATTAGAGGAGGCTTACCGATGTACCAATTATAAGATGACGAGTTTCTCTCTCCATTCGAGGTTGTGACATTGAGAAGAAAATAGTGATCACGATTTACCGTTAAGTTTTTCAATCTTACAGAACCAACAGGACATTGTGTCATAGTGTGTCCATCAATCTGGTCAAATTGATAAGTTAGATTTTATTTTGGATCCATATAAAATAGTACCAATAGTTTGAATATTCGAGAAGAAATTCCAACCAACCGCTAACTCGCTTGCCTATCAAGAATAAATAAAATAGAAATTTCTGCTCATTTTCACCATAGTAGATAGAAATTCACTAAGTGTTAGGGAGTTTGTACCTATTAGATCATCTTGTACATAAGGGTATTTTGGTCATTTTGACAGAATTCAATTTCTGAAAGCTGTTTTCTACAAACAATAATTGTAGATTCTGCACACAAAATAACACTTCTACAAACAAAAAATTGATGGAAGAAGCCAGATTTGTTCTTTGGAATCCAAATTCTTGGGATGCGGATTCGATGATGATGTTTGATTTAACTTCATAAGATGAAAATCAGTGAACCTCACTAAAAATTGGTTATATATATATCAAACCTTAAAGAGCCAAAAAAAAAAAAAAAAAAATCACCCACATTTGCTAAAAACATAGAGAACACAAACAAAAGAAATAAAAATCAAGGAACTATTACCTCACAGTAGATAGAACAACTATGATTCTTTCTACATGGATTGGACCCATCTGGGCTTACAATTGAGTATCTAAAAACATCTGTAGAGAACCTCGATCGAGCCGGGGGAGTTCGATCAAAACGAATAACAACCGTTGATTGAACTGGTTTAAACAGAAGAAGCACCACTACAAAGACATAGACACACAATTGAAGAAGCTTATTGATCAAACCCATCTCAAGAAACTATTCTCTCTCACAGCTTCACATCCAACAAGTTTGAAAACAAGTAGAGGAGAGGCAATGTTCCATGGTGGTTGTTGAAGAAGTTATTTATGGTTTAATGTGTTGGAAGAAAATAAAAAAGAGCTCTAAAGGCAACTACCTCAACTATGTTGTCAGCCCACATTACTGCTTATTTAAATAACTTCACATTCCTCATTAACTGCCCTTCCTCAACTGACTCAATTGCATGCAACAAAGTTATTATTTTGTACATCTGTAGGGTACCTATCCTCATTACAATTGATATGCTGACTGTCCAATCAAATCTGTTTGACTTAATGTCCCAAGCCAAGGTCAAACCTGAAAATGTAAATTAATCGGATGGCTCAGATTGATTGATCAGGTTAATATTGCTAGGTGGAGCTTATAATTTAATGGGCTTGGGCTTTAGGGTAGAGAGGCCCAATTTCTTTATTAGAGAAGCACTGCATCTAGAGGGTGTCAATGGGTCGGTTCGGTTTGGTTCCCATAGGAATCAGAACTAGAACCGTTAATTTTTCTCGGTTCCAGTTTCGATAAATGGAATTGTGCCATCAAAAAAATTCTCTTTAAATGATTTTGGTTCTCGATTTCTATCGGTTCAACTCCAAGAGACCCGACTCTAATGGTCCATCAGTTTTGGTTTGGATCCAATTAAATGGGTACCCATTGACACTCCTAACTGTATCTCATTGGCTGCAATGTGCACTATTAAATGCATGTTAGGGTTTAAAGGTGAATGTTGAATAAATAGTCTTTGATACCACCTATCTCATAATAATGGTAGTTGCACCCACCATTGGAGTGGTGGGCCACACACCCACACTAACTGACCAACTTAAAACATTCCTAGGGCCTCTACTTCAAATCTAATTGATTTGGGCTAAACAATTGATGAGTATCTCTTTGATCGATTGCCTAAAATAACATTTTGATCAGATTAACATAACCGTCTGATCGAACACCTACGTTTGGGATGGTTTCTCTCTGATTTGGTCTATGGACTATGGTGATGACCATACTATTTTAGTTCAATGGTTCTTGGACCATGAAATCATTCTTCATCTTATCCATTGTAGTTCAACACAGGTCAGGAGTGAGATCTGTTGGGAAACAGTAAACAAGGATGAGAGAGTTGGCTTTACAAGGCAAAGATTGTGGAGCTAATACGCTGGCACCATTGGACTTAATGCATTTGGGGGACCAAACGTGTGGTCCAGTGAAAGTTTTTTAATGCACATGAAACTCATCATAATCCGTGTCCTCTACCCCGCTTTGAAGTGCACTAGGCAATCTTTGTGATCAGCTTGTCATATTCGAGGTTGGACTCAAATCTCAAAATTGTGCAAATCCCAAGAAATTTATAGCCGTTCAAAATGGATCAAAAGCTGGGAGATAATTTTTTAGGGTGATTAGAAATTCCCCTAGATATGGGCGGATTTTTTTGTGGTGGCAATAATATTTAGTGGGGGTAAATAAGAGTGTAATTTTTTATTTTTTTTTGGGGGGTATATAATGGTGGATTTTTTTATCTGCTATCTGTTGCAATAGCTCATTAATCTATAGACTTTTAAAATTCTTAAGGGGCAAGTGCCCCCATCGCCCCTACTGTAAATCCGCCCCTGCCTAGACATTCCGTGTTTTCAAATCGATGATATGCCCCATTTTACCTAGGTTTTCTTCTCTGAGACAATCATAAATGATCTAAATGCTTTCATCTTCAATCTCTTGTCGAAAATCCCTTGATTTTCTCTCAAAACCAATCATCTTGAACTCATTAATTTTTTTATCCTCGTTTTTAATCATAGGGGGTTCAATCATCTTCTTCCTTTAAGGTAGGATTTTTGGAGAAATATGACGGATTTATTGATAGAAAAACCATTGGTTTCTTCAATAAGTTGAAGATGATGGATTGAAAAGGGGGTTGAATAGGTGAATAATAACTTACACTCGATCGAGTTAGTGATTAGTATTTAGTACGTGAAAGTGGATTTTGAACCCAAATTGTGATATCAACAAATTTGAACCAACTTAACAAGTTCGCAGCTTCTAGTGATAATTATTTATTGTAAATATAACTTGACTGCAAAGTACGACCTCATTTTATATCATTATTCTACGTGCAATAGTGTTTTCCTACATTTGTTTTATTCCTATTTATATAGAAGAAGAGGACAAGTCGTTTATTCGATGAAAAGATTCACACTCTTCAAGAAGTCATTATATTGGGATTTTGGAGATAGCTATTTAACACGATTATGAATAAAATAGCAAAGAAACTAAAGAACAAATCAAAAGAATACTAAGATTTACGTGATTCAACAATGATGCCTACGTCCACGGGTGCATCAGGTCTTCTTCACTTTGAGAGGAAAGAAGAAATACTCAAATTTTAATCTCAGAAACCCAGGTCATAGAACACTTGTACACCCATTTTCCTAAATTTCTCAAAACTTACAGTAAAAATATGCCCTAATATGAAATTGTCCCATAACATTACTATTTATAGGATTCCTAGAAAGAAACTATGCTAACCATAGGTTTGAGATCCCATATAGATTGTGGTAAAAGATACATTAAAAAAAAAAAAAAACATCATGATCATTTCCAATTGGTCAAAAAGGTCTTTTAGAAATTTTACATTCTTATTCAAAGATCTTTGGTTTTGGTGGGAGTAAATTTGTAAGGAGACCGAGACTAAGGATGGACTTACCATTCCTTTCGTTTGTGTTTTTATTTTATATTTTCTATACATTTTTCCTTTCTATTTTCTTGGGAAAATTACTCAAAAGACCCCGATTTAGGAATTTATTACTAAATAATCCCTAACTTTATTGATATTTAGATAGTCGAGTTAGTAAAATATTTCTTTCTAAACAGTCCCTAAGCTCATTCCGCTTATAAATAAATTTTAAAGTATCGAAAACACTCTTTTCAATTATCTTTTAACATACCTAAGTTTTTAAATGACAATTACGATTCATTCTAACGATTTTTGACACAATCATTAATGGAGAACGATATATTCATAATTTCAAGAGTCGTACTAGAGTAACCTCTAGATTGGATCTCATATAACACATCTTGACGTGAAAGTGGATAGGAACCATAGAAGCTTTTTCATTTGTATCTCAAGGAAAGAATATATGGTTTCCATACACTTTCACGTCAAGGTGTGCGATGTGAGGTCCAATCTTGTGGTCACTTCAGTATTATTCTAATTTCAAAGATTTAGATGTAATTTTCAACTTATTTTAACTATTTGTGACAACCAATGACGAAGGGATAACGACAATATCAAAATTTTGAAGATTTAGTCAAAATTATGAGAATGTCGCTATCCGTTCATCATTCGTTGTCCTAAATCATTCAATAGGTTGAAAATTATATCTAAATCTTTGAAATTATGAGTATATCATTCTAGATGTAGTGAGGGACTGTAGTAAAGAACTCCCACAACAATATTATAAAAGATGTCCCAAGAACAATAGCAAACAAAATATGTTTGAGAGAAATTAATGGAGGTAAGAGAAAATTAGGAAAAACAACTACAACACAAAGAGTTACGTGATTTATCCAATAAGGACTACATCCACAGGCAATCCGACAAAGAAATTATCACTATCAATTTTTGAGAAAATTACAAGGTTGAATTTATTATAGAGAATACCTTACAATCGAGAGAAAATCAACAAGAACCTCCCATACCAACACATGCCATCAAACCCATCTACCTTCTTGCTCTAACTTTGTTCTCACAAACTTGTATATCAAAACCCTCTCAAAGAATTCCAACAATGGTTATGTATTTGAGACAAAGAAAAAATTTCAACCAAGAAAACCCTCTTTAAGAAAATTTTATCGACTAATACACTTTTGAAATCAAACCCATAAAAAGTTTCATCCAAAAAAATTACAAAAAGATCAAAATGCCCCCCAAATAACTATGAGACCAAAATGCATTTAAGAAGAGTGATTTTGGATCATTATCCCAACAAGGAACATTTAGAAAGAAATATTTGTATTAATTGAACTATTGAGATATTGCCCAAAAATTAGGGGTTATTTAGCAATAAAACCCTAATTCACAATTCTCCCATTTTAGTTTCTCCCCTAGATTTAGAATAATGCTAATGCTTGATATAGGTGATTAAGACCACTTCCCATTTGCAACATTAAGAGATTTGATGTCAAACCCACTCACAAGAAAATTCCTCTTACCTTTTTCTCACTCATCTCTTTACAATCCCATTAATAGCAAGAGAGATAATAAAAATTCATGCTCAGAAACAAAATAAAGCTTAATGGCATAATTTTAGCACCGTCCATGTGATTTAGACATACCCCTCCATGATCCGGTAGGGTGTCCCATTCTTATAGAATATAAATAGTGTCTACGTGACATATTTTAATTAGAGATTAGAACACATCGGCTTGTAACCAATCCATTTCTCTCTATATGTTTTAATCTTAAAGTAGAATGTACCACGGAGACATTGTTCCTATCTATAGGAATGGGATAAATAATCTGAACACTATTCATATTCTAAATGCCTTTATGTTCAACAAGTGATAAAAAAACCCCTTCATTTTTTCTTTTTTATCTTTTGAGGAGTTATCTTCAAGCTCTTGACTTAATAATTGTCAATCTAATAAATCTCATTTTTTGAAAAATTACTTAAACAACCCTGATGGAGGGTCTTCTTTCTAAATGGTCCCCAAGTTTTGGGTAGTATCTTAATAGTCCATTCAGTAAAATTTTCTTTTCTTAACAATCTTTGGACCTCATTTCCCAGCATTTCTCACGATTTAATACTCTAACTGTTCAAATTCATCTAAAAAATTAGATTTTTGACATATTAATCGAGTTTCGGAAACTTTATTCCATTTGAAAGGATTTAAAAAGGAAGAAAAAAATCATTTTTAAGGGGTTTTTCGAATATTTTGAAAATGTATGTAAAAAATTAGGGTTTTTCTCAACAAAAAAAAAATCCTTAATTTTTGGATGACAATTAATCAAGAATGATTTTTATCACGCCCCAAATTTCTAACACGAATCCCCATGAATAAGTGTTAGAATCTCAAGGTGTGATTAATCGTTCCATCCTATGATAACATATAATAATAATAATACAATTTCTATTTAACAGTTGTAACACAACAGAATAATTACTAAAAATAGTACATAAGAGTTCACAGAAGCTAACAATCAATTAATAATCCACAATCCTCAATCTGGTAATATTATAAACTGATGACTCTAAAATTGACATATAAAAATAACTAATAAGAAATATTGAAATAAAATGGCACACGGTACCCTGACATAAGTTTCTCAAATTGAAACATAAAAATGAAACAACTACTAAACTCTAAAACTATTTAAACTGGTAAAGGCAATTGCTCATCTGCATACTCTAACTTTTGTGCCCCCTTTTATATCTTTTTTTTTTAAAGATTGACTCCTCTAAAGTCAAATGATCTGAAAATGTGAATGGTAGGGTGAGTAATGGGACTACTCAGCAGGATATCTATCATTCTAACAACTAATTATAGTATGCGACAAATAAACATACTGAAGTTTAAATCATGCAGGTTTTGATATAACATAGCATTCAAATAAGGATTAAAGAAATCGTAAATCAATTTAGATAATTGTCAATCTATTAGTTCTATCAAATATATTGTTATTAATTGTAACATGCTTTCAAATTATAAACATCTATTTATTAACATACAAATAAAAGATATATAATACAACACGGTGGTGTAATCGATAAGAGTGTTGAGAAACACGCTGATACGACAGCCTCAGCATGATCAATCGAAGATTTCAAACTTCCTTTGATATGGAATCTCATCATTAGCCTTTGATTTTGTGGTCGATTGCGATTACCACGTTTAGGTGACCATTTATCTAGCTCAGAATTAGTCGTTGACTAAGGTTCAAACACTTGAACCAATTAAGTTAGTCATTCGTTTGATGACTATAGATTCTTAGTGATCACTAACTAGTCTAGGAGTGAACTCCCTACATCTAAGCCTATGAAGAAGGTATACATATGAACCTGGATTATCTCTACTCTATACAAAAATCACCTTTACACACACAATTGTTCCCAGGAAAGAAGAAGAGAAATTCTTGAATCTTACAAGCTATCCTACTCTTTAAGGTATTTCATATTACCAAAGAGGATAATACATCAAGTGTTATCTTAGATTGACACGTAACTTTTAAAAATATAACAATGAATCATTCTTTTTAGGTTTTTTACGACTCTTTTCTAGTAAAAATAAAAATAGTTATATTTGAATATATATATCAAAAATACAAATAAATGTATGGTAGTATCATCTAGTTACATCTATCTATCAAATCATTTATCCATCAAATCATATCTTACATGGTCGTGGGAACGTGAGATATCTATCCATCTATCTATTTATCATGCAGAATGTGACATAATCACTACATAAATCTGGAGGTACTGTCCTATCAATCAATCGAGAATATAAGTTCTCTTTATCCATCATTAATCCATTGAAAAACATCAGTAACTATCAAGATATATAATTTTAAAACATATGTGATTTCAAAGGTATCAATCAATTCCACGTGATAGTCTTAATTTAGTAGAAAAGATTTGAAAATTATGATAAAACTATAAAATAGTAAAAATTGTGAAAAACTATGAAAATTTAACTAAGTGTTGGAAAAAATGATTTTTCAAAATTCTTTAAACATAAAATGAATTTTTGGAATTGAGGACCTTAACGATTAGATTCGACATCATATAAATTTTGTAGCTTAATTCAAAATAACGTAAAAGATAACGGAATTTGAAAGCTTGACAAAAATATAGTAATTTCCATTATGTTCTTGAAACCAAAAATTAGATTTTGATACATTGAGATTTGAATTTTTAAACTATTCTCATTGTTTCCAAATGAGGGGTAATCTCATAATTTCATTAAAGAACTTAAAGTAAATAAATGAAAACTAAATATTTTCAATGACATTTACTTAAATATTTTTTAATGAAAATAAAGTATGCTGAGCTTATATAAACTGTGAAAAAATTTTAATGCTGGAAAAATTCAATGGCAAGTTATGGTACCACCGAAAAAATATTTTCTATAGGAGTCGGTGCCATCGAATGAACACATTTTTCAGTAGAAGAACTATTTTATGTCGGTAGAAAGTTCGGTGCCACCGACAGATGCAAATCATAATCAATTTTTCTCAAAAACTCATTTGAATTTTTTCCCAATTTCAACTAATTACTTCCAATAATTTTCCAAAGCTTTTTTTTATTTATGAAATATTCAATTCATAGTATACATCATAAGATATACCGATAAAAATCAAGATTTACAATTCAAAAACATCAAATCATGCATGAGTTTTAAGGAAATCATGTTAAATTAGAAAATACAATCAATATCAAAGATCAAAGACAATCTTTTACAAAAAAAAAAATTGTAATTCCATCTCTTAGTGATAATCGTCGTTTGCTCTCTAAATTTTCCTCCAAAAAAATGTGATTTCCTTGGATCAACTTGAAACTCTCGACAAGGTGAGGCCTTTACCATTCTTCGTCAACTCACAGATCTAGATTTGGGTTTGTAGCTTGAAGGTTTCACCACCCAACTTATCAAAAGATTTCCTTCTTTGGTTCCCCTTGAAGTTTACGGCAAGCCGATCAATTTCTTCTTCTACGTCGAAGCATAACAAAATATCTACATAAATGAAACATAGATGGAAGAATGAAGAAGACTAGGATTTATCTTTAGAAGAGAAAATAAGGTAAGAGATATAAATTTTGGAATTTCACTTATGTTTAGTATTTATAGAGTACTAGGGTTAAAAATGTCATTTTTTGTATTTGTTTTGATGATAACTCGGTACTCGAAATTTCACAAATTTATACTCTATCTTTAATAATTTTTTGCAACAAATCTAATTGTGTGATCAGATTTTAAAAATTCTAATTTCAAAAATAAATTTCCCTTTTGGGTATAAATTTGACAAGAAATTTCGATGATTTAACAACTTTTTCATTCAATTTCTAATTAAGGCATGCTTACAGGTTAAAATATGTTTTTCGTTGTTTGTGAATCTAATGGTATTGTTAGATTTTCTCAAAACTTTGCAAATCAAGATCTATACTTCTAAATTATAATATAAACTTAAAATTTATAAAGTCATAACTTCAAACTTTTCCTCAAGATAAGAGTTGAATTTTCAAGTCATTACAGTTTTTTGGGTTGAAATCATTTAAACAAGTCATTATCTCTAGTTTTTAATCGATCTTTCCATGTGTTTTAGTTGAAATTTGAAAATGGGTGGGTTTTAAGTTCATCGCTTTTTATTTAAAAAGTGGTGAGCTCGACAATAAATAAAAATCGTCAAGTTTGATAGTAAAAATTGTGAACTCGACATTAAATAAAAAAGCGTCGAGATCAACAATAAATAAAAGTAGTGAACTCGACAGTAAACAAAAAAGTGGTGAGTTCACCAACAATGAGGGACCATTAAGAAATACTTAGGGACTATTTATAAATAAATCCCCTCGCCAGGGTCCTTGAAGTAATTTTCCTTTTTTTTTTTGTGATGGAGGGAATTGAATCCAAACTTATGATATCATTTCCCATAGAATTTACCGACTAAGCTAGCTGGCACAAAGTCCAACTTTGAAGCGGCCACATTACTTCAAAATTTTGGAGGAACCCAGTTGGTGAAATGGCACATGTCATTTTGTGTTTATTTCATACCCTTTCTCTTACGTTGTATTTGGGATATCTCCTTGGACACACCACATGCAATTCAAATGTGACGGTCCTACTGAAATTTTGAAACGGGATGGGCACTTCAAAGTTTTTTCCTCTAGCACATTCAATTGAACCTTGTCTTCACTCCATCATTTTCGACTTCGCCCTAATCCCTTCAAAAAAACCCTTTCTATCCAAAATTCCATTACCATCCACTTTAAAAATCCTATTTGGTTCTTGAGGTTTGAGAGTTGAAATAGATAGATCCTGAGGTTAAAGAGGAAGGATAGCCTTTTAGTGGGCAAGATGTGGGCTGGACTGACACCATGATTGATATGGCTAAAGTATATAGAATTAAGCCCAAACCTAGCCCCATCATGGCTGGTCCAAACATTTAAGGCCCAAGTAGCAGGCTTAACCATGTGGGACACTAGGATAGAGGTAATAAATTTTGGCTTGCTTAAAATTTTTTGTGAATAGTTGAGATTAGAGTTGTCAACGGATAGGTATCCGTTCGGATACTACTATATCCGAATTCGAATCCGAAAAAAAATAATACTATCCAAGTTCGAATTTGAATTCGATCGGATATCCTTAACAAACATTCGAATTTGAATCCGAAAAATATATCGGATATCCGATAATATCCGATCCGATTGGAGTTCGCACAGTCAAAACCCACAGATTTCATCTGAAAAATCACTCCGACGGGTTTAGATCAGAGAGAGAGAGAGAGAATATGCACCTGGATGCTCGCCAGCCGGAGTAGACGTGTCAGAGTTCACATAGTTGAAATCCACATATTTCCTTCAAAAAATCACTCCGATTGGTTCAGATCGAAGAGAGAGAGAGAGAGAGAGAGAGAGAGAGAATATGTACTTGATGCTCGCCAACCGAAGAAAACGGTGGTTACGGAGTTCGATCGAAACGGAAACCCACCATTAACGTCCTCTGGTGTTTTAGTGTTGAAGGTAGTTTTGAGAAGATTAAGTTTTGAAAATAAGTTTTGCTGTATGACACGAATACATAACATTATATATTTACATATATAAAGTTTTGTTGTAAAACATAAATACATAATATATGTATTATTATCGAAGCAGATATTATCGAATTGGATATCGCAAATATCCGAATTCGTATCCGAAACTCATTCGAATGTTAAAATGACATCCAAATCCGAATTCGATATCAGAAAATTTCAGATAATATCCGATTTTTCGAATTTGAATTCGGATTTCGACTATCCATTGACACCCCTAGTTGAGATAATCTCATATTTCATACCCTTGACCACGGTATTCTAAGAGAGTGGAAAATGACCAAAATACCCTCACCTTCAACCTCTTGCTAAAAATCCTTGATTTTTTCCCGCAAAATATCATCGCCTTCAACCTCTTCTAGGGTAACTTTTAGTGGTTTATTAAACTTCTTATTCACCCTCACAACTTACCAAAAATTCATCATCTTAAACACCCCAAAACCCTATCTTGAACTTGAGTTTTGAAAGTTGAACGAGATATAAACTTGAGGTTGAAAATCATGGGTTTTGAAGGGATTTTGGCAACCCATAATGTCTATTAAGTCAGCCCAAGACAGGCCCATACTAATTAGGCCTTATCAACTACTTTAGGTCATGGGTACATTAGCAAAACTGAAAACTTAATAATGTCTAAAAGATAGGTTCCTCAAAACTGAAAAAAAATTAGATCCAATGGTTAGAAATCATTAATCAAGTTGATTTTTCAATGAGAAGGTTCATCAAAGGAGGCGGGCCAACATTCATGGATCAGTACGTCGACCCTGAATAGTATCCCACCTGGCAATATTTAGCAAAATCGATGTGAAGGACCGGATAAGTAATTGTGGCCAAGAGCTATCATGAAGCCCAAGATGTAATATAACAACTAAGACCAAGCACATACCGTGGGTCCAGGAATAGGCTTAAAATTTGTCTTGAAAATCATTAAGCCCAAATTTGACCCATTTATCTATTGGAACATAAATTCCAGGCCCAACATAGAAATAAGTTCATTTTTAAAGTTCTTTCTTTGGGTTTCAAAATTTGTATTATAGGGTCTATACCTCATTTTTCTCTTATTTAATCTTTTTTTTTTTAGTATTTTTATAAAAAAAAAAAAATAAAGAAAAGAAAAATCTTATGTGGATACATCACTGATCAAACAATTGTGATAGTGGACACAATTGATTGTGTAGCAATAAGAGGACATCTTATTGTGTTAAAGGAGCAAGGATTGAAATTCAACTCCCACAAGCACAGGATCTCAATTTAATTTATATTGTCTTTGGTATCAAAATCAAACAAGAAATTCTTCATATATGTGATCACGTTTGTTGCTAACCCCATGCGCATACTTTGTCTGTGTGTCACCATCTCTACTCTTACAACGTAAGAAGCTTCTTTTGTTTCTCTAATATTTAAGTTGACCAACTCTTTACTTCGTTAATCTCTTAAATTAACCAACTATTTCGTTTCTTGTCCCCCTATTTGTTCTTCTTTAAACATAATTTCTTCTATTCTGAATATAACTAAATCACCTTAAGTTTCTCTTCTTTGTGTTTCAATTATCTTATTAACCAACTTTAATTAGTGTTCTATGTTCTATGTTAAAGGATTACTAAACATTCTTAGATCTCCTTAATAATTTGATTTGTTATTCCAATTACGTTAGCTTTCATGTAGAGCATGTTCTATGGTTACAATTACACCGACAAGTCTAAATGGTACTTCAATTGGGGTCAATTTTGATAATTTTTATAAAGATTTGTTTAGATAATTAATCTCCTTTACTTAAGTAGCATAGATTCTCTAATATTCTTTTTTCCCTTCCTTTATAATGGAAGCATGTGCAAGTCATTAGTATTGTAATTATGCCTTAATAGAATAATAAAAGGTACAATCAGACAACAGTTAACTGTTGTTGTTATGGAGCTGATATGGGTCCTCTCTAATGCAAGTTGTAGGGTCACATACTTAAGCCTTGTTTGAAACCAAAAGCAATTTTGAGCTCCCGAAAGCGCCAAAAACACTTTCCAAACGTTTCCCAAATGCTACCTTATCATGCTTAGTAGCTAGTTCAAAGAATCATCAACCTGTAAGTACTATTGGCATCATTGACTTGTACATGGAGAGGAAAAACTAAGAAACATTAGATTTTTTTCATTTAATCTATAACTGGGGTCAGTGACCGACCACGCCTTATAAGGAGGATTGGTTTGAAAAATATCTATCATGTCTATTAATCCCTAGAACAAGAATACGTGTCATCGTATTTATTTACAATTCGATCGTGATCTCATATTATTTACATCCTAATATACTATTTAATAACATATCAATAGGGTTTAGCCTCATATATACATACCTATTAATACACGGTACAGTTTTTAAATTAAATGAGGTCACACATACAACCTAGCTTAACAACCATGACAAGAAGATCGACAAAATAATTAAAGAGATTAGAATACGTACTACGACGACTTAGAGATGGAACAATGCATGTATCTAGCTATCTAATAATACAAAATTTGATCTTAAAGATGTGTCATTAATTATTGGTTACTCATGATTTCATCATTCTACATATATGTGCCATATGTTTGAAGTAGGTTCAAGAGAATACGATTGATTTTGACATTAACAAGAGATAAGTCTCTTAATCTTTTATTTAAGAAAATATTTTATATTCTAACTTACGCTGTAGATGACGATAATACCATTTTTAAATGTTTAAGTGCACTATGAGGGAATCGGATCTTGATAATACGATAGCAATCTTAATTGAAATTTCATTCAAAACTATGTGCTACAAATAATTATACTCTTAAAATTACATTGCAAGGGTAGCTAGACGGTCTTGGTCATTAATATCCCAATGGGATCTTAAGATATATGATACATAGTCTTACAACATGAAAAAAGCTCATATTTGACGGCCCAAGACCATTGAATTTCATAAAATGAATCAAGGCATCAAATTTTCTTTTTCAATGGACTGAAACCGTTAAATTAATGGAGGATGGAGAGAAATTTGATAGCTCTAAACCGTCAAATTGAGGATTATCAAAATTTTCAACGGCTATAAGCCATCAAAATTCGCTTTCTAAAATTTGTGAGTTTTGACCCATCAAATTTTCCTGTCAAAATTTTCGATTTTCACATAGTCTCTGTGCATCACATCACTATAAAAAGTTGTGGAAGATTTATTTGAATATTCGATTTAGGGTTGGTATCTATTTTCAAAAGCAAAAAAAAATTTGTAATTGATTATTGTCCATGTATGCTTATACATACATAGATTAGTCCTCCCAACAACTACCATTAAGACTTTAAATTGGTAATGATGTGTTCACTCACACTCTTTTCTACTCTACCACACCAACCCACTTAACACTCACCAAGGATATGCATTCCACCTCTTTGACCTTATCTCATCCATCCACCTCTTTCTTTATCTTTTTTTTCTTGTTTGCAAAAGGACTACCATCTCACACACACACACACACACACACACACACACACACACACTCTTAATTCCCATCTCACTACACATGCTCTATAATTGTTATTTAAATTAGACTCCTTTTCCTCGCACTTCATGTTTGTGTCATAATGTGTTTGTGGAGGAAGAGAACCCATCATCAAAGTGATTTGACTTATTAAATCAACTAAAATACCTCTACAAATACTTTGATCAATTTAGAGATATCATTTGGCTTAGGTTTTCTTCTCTAAGATTAATATAAACTAGGTGGAATGTGCAAACTCACATGTATCGATAGGGCATATTTATAATTTAAAATGAAAAATGTTGAAGTAACATTCAAATTAACATCGTTTCAGACATTGCTGATGTGAATGTGTCTATAAAATCATAGATACTTTTCATCAAGATACGAGTAAGAAACATTTATGGTTCTATGCACACCAATGTCTCAAACGATGTCAATTACAATGTTACTCCAACACGACCGTTAAAATATTAATTAAATGGTCATTGAAGATTACATAGTAAAAAAGGAACTTGAAAATTTTGGATTGCAACTTGAATCTTTCTTGGATTTTTTATAATCAAAATGACATAAATTATATTAAATTTAAATATAAAATTAGAACCATTTATGGCCACGCAAAATTTTGGTGTGTAACCACTTCTACTCAGCCTTCTCTCATTATATATATAATAGTAAAGGTGATCTAATAAATGTCCCCTACCAACTGTCCCTACCTATCCGATTCATTTTAGTGTGACAAACAACGAACCCAAACTCGAACCTATAAAGTAGGTAACATAGACTTATTTATGTGGTAGTAGTAAGATTTGAAATTCAACTCTCGGGAGCACATTATCTAAATTCTGTACTGTCTATCGTACTACCCTCAACAAATTCCTCCTACTCTTGTCTGTCTGTTCATGTATCTATCTTTGTGTCACCATCTCTACGCTTACAACGCAAGAAGCCTCTTTGTTTTGCTTCTCTAATACTTAAATTGACCAACTTTTTTTATTTAGTCAATTAATCTTAATTAAAACTTGTTATGTTTCATGTTTGGGGATTACTGAACAATCTTAATTAATTAGTGTCCATAACAATTTGGTATGATGTTCTAATTATGTTAGCTTCATTTGTTATGTTTTATGGTCACAAATTTGCCGACATATTTCTAAAGGGATGGTTGGGTCAGTTTTGTAATCCTTGTTACGAAACTTATATCGATAATTCTCTATTACTCAAGTAATATCCTTTTGCCCTTTCTTTATCATGCAACCATGTGAAGCTCATTAGTACTTCAATTATGTCTTTAAGAGAATAATTACATGTACAATCAGACAAGAGTTGTTATGAATGTGACATGGGTCCTCGCTCTAAAGTTGTGGGGGTAATTTATTAGGGCTCGTTGGTAGTTGGGAATTATATTAAAAGTTTTGATTCTTTTTATCATTAACATCTTAGAAATATTTTTTAAGGCACTTTAATTAGTCATTAATTAAAAAGAATTAGATTATCATTGAAAAAAATCGGTAAACTTTAAGTTTTGTCAGATCCCCCACAAATGCTCGAAACATGAAATTGATCGAAGAAACTTCGCATTTTTTGCAGTTAAGCTGCGTTTAGCGAGAAGTTTCCTATGTCTATCATTGAAAAGTACTTTTTAACCCCCAAAACATCAGGAGCACTTTCCAAATAAGTTCCCAAAGACTATCTTAATTGTTAGTTGAGTCATGATAATATGACGTCCCCTTCTGACAAATGCCCCCTACACCCTCATCACAGAAGCATAGATCATTTGTCTTGAGATACATAGAATCATAAATCTTTTTTTCTTGTGCATCCAAGGTATTTGATCTACTGATCTATGATGGGGACGTTTGTCAGAGAGGAGAATCATACTATCGCGGTTCTTGTTAGTTTCACCTTATAGCCCCCAATCTCGAGCATTTCACCTTATAGTCCTTTTCATATTTTCTTATAAGTTTCTAGTTCAACAAGACAACTTGTGGCTCTTGGCATCGTTGACTTGTATGAAAGAATAAAGAATAAAAAAAAAATTTGAATTAAGAAAGCTCTTTCATATAAGTCTATAACTAGGGTTAGAAACCGACCATGCCTTAGAAGGATATTTGTTTGAAAAATATCTAATGATGCAATCTTTGCTTGTTATCATCATCCCTAATCTGACTCTTTCAAACTCTACAAAAGTGGATTTGTAAATCTATTCCCCCAGTGCACAAATAGGTCATCATATTTGTTTAAAATCCCATTGCCATAACATTATTTACAGCCTAATACTTTATATAATAACATATATATCAGAAGGATTCATAACGTGAAAAAAGCCTATATTTGACTGTCCAAGGCGTCAAAATTTTCATTGTCAATTTTTTTTTTCGACAGACCAAAATCGTTAAATTAATGGAAGATGGGAGAAACTTGATGGCTCTAAACCGTCGAATTGGGAATTATCAAAGATTTCAACGGTCATAGGCCATCAAAATTCACTTTTTAAAATTTGTGGTTTAACCTCTTATATATGTTACAATGTCACAATTTCCGAAATGATGTCACCTGGACAATCCTAGCTTAACCACCATGAGAACAAGATAAAAAAAATAATCAAAGAGATTACAATGCTAGCACGCGCACAAATGACAGCATGTAGGATGACTTAATTAGAGATGGAACAGTGCATGTATCTGGTAATCTAATAAAAAAAAATTGATCGTAGATAGCTTCTAACACTTGTTCACTCATGATTTCATCATTCCACAAATGTACTTCGTATTTTTTAAGTACAATCAAGCGAATGTGATTGATTTTAACATTTACCAAATGTTAATTGCTTAAGTATTTATTTAAGAAGATTTTATATTCAAAACTATACGCAGTAGCTGACGATAATACCATTTTAAATATGTGAAGTCGTATTCATATTGGGGCATTGTTGGCTACACTCCCAGGGCACACGACCTTCATTAGCATCTAATAGGGATGCATGTATTGTACGTGGGTTATGAATATTGAAATCTTTTGTATAACATTGTTACATATGTTCATGCCATGTATTCTGTGGGTTGGGGTAATTTTTTAATATCCAATTTCATAATTATATGTCTTAAGAGCAACTATGGTACTTTAGAAAAGGAAAAGGAATTGCTTACGATTTGGATAACTAAAAGAGTTGGTTTCAAACTGATATACTTACAATTTTATAAGGATTTTAATTAGAGTCATGATAACCTGACTACCTCACGTGGCACACTCAATCGACTCTCCTGACGTGACAAGTTTGGAAACCGTAAATTTGAACACCTCGGGATACACGATTCCCTCGGTATGCATATTTTTATGAGGAATTGCAGTTTTGTATCCTGATACATACAGATCTACAATTCTTGGACTTGTCACGTCAAGAGAGTTGATTGAATTTGCCACGTGGGGTAGTCAAATTGTCGCGATTCTTTTAATTATTCTCAAATATAATGAAAAACTCTCACATTTCTTGCCTGTGGAAATAGGCATAGCCAATCATGTAAATCTTTTGTGTCTTGATCGTTCTTATTTAATTTATTTCCATGGTATTCATCACTAGATCTAAGAATTTGTGCTCATAAACATTGACAATATAATGGTAATCTTCATTGAATTTTCATTCAAAATTATGGGTCCGCAGATAATTAAACGTTTGAAATATCATTTTAAAGGTAGACGGTCTATCATTAATGGGATCTTAAGGCGATCGATTCACTCCATGGATGTGTCCTCTATAAAAATGAATAAAAGACATGATTCATCATCCAAGTATCTATCTCATCACAATAAGAAGTTGTTGTGCAACATTTATTGGAGCAATCGATTTAGGTTTTGTGTCGATTAGTATTTTCAAACTAGAGATTTACATATCTTAATCACAGGGAAGTATCTATTAGTCAATGTATGGTCATAAATACATAGATTAGTCTGTCCATTAACACCACTAGTTGGGATTAAGATGTTCACTCAAAACCCTTTTCACCTCTACCCTTTATAACTTATCAACGATTTGATTGCCACCTCTTAGACCTTATCTCATCCAGCATTTCCATCCACTCTTGTTATTCTTTTTCTTTCCTTTTCTGTTGGAAAAGGACTGCTATGCCCTACAACCTCACACCCACACACACAAGAATCATTGAACTGACTTTGCATAATTCCCCATCTCACTCCACTTGTTCCATGTAAAGAAGACATGGCCCTCACACAAAGATATAATATATTGTTGTTTAAATCAGGCTCTTCTTCAAGTAACAATGTTTGTAGGGATGTCAATTGCCCCACTAATTGGGTTTGATTCACCTAAAAGAATGAGGATTAGGACCTTGATCTTGATCCCGCAAAGGTAGCGTCAAACTCAAAATTTTCCAATCTATTATATCCTAGCCATAGGAGCAGAGCCAGGATTTTTCCTACATGAGGGCAACCAAGAGTAGAAAAAAAAAATTGCTGGAACATCTAAGAGTGAAAAAAAAAAAATAGTTATGGGAGCAACTAAGAGTGAAATTTTTTTTGAAGGGGCAATAATATCAGAATTTTTAATCTGCCGTTAAAATCTGTTACAATAGCTCACTAATCCATAGACATTGAAAAATATTGTGGGGGCAATAGTGTTAGACTTTTTTATCCGTCGCTAAAATTTGTCACAATAGCTCTTTAATCCAGAGTCATTGAAAAAAATATTGTGAGGGCGATAATAGCATATTTTTTTAACCGTCACTAAAATCTATCGCAATAACTCTCTAATCCATAGACTTTGAAAATTCTTATGCGGACAAGTGCCCCCACAGTAAATCCGCCCATCAAAGCAAATAGGGTTGGCCTGATGGTATATGTTATATATGTACATTATATATGGTTGGCCTGAAAAAAAAATTTAGCTAGAACTGTATATATAATCGATTCAATATTTTGCCCAAACCCTCTAAATTAAAAAGTTTAAACAAGCAAATTAATTGTGAAATTGTTTGCTAACACATGTTGAACGTGGGAACCAAAGTGTTCAAAGGATCTTAACCCATGAGATCATTTAATGTGAAGTATACAGGACAACTAAATCTTAGTCCAACTACTCAATAAGAGTCATGTTGGAGTAACATTAAAATTGACATCGATTCTTACATTGCTGATTTGGAGGTGCACGTACATAATCATAAATGTTTTTCAATCGTATCTCGATGAAAAGCATCTACGGTTCCTTACATATATCCACATCAGCAATGTGAGAATGAAGTTAATTTTAATCTTACTTCAGCATTTTCCCTTCAATAATTCTAAATTTCAGTATTTAGCTAATAAGGGAGTGTTTGATAAGTAATGCAACTATGTTCTAGATTAACAATCTTCCTTAAAAAAGTGAATTAGATAACAGTACTACTTTGTCTTCTCTTGAATTAGATTAACAATCTTCCTTAAAAAAGGAAATTGGCTTCTTTTGGGGGCAACAAGTATTCAAAGAAAAACTCCTCAGCAACTTTATTCATCAATTGTTGTGTTTCATTAAAATGACAATTATAAACTTAATTTATTTAGGTGATGTTCACTTCACTTGCCACGCACGTAAAGGCTCAAAAACTTTGTCCCAAGACTGGGAAGCAAACTGGAAAGTATACTCAGTGGACCGTAACACTCTTTTTACACAGTAAAAAGCGTCCACCCGAAACCAATTAAAAGCTTCTCTAGCGAGTTACTTGTCATCACTATTTAAATAAGACAAACTTAGTAAGATTTCAAAACTTACTATGGGTTCTTGACCTCAAATGGATCACCAAATTAGCAAATCCAACACAAGCCCCTATTCTTCAAAGAAAATTTCTAAAAAATCATTTTTTTTATAGGGATTGTGACATAAGATCATGTTTTTTGGATCCCATAAAGTGAGTTCAACAACTTTAGTAAGATTTGAAATCTTACTAATTAATAAAACTGGTCTTATTCTTTAACTAAAGCATTATAATATATTAATATGTAGTAGGTGGACAAAGGTTAAACAAATTTTGATTTAGTAGAATCAAAGTTTAGAGATTTCATTTAATACTGTATATATATTATAATAAGTAGGGAAAATCAATAGTGGGACCATTATTCAATAATCATGTATGGCTTGTTGTGGGCATATGATGTAAAAACGAAGGACACTTTGATCAGTTTGAGAAGATCTTGCTTTGTAGTTTTGAGGAGTGGATCCATTGCATTTTACAACTATTGAAAGAGCACTATATCGATAAGATGGCAAAATTAACTTATCTAAATTTATGAGTCCAAACTCGTTCATTTTCAAAGTATTTAATAAATATATAAAATATTTTAATTTTTAATCTTATCTGGACCATGAATATCATAAAGGTCTAAGGGATTGCTCTTCTTCTCCTTTTCCAACATGAAAATCTCTAATGTGAAAAAAAAAAAAAAAAAAAAAAAAACCTTTATATATCAACTCCGTTGATAGGTCTTTTGAAGTAAATTTTTTTTTCACCATAAGATTTGTTAATTCTACAAGGCTTGCGATAAATTTTTTTTATATCAATGAGATTTGGTGTGTGTGGGGTCACTAATTTGGGGTGGGGATGGGAAGAGAGATTTATTGTTTTGAAAGTTACATGCTTAGCTGATGAACCAATGGCATGACGCCATGTGTATTAAAAAAAATAAAGCACTGAAACTACTTTGAAATTTTCTTATTGACCAATCACTTTTACTCATGTACTACACATGGTATCATGCCATTGGTTCATCAACATAGCCCTCGAGATATGTTTTGCTAAAATCCAACAATCCTAAGACTAGTTCGTATATTTCTCTCCCACAAACGTCCATAGGAGAGTTGGACTCTTAAAAATATATTGAGAGTACGTAAGTAACAACTTCGGGAAGTACAGAAGCAAACTCTATATTTTGGAACGTAAAGAGAAAAGTTAAATGGGCCGTATATTATCTCTAATCAAATTTATAGATTCGTACAACTGAAAATCTAAGTGAAAATGGTGTGAGAGAGAAAGAGGTCTCACGTGCCATATTGGCTTGGAGTATACTCAACCTCCAACATCACGTGCACACGCTATTACACACTCGTGTCTCCTATCTCACAACTCTCGAGGCACCAAATCCAATGATGCCAAATGCGTTAAGCAACATCCTCCATCTCTCCTACGTTATTTTACAAATCCCAATGATCACTGCAAGTATTATCATATTATATTATATTATATGTGGAATGAGAATGAAGGAATCTTACTATAATTCCTCCGTTATCCGAAGCACACCTCCTTCTCCTATTATCATTTTATACTCCGATGTAGTTTCCAAAATGCCCTTTTCCATTTCATATATTTACTAGTGTTTCCATATGTAAAACATATACCCTCTAAAAAAATATTAATGCTATAATGACCTTAGTGAGGGACACACGAAGGACATCTTGACGTGATGATGTATATGCCTGTAGATGTATCTTTTCCAAAATATGAGTAAAACGGATCTATGAACATGCACTTGCCACCACGTCAAGATGATCCCCACGTGTTTTTCACTAAGGTCACTCCAACATGACTCTTAAAAAAATTTACATGTGAACCACATGTTCAATAAGCATCAACTCAAACAACCTTAAAAAGTGTCATGTGGCGCCATGAGCAAATGGATGACTCAACAATAAGAGAAAGCAATGAATTAAATATTTCGAAGTAGGCATATAAAAAAGAATAATCCTAAAGTGACGTCCTACAATACTGGGTTGGAGTCGGACGTTGATCTCATGTGGAGGTGTATTCAAAACCATAGAAGTTTTTCCTCAAGATATGAGTGAAAAACATCTATGATTCTGAGCATATCTCCTTGTCAGTTTAGTATGCAATGTATTGAACCTAATGTATAAATTTGAATAAAAAAATAGATGTTAAATCAGGCAATAAGAATAGTTTGAATGAACTTATTAGTTTAATTGAGTGATTGATGCACGAAAAAGTCATTGTCCTTAAAATCAATTTCGTCTCTATAGGATGATATCCACAGTGCAATCTGTCTCAAACGATTTGTTTCTAAGATTCGACAATCACAAGTCAATTAATCGCACAATCGAAAATAACACCCTTCGACGAACTTAATCGAATCAGTCGGTGCACGAGTAGTGAAAATGAGAAGAACAAAAAAAAGGGAGATCATAAGAATGTTTTTGTTTGCAGCCTGTGTTTTCTACGTACAGAACTCTAGGGCACATTCCTCTTTTATAATAGTTAAAGCCCAACGGTTCAGTGAATTAAAGAGAAAGATGTTTGGGCCTTATAAGTTGACTACAAATCTTATATCTACCCGATATGGGACTAAATATTTAAAAAGTTATCTTTACAACTCTCAAGTAAAAGAAAATCAAATAATCTTTGCCTTTTTAACTATTACAAAAAGAAAAATATTCTCTTAGCTAAGGTTTCACTAAAATTGAAAAAATCCTACACCAACCACACTCAAGATAAAAGAAGGTCTTGAGTTCAAATCTTGCCCCTAACAAAATCCAATAAATAATATTTACTATGAATTCTACAATACAATGTAGTGTCGCGTGTAGTCACTCCAACATTGTTCATAAAAAATTAAAAATAAATTACTATTGAAATAGTTAATATTATATAATTTGAATTTTTTTCTAGGCTTGTTTCTCATGAGTTGTCTTTTGAGTTCCTAACTCTTGTGGAAAGTAAGATATATATATACATAGGGTCAGGTTCAAGGGCCATATGAGAAAACATATAAGAAAACTTTCGTTTTTCAAAATAAGAGTTAGAGGTTTTGGATTGAGCTGATTTTTTGCAAGGATGGTCACTATGATGAGAAGATCATCCTCACAAAAAATCAGCTCAATCAAAAACTTCTAATCCATCAAAAGTGATTTACAAATTAGTGATAAAAAGTGGTAAAAAAATCGATGGTCCACATTCTAAATCACTTTTAATGGGGTTAGAAGTTTCAGATTGGGCTGATTTTTTTTTTTGGATGATCTTCCCATCATAGAGATCATCCTCACAAAAAATCAGCTCAATCCAAAATTTCTAACTCATATTTTAAAATTTTATTAAAAACGAAAGTTTTCTCATATGGCCCTTGAACCTGACCCATATATATATATATATATATATGGGGTCGGGTTATTACGACCCCTATTACGACTCACATTACGACACACCGTTTTGTCTTATATGGGCAAAAATGTTTGGAATGGGCTGATTTTTTGTGAGGATGATCTCTATGGTGAGGAGATCATCCTTGCCAAAAATCAGCTCATTATGAAACTTCTACCCCCATGTTTACAAGTTGAAAAAATTTAGACTGTCTAATTTTTGTAAATCAATTTTGATGGGGTTAGAAGTTTTGGAATGAGCTGATTTTTTGCCAGGATGATCCCCTCATCACAGAGATCATCCTCACAAAAAATCAGCTCATTCCAAATATTTTTGCCCATATAAGACAAACGATGTGTGTCACAATGTGAGTTGTAATAGGGATCGTAAAAAGGCCATCCATATATATATATATATATATATATATATATATATATATATATATATGTGGGTCAGGTTCAAGGGCCGTCTGAGAAAACATATAAGAAAACTTTCGTTTTTAATAAAATTTTAAAATATGAGTTAGAAATTTTGGATTGAGCTGATTTTTTGTGAGGATGATCTCTATGATGGGAAGATCATCCAAAAAAAAAATCAGCTCAATCTGAAACTTCTAACCCCATTAAAAGTGATTTAGAATGTGGACCGTCGATTTTTTACCACTTTTTATCACTAATTTGTAAATCACTTTTGATGGATTTACAAGTTTCTGATTGAGCTGATTTTTTGTGAGGATGATCTTCTCATCATAGTGACCATCCTTGCAAAAAATCAGCTCAATCCAAAACCTCTAACCCTTATTTTGAAAAACGAAAGTTTTCTTATATGTTTTCTCAGATGGCCCTTGAACCGCCCCCTATATATATATATATATATATATATGGTATGGGAAATGTTCATCACCCAACATTTTGCCTAACAATTTGCCTAACATGTTTTGTCCTACATGGGTTAGAAGTTTTGAAATGGACTGATTTTTAGTGAGGATGATTTCTATGGTGAGGAGATCATCCTCACCAAAAATCAGCCCATTCCAAAACATCTAACCCCACGTTTATAAGTTGAAAAATTGTGGACCGTTCATTTTTTGTAAACCATTTGTGATGGGGTTAGAAGTTTTGGAATGGGCTGATTTTTGATGAGGATGATCTCCTCACCATAGAGATCATCCTCACCAAAAATCAGCCTATTCCAAAACTTCTAACCCATGTAGGAAAAAACATGTTGGGCAAAATGTTGGGTGCCGAACGGGATCCTCTCTCTATATATATATATATATGAATATATGGTTCTAGCACTTCTCCAATTCCCTCAAAATTCAAGCAAGTTGCTAAGGATTGATTCGACTATTTCAATAAAGATTTTAACTTATTTCTTTCATTTTTTGGGTCAACGAATATTTTCCTACTTTGACAGGAAATTTTTCTCTTGCAAATCTCTTTTAACTAAATTATAACCCAATGTGATTATTAATGCATTTTTCTAGAAAATTCATCAATTTTTTTAAGGAAAATGCTAAAGAAATATTGAAATTGACATTGTTTCACACATTGTTGACGTGAATGTGTGTATAAACCATAGATGCTTTTCATCAAGATATGAGTGAGAAGCATCCATGATTGTGTGCACACCAATGTGTGAAACGATGTCAATCTCAATGTTACTCGAACACGACTCTTTTTTTAATTAAGTCAATGAACTTAGACTAAAACTCAACCTAAGAAAAGGAAAATGTTGAAGTAACAATAACATTAAAATTAACCTCAATTCTCACATTGTTGATGTGAATGTATGTATGGAACCATAGATGCTTTTTATTGAGATATAAGTGAAAAGCATCTATGGTTGTGTGCACCTCCGCATTAGCAATGTGAAAATCGATGTCAATGTTAATGTTACTCCAATATGAAACCAAAAAATAATCCAACATTTACATGATGTTTTAAACACTCCTTGTCAAGGGTGTCAATGGGTACCTATTTACCCAAAATCGAAATTGAAAACTCTGGTTCCAGTTCCCTTTTTATTGGAATCGATTAGAGTAGGGTTTAATATATAACTAAATCGATAGAATCGAAACTATTATACCATATTCAATGGATACCCGCGAGTACTCAGAACCTATTTATTTTGTCATTTATTTTTGCATTATACATGATTTAAGATTTTAGTGGAAAAAATTATAATTAAGTTGATACTTTATAGGTAATATGTTATTTTTTAAAAGATTTTTCTTTTTTAATGATTTAAAAGTATTTTTTTCTTATTCGATTCTTAATAATCAGAACCAATGGGTACCCGTGATTTTTGGTACTTCTGATTTTGCTTATTTTAAAATTGGATCCAGAACCACCACGAATAGGAAGAGAAAATAATATAGTGATTATAGTTCTAACTTTTTGAGAAATCGAAATAGACACATTGACACCCCTAGTTCTTGTTACCTGTTATTAATTTCGACCATTCGAAGATCTTATACAGATTTTTGTTATCCGCCTAAGATATCTTCCAAATTCTCGGAATCTATGACTATAAATATCCAAGGGATATTTTTCCACCACAGCTGTTCATTGGACATTATAGATCCCTTTTCATTTTGTTATTTAACCATCATCATTTGATGGTCTCCAAAGGTAAGGCAACTTGCATATATATAAGATATATTCTACAAACAACCAAACAAACAAAACACGTGTACAGTTAGTAGATTCGTACAATCTACAAAGTGAATCTTTTACTCCAAGAGATAATACAACTCACATTGTTCTGTATTTAAAAAATGCCACGTGGATTTATACTTGAAAATTACTCAAATTGCAGATTTTTAAATAAATTGTCGGATTTCGTTGTGGATGAGGATCTCTATCCTCTCTTTCACTCCTTTCGGGTTGAGTGTCGTAAGTGGCATGCGCGTGAGGGTTGGTTTCGTATTATCACTCTCTTAGATTATCTTGTGCTCATGATTTCGAGAGAGAACCAATCACGTGGTGTGGGGTAATTTTGCATGTACAGTTTAAACTTTAACGTGTTTTTTAATTTAAGATTTTTTTTTTCCCAACAAACTCTTAAATTTATTTATTTTTAATTTTTTATTATAAAATATAATTAATAATTGAGTCGTGATAATTTGACTCTCTTTTCTGTATGTTCTTTTCACAAAATCGTAGATCCTTTGCTTCGAGATACACAAGACAAATCTTTATGATTTTGTATGATTTTACAGAGACAACCTACAAAGAACATATGAAAAAAATTATTTGATATAATTTAAAGGATGGTAAAAAAAAAAAAATTTTGAATTATTGGGAAAATGACATAAAAAGATGGAAATCGACGAAAATAGGATGTGACTACTTCTGACATATTGTAAAAATGGATTGAAGGACCACTTATTTATATGATTGCATGAAAAAAAAAATTCATTTTATTATTGATCAATGCATTTTTAATTTGGGATTTAGCAATCAATCATCAATCTTTGAAATCTTTGATTAGATTTTTTTTTTTTTTCAAATTATTTTTAAATCTAATATAAATTAACCATAAAACGTAAAGGATTTAAGTGTCATTGATGAAAATGTAACAATTCATGTGACCCAAATAAGAATATCGTTCCTGGTTGAGTGATCGGTAGATCATCCATTTTAAAAAAATTTGATTTGATTTGATTTTTATAATCTAATGTAAATTAACCATAACCCTAAAAGATTAAGGTGTTATTTAGGACAACCCTACGTTGTATGTTCAACATGATCCTAAGTTCATCTAATTGCCAATAAATGAATTTTATAAAGGATTGAGGTCCAAAAGACTTGTAAAGGTAAATTCATATGTTCACACATAATATCAATCAGTGTGTATATGTGAAATCCAACGGTTAAGATTTATTTTAGAGATCAAAAATATATTTTGAGATACATCTATTATCCCAACTATTAGATATCACATAGATACGATTGAGATTTTGTCTGAAGATATGAGTTCACTTTTCATGCGTCCACTGATCCTAGCACTTGTAGATATTTTTATAAATATCTAAATATTAAAGATATTGTGTCTCTTTCTTCAAAATTGGAAAAGTTAGCTATAAAGCCAAGTGGCACTCTTTCTACTTCTTCTTTGGAGACCAAAGTTTCACGTTATCTTACCCATAAAGTAACTCTCTTGTCCTATTGTTACACATGTCTTCATGTGGATTGTCTACCCATATTTGAGATCACGATAACTTGACTTAAAAAAAGTCATGGAGATCTTATGATTATTCCAAAGGACAAGTCCCCTTGGATGAGGGAAACAAATCCAAATGGGTAGTTTTAAACCTCTTAAACTCGGCTAGAATATCGATGAGTTGAGCCAGCAAGTTGAAACTTTGAGAGTCGACTTGAACGAGTCAAATTAAAATATTAAATAACTAAAAATTCTCTCATCTAAAATCTTAGTTTATTCTTCTCCTCAAAATCAATCATCTTCAACATCTAAGGTAAAAGTGATTTTCTTGATTCAGTAAAGAGGGTTTTCACGAGGGACTATATAACTATACTTATTGTTAAAATTATACTTTAAGGTGTCGGTCCTAACGTAAATTTATTTTTTCATGTTTTGATACAAAATTTTGCTTAATGAATTAGAATACATATACAAAAGTTAAACCTAAACTTTTATTGTACATGGGTTCTTGTTAATATTTAAGTTTCGAAATGGCTGAGACAAATCTCTACCAAAAGGAAATTTTCTACACTTACACAATGTGGAAAAAACCTATATTTGACGGTTCAAGGCCATCGAATTTCATATAATTAGAAGGATCAGGGTGTCGAATTTTTCATTGCCAATTTTTTTTCTTCAATAGATTGAAATCGTCAAATTAAAGGAAGATGGGAGAAATTTGATATTTCTAAATTGTCGAATCAAGGAACATCAAAAATTTCAACGGCCATGTGCCATGAACTAGGAGAATCATCCTCTATAAGATAAGATAGCATTAAAGATAAAAGTCCACATGATCCTAAATTTAAACTAATTACTTTATTGGATTAAACATTGACTAAATCATTGGAATGATTTAGTTGATGAATCCAAGGAAAATGTATAAAAAGGAAAAAAAGACTCCAGCAAACAGTCAAACTAGATTGAGATGAACACAATTTTGGCTTATCCGCAATTGCCATAATTTTTATAACACAAAAGTTGGGGAGTTGTGAAAATATCCATCCCCAAATAGATGAGTGATCTCACAACATTTCTAGTCACAATGCTCATAGATTCTCTAGCGCGTGCCAGGGGATGCCATTCAATACACGCAAACACATGTGTTTGGTGGATCCCGGATTATATGAGCACTTTGAACGAATATTTTTCCGAACGGATAGGATGCACGGTTTTAAACCTATGGTTTGTGTCTTCAATAGTGTCGTGATTTGTAAAGTGGGCTTGAATTCAGAGCTTAGGGCGTCGGCCCAAAAGTGGATTGATTTCCCTCTATCTGTGGATGTAGGCAATTTTTCAAACCACATAAATTATGTGTTCTTTGTGTGATTATTTCTTGTTTCATTTTTTTTTTTTTGCTAACAACAAGCAATAACAAGATGAATAAAATGAATAATCCTAGTATCTTAAGAGATTTTACTGCTTTTTCATATTATGAATAAATAATAAGAAAAGGAAAATTGAAGAAGAAGAAGAAATCTATGAGTCTTGATTGTAGTGTCTCATTTGAATTAGATGATTCCGAGATAACTTGAGTTAATCATCCGAATTTCAAACGATATTTAAAACAATAATGATAAGGTCATTGTTTGAGCGTTATCAAGGAAGACATTTTTTATAAGAAAAGAAAAAAAAAATCCTTACAAATTTTTATGATTGAGATAGCATCATGTCTTCAAGACGACAAAATCCCATTATTTAAATTTGGAAATTAAGTGGTTGTCTATTTTCAAAGTCTTTAATCAAGTGAAAAAAGGTTTGTTTTGAATTTTTGCTATATATGTATGTAGTCCATGAATCGTAGAGGTTGAGGTGTTAGTTTCTTTTTATAAAACCAAGTCTTTCAGTCCCTCCATAATCCTTACAAAAGGAATAAAATCAATTGGTAAGGAATTAAAAATGGGTCCCACGTGGCAATATGAGAGGACGACAATAACCTTATAGAGATCCACGTTATTCCCAAACTTATCCAGAACTCTTTTCTTAAGTGTCAAGGCAGTTTGGTTCACCACTAGTTTTAAAAAACACGAACCGTGTTCGAATGTTTCCCTTATCAATTATATGCGTTAATGCTCTGAAAGGCATCACGTTAGGGCTGACCCACTAATTGTGTTGCCTTTTCTTTTTCATATTTTTTACATTGACTTTGTTACCCTATACAATGTAGGAAATCACATTCCTATCCCTTCATCAATAACATTCTTGTTTCGGCTTTTAGGTCAATCAAAATGGGGGGTTTTGGCCGGTTTTTAAATGGGTAATTTATAGTTGAGCCGTGCTGGTGGTGTAAAATTGAAATGTACATCGTCGGAAACATTTCTAACATGGATGTGTGTTAGAATCATAGATGTTTTTCATCTAGATAAACAATATACATTTTAATGTTAGATATGCCAATTAATCAGTTTGGACTTCAAAAAATTGAACTTTCCGAACCTGTAGGATTTCTAACTGAAACTAAATTGGTTAGTTTCTAATTTGCATTTTGAGTTTACTTGTTGGGTTTTATAATTATGAATGATACATGTACGTATATTGTCGAGGTAATAAGATCTCACATCCTCATTCAGCTTCAGTGAGAATTTTCATCAACAGTTTCAAAGAATATATTTTTTTTTAAAGAGAACAAGAAACTTGTCTTAAGCAACTAATATCTAAAAGTATAAACCAATGATGTATATTTGAGAAACCTGATAATAAATAATAAAAAAAGAGTCGTCATTAAAATATGTAAATGTGTCGAAACAAGTACACAAATTAAAATAAGAAACAAATATACATGACAGCATCTCTTGGTGAAATGGTCAAGACAACTTCTAAGAAAATACAAGAAAACAAATTTACAATAGATTAATTATAAGGAGATAGACAATGTAATTTGTATTCGATACCATATGATAAATTTGAGGGTCCAACTCAAAACCAATTGAAAATGAGGGAGGAGGCCTAGGAGCTTATAAGAAGAGAAACAAGGCAACCATAATTTAACATTCAGAGCCACCAAAATCTCTTAAAATTATTTATGTTAGATTAATGAGTAAGTTAAGTAAGTTTATGTTAGATTAATGGTTTGTGTTAGATTAATGGGTTTGTTAGATTAATGGTTTATCTTAAAATGGTTTAAGTAAGTTAGTTTATGTTTTAAAACAAATTTAACTACTTTAAACAAAAACAACAAGAAAAGTAAAAACGACCCCACTCGTTGAGAGATTAAAAAAAGCGTGTAAACGAGGGAGAAGGATTTCCACAACAAAAAGGAACCAACAACGGATCTGGTCAAATCTAGTTTTCCTTAGTAATTACGAAAATTTGGACCCGTAATTAATGGTAAAAAAAAAAAAAGAAGGTTAGGAATAGAGTTATAAATGGTAACAAAATCTTTCACTTCTTTTCTATATAAAAGGGCTCTCTTTACTTTTCGTTTCACATTGGGTGTGTGAGAGAGAGATAAGAGAGTGACTGATAAGGAGAAGCCATTGTTATCTCGAATATCTAAAAGTGGTAGAGAAGATGAAGAGATAGAGATAAAGAAGATGAAGAGACGGACAGATATTGTTGGAGAAGGAGAGATGATTAGAAGAAGTAAAAGACAGAGAAGGGCTATAGGGATCAATAGAAAATCTGATTATTTTGACAGATTGTCCGATGATCTTATAATTTGCATCCTTTGCAAGCTTAGTTCCAGTGCTGGATGTCCCTCTGATTTCATTAATGTTCTCATTACGTATGTTTTCTTTCAATTTTTTCTTAAGTTTTCTCTTCCATTTCAGTTTTGGGCAATTAATTTTACTTTTTGTTTTCTGAAAATTCTTGTTTTTTTAAGTTGTGCCTCTCAAGAACTAAATTGTTGGGTGTTTCTTCCAAACAGATGCAAGAGATTAAATGGTTTAGGTTTTCATCCCTTTGTGTTATCCAAAGCTTCACCAAAGTCCTTCACCATGAAAGCCAAAAACTGGTCTGAAGATGCCCAACATTTCTTGAGAAAGTGTGTCGACGCAGGAAACATTGAAGCCACTTATATTCTTGGCATGGTCTCCATCTACTCTTCTCCCTCAATTTCTTAATATGAAATTTATAAAAAAAATTGCAATTCATTTGGCTCACAATTTTCCTTCTACATCGACGATGCAGATTTTATTCTACTGTCTACAAAATAGAGGAAGCGGAGCATCCCTAATGGCTAAAGCTGCGATAAACTCACACGCTGTAGCGCTCTATTCGCTCGCCATAATCCAATTCAATGGTAGCGGTGGCTCGAAGGACGATAAGGACCTCCGAGCCGGTGTAGCCCTATGTGCCCGAGCTGCGTTTTTAGGTCACATAGACGCTTTTCGTGAATTAGGTCATTGTCTTCAAGACGGCTATGGTGTCCCTCGAAACACCATTGAGGGACGTCGATTCCTCGTCCAAGCTAATGCCCGAGAACTTTCTTCCATTCTTTCTGCGAACTTGTCATCTCCTTTGTCATGCTCAATATTGTTGAAATGGCACGCTCATTACCGACACGTAGCTGGTTTGGGGTGTCCGTTGCTGAGTGATTTCGGTTGTAATGTGCCGGCACCACAGGCACACCCTGCAAATAAGTTTTTGAATGACTGGTTTGCTTTGAGAGATGGTGTGCCCGGCCAAGGACTTAGGATGTGTTCACATGCTGGGTGTGGTCGGCCTGAGACAAGGCGGCATGAGTTTCGTCGATGTTCGGTGTGTGGTGCTGTGAATTACTGTTCTCGGGCATGTCAGGTGCTCGATTGGAGATTGCGCCATAAGATGGATTGCACACCCGCAGAGCAGTGGCTCAATGAGGAAGTTGAAGGTGACAGCGACAGAGAGATGGCCGAGATTGAAGAGGATGAGGAAGTTGTTCTTGAGAGTTGATGAAGGTTTTAGTTTTTCTTCTTAGTAGAGTTTTATTAGGGTACTTGAGAGGATTTTTTTTTTTTTTTTTTTAAAATTAAATCAATCTTCTTTCCAGGATAGGGAAAGAGGTATTTTGGAGGTAATGAGGGCTCTCTTGTAACCAATCAACAAGATAAATACTATAATATTTTTTATTCATTTTTTCACTCTTTTTTTAATTTTAATTATTTGTTGGTTGGGGTTGGGAGGGGAGGTTCGATCCAAATGTATAAATGATGTTTATGGGTTTTTAAGAATCAAATCAATCATCACCAACCTCCTTAAAAACCTTATCTTATTCTTCAAATTTTAAGGTTAAGGAAAATAAAAATTTTGAAAGTCACATTCCATGATTTATTGGAAAATTTCAGAGAATTTTGTGTCTATGCTAAGAAGTGCAAAGTACGTGTATTTAGAAATGTCTAAACGAATTATGAAGGGAGAAGAGGGTAGAGGGGATTTTTTTTTTTTTGTCATATGAATGGTTAGGCTGGAATGAGAATTAATCATCTTGGCCGTATCTAATTTAGCATTATTGCATTTTTTTTTTTAGAGGAAAAAGGGGAGGGGATCCTTAGTTATTAAATAATTTTCATTGGGCCAACATGGTCTACTTAACTTCTTTAGGTTTTAAGAAAAAAATAAGAGCAAAAGTAGGATATGATTTTGTATCAAGGTGGAGATTGTTGGGATAGTGATCCAAAATTACTTTTCTTGAGGGCATTTTTGCCTTACTTATTTGGATTTTTTTTTTTTTGTGGTCCCTTATATATTTTTTCTCTATGGAGTCTTTTAAGTGTTTTGTTCTCTAGAAAGGGAATTTTTCAAGAGGGGATTTCTAAAGTAAGCAAGTGTTTCTTGGTTGGGGTTTTTTTCTGTCTCAAGATACATGGTCATTGTTGGAAGTCTAGTTGGGGTTTTTTTTCATTGTCTCAAGATACATAGTCATTGTTGGAAGTCTTTGAGAGGATTTTTAATCTACAAGCTCGTGGGAACAAAGTTGGAGCAAGAAGGTAGATGGATTTGATGACATGTGTTTGTATAGGAGGTTCTTGTTGATTTTTCTCTTCATTGTAAGTCATTCTCTACAAACTCGAGCTTGTAATTTTTTTCAATATTGATAATAATAATTTCTTTGCCGGATTGCTCGTGGATGTAATCCTTATTGGGTGAATCACGTAACTCTTTGTATTGTGGTTGTTTTTTATAATTTTCTCTTGCCTCCATTAATTTCTCTCAAACATATTTTGCCTGTTAATGCTCTTGAGACATTTCTTATATTATTGTTGTGGGTTCTTTACAATGAGTGGTTTGTGCAAGAAAGATATATTATCGGATATCTTCTTTTATGAATTTTGTTGTTGTCAAATTACACTACACTAAAAATCACAATTAGAAATAATTATTAATTGTTCTTAATGCATTTGAAATGGTTATAAACAGTTTCCAAATGGGTTGTTCCTAATATTCAGGAACACTTAGTAACCGTTCCTCATTGTGATTCTAAAACCTTCTTAAATTCATTGTGGTAAGGATTCCAACCTATTTTACAATATATTAAGTAAATAATTTCATGCCATTCTTGATTTAAAAATAATCCTATAAAAGATCGACAAAAGAAAATACTAAAATATTGATACAAAAGAAACTAAAATATTTAACAATAATCATGAAAAATATTTATGGACTTTCAACATAACATCCATGATTTCGTCCATCGTAAAAAAAAATTATATAAGCAATGTATTACAATCTAGTCAACACTTAAACGAGTAAATGACAAATCATAAACTAATCGAGAAATGCAATAAAGGTTTCAAGCCATCTAACATATGATCCTATCCCAAGTTCCAACTTCTCCTAAAGTTGAATGATATCTATCTAGTTCAGGCAGTTCAACATCTCCTTTTTCAACAACATCAATGACAACCTTGTATGCATCTTGCGAAAGAGGTTTTTCACGAATCATTTGAGGCTCATCCTTGAGTTCCTAGAACCATACCCTATTGTAATACAAAGCAAATCAGTTTATATATACCAATAATAATTAAATCAACAATAAATGAGAACAATAAACGATGGATTTATTAAAACTAATTGTCCACAGAAGACACAATGACGAGATGTATAATGAAATGTGTGCATTATTAGTCACTACTTATTAAAAAAAAAAAGGCATATAGGGAACTAAATGTGTAAAGCTGAGGTTAAATAAAAAGAATGATACTTACATAAATAACTACTAACCTTAGAAAAATCGACAATAGGACTAGCAGTCAAAACTGTTCTCTGCAATGTGTTTGGTCCATATCTAGATCATGGTAGAACATAAGAAAAGATTATGATCAGTCTAACATGAATACCTTATTGCAAGTGTTCCATGCAACTACTTACTTCAGAATCCCATATACTAACTACTACAAACACAACTAGCAATAGGAAAAGTTAAAATTGATTCGCAGAGTATATGGAGTGCAATCTAATTTGGTTGGTTAGTAGTATATCTCAACGAGAGTTGTTAATTTTTCTGTTCTTTTCTTTCAATTCAAGTCATTTTTCTCCCTTGTAATGTTATAGACTTATAGTTGTGGGTTATGGTATTTTGTTATTATGGTGGTCTTTATTAGGCCTGTCCATGGATAGTCAAAAATTTGAATCTGATTCGAATTCGTATTCAAAGTTTCAAATATTATTCGAAAATTTCAAATATCAAATTCGAATTCGAATACATTTTAGTATTCAAATAAATTTCATCTACGAATTCAAATGTTGGCACATCCGATTCGTTAATATCTAATCTGAAACCTATGCATAATAGTTATATTTTGCTTTCAATTTATATTATATATTATATATAAATATAAGTAGAAGACAATTTTTTTATATAATATATATTATATATAAATAAAGGGAAATGCCAATGTCCAATACTTCATGGGGACGTTAGCATTGTCCAACACTTTTTTTTCTAATAATACCCCTCCTCGTTTTGTCTTTTTTGTGAAAAGACAAAGGTGTATTGGTCTTTTATACAATAAATGTTTGTTTAAGTAATAAATGTTATGAGAATTTAAGTATTTTGAATTAAATATCTTTTTTTGTAGTCATTGCTTTGACAATCAATGTCAACATAATAAATGCATTTATTAATGGTATAATAAATGTATTTATTATGTAAAAGACTAACATACCCTTTTCTTTTTTACCAAAAGAAAAAAAACAAAGAAGGGTATTGTTGGAAAAAAATAAGTGTTGGACAATACTAATATCCCCATAAGGTCTTGGATGTTAGCATTCCCTAGAAATAAAAGTGTAAGCCAACTTTTATATTATATATTATATATTAATAAAAGTGTAAGACAGTTGTTTTACATCATTTTACTCTTTTACACACGTGCTCAATCCCATCGTCTCGTCTCCGCTTCTTCTTCTTCTTGTCTTCTCTTTCCCACCACTTGTCTCAACCCAAAAACCCTTTATTATCTCCCCTCCCCAATCTTAATATTCATTGAGGTATGAAACTTGAAGTAGATAGAATCTAAAAGAAGATGATGAAAAATTATGGGTATCTTTTGACATGTTGAAGATTAACTTGAGAAAAATCAATGGTTCTTACCGAGGTTAAAGATGAGAGTTTTTTTTATATGGTTCGAAGATGAAAATCTAGGGTTAAAGACGAATGTGATCGTACTTGATAAAATATCAAGGGTTTTGCAAGCACCTCTTATGTAAGTTCAAACATTTTTCTTTAATAAACCCATTTTCATGGTATATTTGGTTTGAAAAACAAAAAAAATCAAAGATTTTTTTTATCAGTATTTGAATCGAATAATGTCGGATATTTGATTTGTCAATCGAATTTTGAATTTGAATTAGGGTGTTGAATTTTATTTTTTTCATATTTCAAATTCAAATTCGGGTGTTGAATTTTTTTTTTTTGGATTCGAATTCGAATATGGCATGTTCGATTCGTAACTGTTGACAACCCTAGTTTTATTATTTGATACCCATTATTATAGGTTTGTTCTACTATGAAGACTATCTTTATTTCACCTAAGGTAATATGGACTGCTATATTTCAACCCTACTTTGAGAAGTGGGTCTTAGGTAGTAGATTATTAAGTACCCAAGTTGCTGCACTTTTATAAACCCAATATGAAACAATGAGAGTTCATCAAAATTTTCAATTTTTTCAAGTCTAAAATCTTAAAACATGAGCAGAGATTAAAAAATCATGATGGTACAAACTAACCACCAATAAAAAAAACATAAATTTCCCCGAAAAAAAATTAAAAAATAAATAAATAATCTCATCTCTTTGAAATATTAACATCTTACAATTGATAAGAAAATCCAAAATATAGATGTATTGATGCGGTTTAGATCAACAAAGCGAAAAATAATTTCCTAAATGAAACCAAATCATAGTAAATCGAAATTCACTAAGACCCCATTCCAGAATTGAGCCCTAGAAACCCAAAAGAATTCCAACTGCCAACCCTAGAAAAACAACAAAGAAATTATGAACATCAGAACAAAAATTGATGGAAAAAAAAAAAAAGGATTCATTTACCTCCAAATTGAAATTTTAAAACACTAGAATCAATCTCCCCAATTAATCCCAACAAACCGATAACAACTTCAACCACTCTTCATTCTCTCTGTTTTGTTGATCGGTGATCACTACCAAATAACTAATTTTAATTTTTTCTTGTGAAATTCTTCTCTTTGCATTTTGTATGATAATAATTTATTAAGAATTCCCTGTATATGGAATTATAAATTCAAGATAATCGTGAAAAGTAGAGATTGTATATTTTCCGTTACTAAAACAACAAAACAATGTTGTTAAAAGATCAAACAACAAATTAAACCCTTCAATGATCAACATTTCACCTAAGAAATTAAAATTCACTAAAATATAGATCCAGGGATCAAAGACATAACAAATACAAGAATTCTTAGTCGAAAACTAGGAATTTCTACTCGAATACACAAATCGATGAAGTAATACCAGAGCAAATCAACTGAATGACTCCAAATGCAACGATTTAAGCCAAAAAGTAGAAAATCAAATCAAATCTAACTAACAATCACAAAATATGGTTCCAAAATCATAAAAAAAAGATAGATCAAAAAGAAAAAATAGAGAAAGCAAGACCTTACATGACAGAAAAAGGTTTTCGACAATCCCAAATGATTCAAATCTGAGAAACAAGTCTATTTCCTCTCGAAATTGAGAAAGAAAGGATTTTCAACCTTGCTTTGATTCCTGAATGTGAGAGTGAGATCAGAAGATTGAGCTTTAGGTTTCCTTCAAGCTTCGATCTCACGCGAGCTTGTTTTGGTTCTTGAATATAAATGTGTGCAAATGATCAAGCTTTAGGTTTTCATGTTTCGTTCTGGAATGTGATATGAAATAGAAGGAATATAAAAGGGAAGAAGGTTGCTTTGAAACACGTAGTAATCTACGTTTTCTTATAGGCAACATACGCCCGTATTTCGATGGAACACAAAGATGCATATGGGATACTGGTGAATTCGTCTTCAGGATACAACAAAGCCCAATTTTGCCAAAATTGTATATTTTCTCAAAATTTGCACTATTTTGAGAAAATTTGTCACACAGAATCCTAAATACACAAATGCCTTTTTGTAGAAAAATAGAAAAGAGTTTATTAAGAAGAAAGTTATAAATAGAGAGATTAAATTTTTGATTGATTTTTCATGATATAATTGATTTGTATATATAGAAAACAATTTTAAAAGTCACATCCATTCGTAAATAGACAAAGAACTCAATAGGTACAAAATCCATTGGAACCAGTAGGCACCTATTTAGATCTGAGAACCCGTTAGGTACCCCATGGGCCCATTTAATACCTTATAATCTGATTTTGAGCCTATCCAAAATTGGACGGGCCCCTTTTCTTAGTTTTTCTCTCTTTCTTTCTTTTCTCTTTCTTATATATATATATATATATATATATATATATATATATATTAAAATCAAAAAATTATTTAATTCTTTCATATAGTTAAAAGTCATTAAGAGCTCTCAAGGAGAGAGTCTTTGGAATGAAAAAAGAGTTGAGAAGAAGTTCTTATTTATATGTTTTAAAAATTCCTTCAAAAGTTTTAGAAAGCAATGTGGGATTTATAAATTATTTGAAAAAAGAGCCAAAACCAAAATTTCAAACTTCAATACAAGTGAAAAATGCCAACCAATAGGATTGCTCCAAATCAAAATACTTAATTTTTTTACTTTAACAAAAATCACATCAATTATAATGTAACTTTCAAATATAATTTTAAAATAAATTAACTTAATTTTATCTGAATCAATTGAAAATAAATATAAATAACATTTATTTTTAACATGTGAGGCCGTGAGAAATTAAGCTTTCTTTCCTTCAAATTAATTAAAATGTTGCAAGTGGGACCAAGCAATTGAAACGATTTTAGCCATTGGAAGGGTTTGAAACCGTTTTTAATTAGAAATGGCTAAAATCCTAAATCAACATTTTCTTGTAGTGAAAAGTTGCAAACAGTGTATTTGTAACACTTTATGGCCTTTTAGCAAGACACAAGACATGACATTTGTAGATAGCCCATTTTTGCCTAGGTCAGACTCGAAAGCATCAAAAACCTTTTGAGAATGGGCTTGATCCAAGGAATTTTCCAAGAAGACTTTAAAGCCCATCATTTAAGTATGAACAAAGGCCCAAAGGCCATTTTCAAGTTGAGATTCTAAGCCTGGTCATGGGTGACCCTTGGCCATGCCATTTTTTGGCTTGGTCGAGCCTCACTTATGGCCAAGGTAATATTTTCATAGGATGGGAGTAACCAACGACCAGGTTTAATTTTTACTTATAATGGATGTCACCTTTGGCCAGGCATAATTTTGTTCAGGACTTGGCTCACCCAAGGCCAATTCTTTTGGGCAATTACAAGCTCATATGTGTTCGAATTATTTTAAGGGAAATGACTCCCTATCCCCCCATTATCCTTCTAATAATCCCTCCACTTTGGTCTTCAAGTAATTTAATAAATCTTCTAACAAAAACCCTTGATCAAGTATTAGTCCCCACATGATCAGTTGAATTACCACCTTAACCTCACTTTATTTAGCCTAAAAGGTGATAATTTACTTGTGTACCCATTGATCCTACCCTCAAATCAACAAGAATCTTGTGGCATTTAATGAAATTACATCAAATTCATCAACCTAGAGAATTTTTTAAAACTTATGAACAAATACTAGATTATCCCTACTTTGTTGTAGAGCTAACTTAGGGAAATTATATTAGTGTCTAAAATCCAAATTTATATTTAAGTGTTATCTAGCCTAATTCCTTCTTGTTTGACCCAAAGTCAAAGTCTTTAGACCCTTCTTGAGAATTCTCTAGAAACTAGTGGTTTTTACTAACCTATCCCCTGATCATTTTAATTGGTTAGACCCATATGTGTGTTAAAAACCATAAAGGCCTAGGTGATGAGGAGTATTAGGTGTTTTTCATTTTTAGTTAAAATATTAAGGGTTCTAGAATTTAGGACAAGTTTATCCTCAAGGGTCTCCAAAAATCCTATAAATAGGAAACTCATCTATGGTAAAAAAAAACAAAAAGGAGCTCAAGTGATCTAAAATTTTATCCCCAAGTCACCACGTCATAATTCGCCAAAAACGATTGTCCAAGACAGTCGTTTTAAAAGGAGTGGTTTTTTAATTGCGACAGCCTAAAACAGTCGGAAAAAACGACTGTCCTTGACAGTCGGAAAAAAACAACAGTCTTCGACAGTCGGAAAAAACGACTACTGCTACAGTAAAGAAAATGAGAGTTTCAAATAAACTTTTAGCAAGAGTGAGTGAGTGAGTTAACAATTAGAGTTAGTGAGTTGAGTGAGTTAAGAGCTAGAGCTAGTGAGTTGTGCGAAATAAACATTATATAGCAATGGTCAAACTTTGACCGTCGCTAACAGTGGTTGTGATAGCCAATTTTTCTTGTAGTGGTTCTAGAATCTTTGGTTGAAAGTTAGACGGAAAAGGATATCGAAATGTTTTTACAGTTATCCCACAATGTGAAAAAGCCCAAATTTGATGGCCCTAGGCAGTCAAATTTCATAAAATTCGACAGACAAAGGCGTCGAATTGGCGTCAAAATTTTCATTGTCAAATTTTTATTTTTTAACGGGTCGAAACTGTCAAATTAATGAAGGATGAGAGAAATTTGACAACTCTAAGCCATCAAATCTGGAAATATCTAGAATTTCAACGGCCTAGACCATTAAAATTCAGTTTCTAAAATTAGTGGGCCATGGCCCATCAATTTTTTCTGTTGAATTTTTCAGTTTTCACATAGTGTCCCACTCATACCAAGACTTACCGTAATTGGGTTGGATTTCTTGAACAAAGAGATCAATGAAACAGTGCCTTCCATAAAGTAAATAAGTAGGTAAAATTCATGGAGGTTTGAAAGGTTGCTAATGCAAGTGGGAATTCTTCCACTGATGTTGTTATTTCTCAAACAAAGGCGTTGAAGAGATGAAATCTTGCGTATAGATTCTGGAATTGGTCCTTCTAAATTGTTTACTTCCAACTCTAAAAATTGGAGATTATAGGGATTGGAGGTTGAGAAAGGGAGGTAACCTGTTATGTTGTTGAAGCTGAGGTCTAGACATCGTAAATTTGAAATATTTGAAATGGAAGTAGGCATGGATCCTTGAATCCCACAATGTGATCCATGGAAGTTAACCAATTTTGAGACATTCAAAATCGAAGGAGGGATCGATCCGATAACTTTATTTAATGCAATGGACAATATTTGTAGATTTGGCCTAGGGAGAGCAAGTATTCAATTGACACTACAAAATCGACCGGGATTTAGAGGCACAATTGGGGTTTGCTTTACAGGCGGTTGGAGAAAAATCCTCTCACTACCAAACCTGTGCATGTTTAAGGGCGAAAACAATCGGCAATTTTGTGAAGCACCGGCAAAAGAGCCCAAAAAAAGGCGGTTTTTGTGCAAACACCCTCAATAGATGACCAATAGAGGTGATTCTTGAGAAAACCCAGATGAATCTCAATCCATTTTGGCACCAACGTTTCATTTTCTTCCTTTTGGGCACAATGTTTTGTGGGGAACCCAAATTTTATCAATCTCCCTCTCTTCCTCTGTTTCATACTCTTTCTCTATCCCTTTCGCACTCTCTCCTTGTGTCTCATTTTCTCTCCCTCTCCCACTCTTTTTTTTGTCATTGTTAGGTTTTCTATCTCTACAAAAGTCGTAGAAGTTCAACTCATAGCCGATTCTTTGCCCTAGCTCTGCAGATTTGAGGTTTGTAGTGTTTTTTTATTATTTTTAGTCTCATTTATTTTGACATGATTTGCTTGCATGATCTACAATTATGTGTTGTTATATCTTGTGTGTAAGTATTTTATATATGATGTCTAGAAGTTTTGTTAAAATCATAGTATTTAGGCCATGAATCCTACCAAAAATTAATTGAATCCCCTGCATGGATCATATTTACTATTTAGGTGTAAATCTTACGATTCATATATCAATCATATTGTGAATTGGATCGTATGATCTAAAATAGATCATAGGACTCAAATTTGTAATGTTTTTAGGGGGTGCAGTGTATTTGCTCATGGTATTTAAATTTTGATATACATCCGAACAATTTATTGAAATATTTCAACTTCCATATAGCAGTTCTCTTTATTCTAGGTCTGTAGGTTTGTTCTGATATTTATTTATTTTTATCAAAAAGATAGCTTCTATAATATTAGTAATATTTTTTATTTTATTTTATTATACTTTTTTTTTTTTAATCTCTAATAAAAAAAACCATTTGTATCAATTTTCAAAATGGTACAAAAGTAAATTCAATGTCCGTTTTGAGAAAAATACATAATTACTAAGATAAGTATATATCATTTTTTAGTCATCTTTGTTTTATTTATTGGTACTAGGTATTCGATTCCTTGAGTGGTTCGAAGGTTTTCTCGCAGATGTTTGATTTAGACCTGAGTATCGTTGAGTTCTCTCAGGTGTTCACATGGCACGGTGAGTTTTAGGATTTCTTAGAAATTGATTGTTTAGTTGTTTTAATCATCTATATTTGCATTTTTCTATTATTTGATTCATTGAATGGTTTTGAGAATGGGGAAAAAAATACTTGGAGCTCCCACCATCATTATCCACAATATTACCAACCAATTCATGTTTAGTTTTTTCATTTCTATGATCATTTCCATGGATTAATTCATGTTTAGTTTCTTCATTTCTTAATCTTTTCAACTACAATTCTATAAGGTAAATTTTAGCTTTCATTAATTTGATATTTTATTATATAGATTTTTTTTTCCTAATAGAAGATTATCTATATAGAAATATGTTATATGGACAGAAGAAAAATCTAGAACTAGATTGAGGTCCTCATTTGGGCCACATGTGGGTTGCCATGTTAGCCCCTGATTAGAGGTTTTGAAAATGGACCACCATCATGAGCTCCCAAATTTAAAGTTTAATCCAATAGTGAATTTTTTTAATAGAATTCTTAAGATCTTGTGTTCTACATCCATGAGGCAGTCGATCATGTTTTTGGTGTCACATGGATGTGTTATCCATATAGATGTTTGAGGTACCTTGAGTTTTCAACCTTCTGCCTTATATGTTCTTAATTTTTTTTTTAATGCTTATATTGGCACTCTTGCCATTTGAATGCCAACTTAAAATTTTATTTGTTAAGGTAGATTCTGAGACATCCATTTATGGATTTGAATACAACTTCCAACTAAGGAGGCTTTAATTGATTACTCTAAATTGATATTTCATTACTATTGTCGCAATTGGCGGGCTTATCCATAAGTTCTTCCTAGGTAGAACTTAAGTTTATCTATTGAAGAAGAGCAAATTTGTTTATTTTCTTTTCTAGTGTTCCCTTATAAGTTGTTCAATTCAATTAATTTGGATTTATTTGACTCTCACACTTACGTAAATATTTAAGACGTCTCTTTAAATTTTCCAGATGATGGCATTTCCCTTGACCTCATCAATGTAATTAACTATCAAAAGATATCTCTTGTCTAAATAGAAAGAGTAACACATAGAGATGAACTTAATAGTACGTATCCAATTGAATGTAACGGTGTGTATCCAAGGTATAATTATTGTTTGGTCAATAGTCACTTTTGAGGTATGAAATCTACTATATCTCAATTTATATAAATTTACTAAATAAGCATCTTCAACTGAATGATGCTTATTGGTTAGATCTCATTTGTTAGTTTGGCTCATTGCGACCATTGCACCCAACCCAATTTTGGTTGATCCAATGAGTCAAATACCCGAATGATTTTTTAATATCTCTCTTAACGTAGCCTATGTTTATAGGCTACCTAGCTCTAACCTTTTTTTCATTCTGTAGACCATTATTATTCTCTTTTTTGGTTTTCTGTATAATTCCTGATAGTTGTGATATTGTTTGGGTAAACACATCGATTGCAGTAAGTAGTTAGTGAACACAACAACAAAAATGAAAATTAGGAACCGTTACAAACCGTTCTTAAGACTGTCTGAAACGGTTCAAAGACCGTCTTTTATCAAGGCATCGTTATTTAGTTTAAACGGCTGGAAAGCGTTGAAAACTGTTTCAAATATTTATTTATTGGAACGGCTGAAAACCGTCCCAAATATGTATTTATAAAATGGAACACACTACGACTTTGGACATCGATTTAAAATCCGATGTCTATGAAACTGATGTTCTAAATCTGAGACGTTCGGCATCAGTTAGAAACCGATATCTAAAGTTGTTATAAACCGATATGTAAAGTTAAAAAAAAAATTTAATCAAATTCTTCTTTTTTTTCCTACACACTCATTACCCACAGTCAAAATAGGCCCAGATAGAGAACATCGAGGTTCTCTATCACATTAATTTATACACAAGAAAATTTACAATGAGTCATAATTTACACCATTACCAAGTACTTCACCGTCAATACTCTTAACCAACCATACTTACAAATAAAATCCGTATTACTAAGGAAGTACCTAAATTAGGAAAAGAAGGCACTACTTATTACAAATCGAACACTTTCTCTCAAAAGTGCCCTCTTTTAATCTACATCCAATCATCTCATCTGCTATTTAGACCACATATGTGAAGATATAACCTTCTGACATTCTGAAAAGTATTTCTATTGATTCCACGACCTCAAGAATGGTTTCCCAATCATATCGTGCAGATCAGAATTCTAGTGTGCCATATTCGTCCATGACATATTGTTTGCTTTCAGGGTAGTAGCAGTAGCCGTAACAGCTTCATTCCCACTCAAGTTGTTTAGTTGATGAGGCTTTTCACTATTTCTTGAAATGTCCCTGCTTAAAAAGTTTGCTGCTGGAGTGTTATACTACTGAGCAGCTCTCAAAGAATCACAAGGAGACTGTAATTTGTTAGATTGAGGTAGAACACTATACAGTCCCTCATCTGCACTGCTTCTGTTTCCCAAACACATGCCTAGATTCCCAGAAACACCTATTGTGGACCAGCCCCCACGAGTCTGATGTTCGCCAGGAAACCAGTTCTGACCCAAGAAACTACTGCCCTTTAAGGGAGGCCGGAACGAGGCTGATATATGGATAGGATCAATAGCTGCCCAATCCTGCATGTCAACTGGCAATAACTGTTCTTGGCTTGGATTAGGGTATCTCCCACCATTGGAATACAAGTTCTTTCAGATGATCTGATGCATGCCAAAATCTTTGGCTCTCATTTGTTCCATCATCTGCAGCTGTTGCTCCCGGAAATGCCCAGGATGATGATGATAATTTTCTAGCGATCCATTGCTTGCTCCCGGTAGATGTAACCCTGGTTGTTGTTTGTGCTCGTGTGAGTAAGATGATGACATTCCTTGCCCCTTGAGAAAGGGCTGAAGTTCACTCGGATTTTGACTTGTGCATGAAGCAAAGAACGAACCGTTGTCGTTAATGTTAAAAGACGAACTCATAATATTAGATGTCCTGGGTAACAATAGATGTCCCGCATCCTGTGGGAGTATTTCAGTTTCCAAATCAAACATACAGGATTGGCCGCTCTTCAAGTGTTTGTTTTTGTCCAAGTGAACTTGCTGATGTGCATCCACAGCTTCCAGACATTAGATGATAGTACGAATCTGACATGGTGGCCAGACATCTTTAGCAGAAGGAACGAAAACTTCCTGTCCAACAGCATCCTCTTTGGGATATGTGTTTCTCAAGAACTCTGGAAGAGTTGGTGCAGAACCTTCTGGTTTTATGATGTCTTGGTCTCCCTCTTCCATATTAATGGGGGTGATCTCATGGTGACCGTTAAGCGGACTTCTCTGATGTGGCTGACTATGTTCTGAGTGAGGACTAGAGTCTTCAGCATAAACGTTTGAAAGAACCTGTTCACTAGCATCCTTTGTCCAGAGGAAAGTAGTCCATGCCATACCTAACCATGTCCATGTTGTACCCAGGTAACATAGGTCCCAGAGGAAGTTCAACAAAGTAATTTTGTTACGTAAAACTTTTCAAACATGGGATGGGCGAACTTACAAAACACAATCGAAGGATAGGTAATTTCACATCTTACACCATGCCTTGCATCCAGACCTCTGCCTGGGTAGGACAATAATGAGAATGTAAGAAGAAAGTAACAAGATAACAATATAGGCATTAGACTCATAAATTAGACCATAAGGTCCTTATATTATGTTAATATCTCAACATTTATTTAATTTTCAGAATGATGAGAAATCTTCACCTTGCGATTTGTACAGTAAAACTTATTACAATCTATTATTTACAGTATGAGTTTCATGGATACTAAGAAATGGTGTGCGAATAACTATGTATTGACACTATTATAGTGCTCTTCTTTTTTTCCTTTCTTTCCTATATCATCAACAAAGCATTATCCCAAAAAAATTTGGTGTTGGTTGAACTCATCTGTTACTCCATGAAATTCTGTCTAAATACATGTCTTCTGTTAGTTCAAGTGTCTAAATACCATAAAAATTGATTTATAAGCATTTAAAAAATGCCTTAGATGCTAAAAATTGAAATTATTGAACTATCTAACCTTCACTTTCTAAACCCAAATATGATCGGGTCTAAGGGAAACAGGTTTCTCCATCACAACCAAGTAGAGAACCTACAATCATAGAATAAAATGCATCCACAAGTTTTCAAGTACTTCAGAAAACAAACTAGGTTCCTCTAAGAAAAACTTCATTGGTATATTCAACTTAGTTTCTTCTTCAAAATGGTTCAAAGATTATCTTCTACAGTCCATGAACCTTTTTTGTTCTTAGGTGTAGAACTGAGAGAGAACTAGCTTAGAGATTCAGGTTTCATAGCTTCAATTGGAGACATTATTCCATAGCTTGAAGATAAAGAAGGGTAAGTGCAGTAAGAGCAACCCTTGAGTCTACTTGGTTGAATCATAACTTAAACTCAAGCTGAATCGCAATTTAAATGAGTAAACTAAAGTAGATGGACCAAAAAAGTACTAAGGAGAGAATAAACACCAAACAAAAAGCACAAACTTGTTTGTAGTGAGCTTTATTGACGCCAACATATTTTGTGTCATTGTTACATAGCAGAAAACAGAAAACAAAAACCCAAAGAAGTGTTTATCAGTTAAAACAACTACAAATAGCAACAAAAAATTAAAATAAAAGAATACACTATGGAGTCCATCAAATTGAATTTCCCAACAAAGAGAAAATTGGACCAAACAACAGAAACAAAGAAGCAAATAAGTATAACTATCTAAACCCATAAAAAAGGGAAGAAACCAAGCGATACCCTTATAGTTGCTACCCTCTTGCATGCTTCATTTTCCATTTCAACACTATAGCATTAAAAAAGTTAGAAACTTCAATTGTATAAATCAAATGATTGGATTTTGGGTATGCTACTATGTAAAATGTGGTCTGAGATGTACTTTCCTTTTCTATGTTCTCTTCCCCTACAAAATAAGATGCTAATGAGCATCCACTTGGAAGCGGACAAGCAATTGGAATTCTAGAACTTTAACATGAAAATTCTAATTCCTGACATTGGAAGTTTTCTTGTCTGGCTATACGTGAAATTTGAAGGAAATTCCTAATGAATTTCAATTGGGTTGTTTGGATACTCAACATAGTTGATTTCCGCCTTATTTCCAGGTTCTAACATAGACCTCAAGAAAAAACAACGTGAGAAACAATTAGGGTAAAGAAGCCACAAAGTAGAGAAAGGTAATCCAAGACATCAATGTTTTGGTGTCAATGTTTTGTTTGAGACTTAAACCAAAATGTCTCGATGGAAAAATTTAGAAATGGCAGCATGAATCAATATTTACCAAATTATAGGTACTACCGAATAAAATCTTTTGACCCCCCTTAGCTAAAAGAGGGATGAACGTAATCCGTGAGAGTGGGTTCCAGTGGTATCAAAAGAGACTTAAAATGAATTTCATAATATCAAAACAGTCCTCAACCACATCCAAAAGACTAAGGGTTTCATGATATCTAAAACAGCCATACAATCTGGCTTTGTGGAACATACAATCTCCCTCTGTAGAAAAATTACCTGCTCTTTGGGACCAACTTGTTTGGATGCAATGCTCCTTAACTGCACAAGTTAGAACACTTGGATCAAGAAAACTAATATTTAAACTAAAAAAACATAACTCATAATGATATACGAAGTTAAAAAATCATGTAAGGTTGTGTGAAAACACCCACAACAGAAATCATTGCTGCAACATAAGGAACCTCCAAGTTTTTGAATATCCAAAGAATAAAGATGTAGTACAAGGTAGCTAAGCAGGTTTCAACATCAAGTATAGAACATATTTGGACAAATTAAATTATCAATAAATAAATGTTGAAGTTATTAAATGATTGGAATTCATATAGGTGCATTTAAAGGTCACTCTAATTTCAGCTAAGAACCCATTTTATAACACCATAATAAGATCAATTATGCTTAGATGAGTATCACAATTCTAAATTACAGCTTCTGATTAATGGAAAGAGAAAAGGAACCAGCATTGAAGCACATACACCAAGTCATAGTTTAGGAAATTTTATATTTTAATCAAAGCCTAACAACTAGATGATCACAACTATCAACAAATTGTATCCTTTCAAACGATAGAGATAAAGAATAAAAACCCCTGAATTTTCATATTCAGATGACCTAATAAGAAGCTGCTGCCAATACCAACCAAAACAACATCCTTCAATGACTTGAAAATTTTCCTTACTACTATTTCATTTGTACATGTTAATAAAAAATATATCTTTAAAATAGTACTAATAAATTATTATTACTTGATCTCCATATAAGAAAATCTGGACAATGAATCGAAATTCTAAAATAGTAGTTTACATTGGACAAACAATTGCAAAGTCAAAAATTCAACTCAATCAAGAATTGAGTTCACATTGGATGGTTCTGCCAAAATATCAAAAGTCAGAAACTCAATTTTGATCAAGAACCTCATAGAAATGGAAGAGATGCGAAGGTTAATAGAAACAATACCTTGCAAAGCTCAGACCAGCTGAACCATGTTCAGATCAAGCCAATTACATCTCAATTTTCTAAAAGACTCAGATCAAGCCCAAACAACTAGAAATGTTGAATTTTCATATATAAACCACAGAAAATGAGAATAAAAGGAAGAATGCTTGAAATTAGGATCATACATCGAAAATCAATAGAAATCCTTTCTAGAGCTTGAATTTTGTAAAAACATTACTAAAATTCTACTCATATTCAGCTTTCCCCGCCAATGATCGAGCAAGAACAACAACTGGAACTTGAAATTCAATAGAAGCCATTGAATTTTTTTTATCTAAAAAAAAAAAACTGAATAAACATTTTCACAATTACAGAACCATACCTAGTGGATTGTTATAAATCGTCAAATAGAAATTGAAATCTAAAAGCGAAACTAGTCCAAAAAAAGCTCAAAAGCTCTGCAGCGAAGCCCTAAAATAGTTCCCTCTGCATTAATGCATTGGGACAGATAGAGAATACCTTTACTGGTCTGGTTTGCTAGCTGGTTTCATTCTCTAAATCCAGATGAAGATGGAGCTCTCTTAGGGTTTAAAAACCAAATATCAGAAGCGAGCTTTGAAATCAAAGATAAGTGACGAGTAAGGTTTCGAAATGAATTTACAAGGGAAGATCTGGATAAATTGAAACTGAGAGAAATCGAGTTACATATGAAGCTTTGGAGAAGTCGAGCATGAGAGAAACTAATTTACAAACCAAGCTTTGGAGAAATCCTTGTTGAGGATTTTGACATTTGAAATCGATTTACAAACGAAGATGGGTTCGTTCCATCTGTAAAGTTCCTATTCGAATGAGAGACCTAAAAGGTATCTCTCGGGTTTAAGTGACAGAGAGAAACGATTTCAGCAGAAAAACGGTTTAAAGCCGTTTTAAATTAGAAAGGGCTAAACGCCGTTTCAAAATATGGTTCCTAATTACTTATTTTCTTGTAGTGGGAGTAGTACTATCTTAGGACGAGTCTAAGGTTATTGTTATTGGATGGCTAATAATAAATAGTACATAGTGAATTCTAAGATTATTATTATTATTGTTATTTCTATTTATTAACATATTAAGATTTTCATTAAAATAGATGATAAATATACAATGGAAGAAATGGGGAAATTTGAGATACTTTTTATCTTGTATAGCATTTCCCATCATTGTAGTGATTACTTAAAGGGTTGTGGTTGCAATATTATACTTTTCAATTTTTAGTTTATCTCACATCCTCTGATAAGGTATATTCTAATGTCATCATGATTCCTATGGTGTGTGTGATTTGGTTGTAATTCATTGCTTTGCTTTTTGATAGTGTAATAATTCTACTGAGGATATTTAGTTGGTTTGTACCTCCATAGATCCACGAAGGACATCATAAGTTGTGTTTGTATTATTATTTCATATGTTTTTGAGTTGGTATGAGTCTTTTTTAGGACCATGGGAAATATTGATTACAACTCTTCTAGATTGCCCATTTTTATTGGTTTCGTCTTCGATGTTGTTGTTGGAGGGCTGTTGAAGATCTACTTTTGTGAAAACTCTTCCTAGATCGAAGGCGTTGTTGTTAGGGCTGCTGAAAGGTCTACATTTATGATGTTCTCTTCATCAAGTTTTTCTGTTTAGCTTCGAAGTTTTATCAAATGGATTGAAGATTCATACAATACTTCTTGGGAGCATACAGTAGCCTTTACCCTGTTTTTCTTATATACATTCTAGCTCCCTATGCTTCATGTCTTAATCAAGAAAGGAACAAAAAGTAAAAATATTAGTTATGCCTACTTCTTTTGTGTGTGTGTGTGTGTGTGTGTGTGTGTTCTTAGAGACATGAAACATATACACTATTGGCTTCTCTTTCTATTTCTCATAGATGACACCATGAATTTGATAAGGCCATTGTTATTTCATTGTCTTATACGTACGAGGATGTTTCATTATCAATGGAAGAATATTCAAAACAAGAGGATGGCGAAGAGGAAGAGGATCAAATTGAGTATGAGGATACGGATGAGGTTGAGGACTATTAGAAAGAACCCTAAGATCCAAAGTATGATTCAACAAGAACACAAGAATCTCACAAGACACAAGATATACGTGGTTGGTCAAAGCATCGACCTATGTTCACGGGTGAAAACGATGATTTCACTACATTAACCAAAGAAGAACTGGGTTACAATTTCTCTCTGCCTCTCGTATATCTCTCATACCTCTTAAGGGTTTCATCTCTTACTCTTTATATCACTACAGGAAAATAGGGCTATAGGTGAAAAATACCGTCGCAAAAGCATCTAACGACAGCCAAGGAGACCGTCGGTAGTCGTTGCTAATAGTCCCATCGCTAAATGTTATATCGACGGCCAAAACAGCAACGTCGTTAGGTATATGACTTATAGTGACAGCCGCTATTGGCCGTCGCTATAGGGTAGTCTTTTAAAAAAAAAAAAAAGTTATTCTTCAGCCGCGGTTTTGATCGTCGTTATAAAAGCTTTTGAAAAAAATAAATTTAATTTTACACCAGCTCCCTCATTTATTGTTGAATATTGGTGATACCCCTATGTTTTGAAATTGATGACTACAACCCCAACTATCAATATGAAAAGAACCAAATGCCCTCTCTATTAGAGCTCATTGTGTTACTATTACAGACTGATACAAATTCTCACAGAATCCAACTCACACACACATAATAAAATGGTCACCGGAATCCAACTCACGCACAGGCACGCGTGCACACACATACACTCCAACTCACACAATATGAGGGATATAAGCCCTTCACCCTCTCTCTATCTCTCAGCTTTCCATCTCAATATCAATCAACTTAAAAGAAATAGAAGGGAAAAAAATATTAAAAAAACTCTGCATTCAAGTTGACCTCTTCAAGAAAATCATGCTTCAGATTCAGAGTCAGAGGAGTTCAAACCAGAGGAAGTATCATCACAACTACTCACATAGGAGTTGGGCAACAACAGAAGTTTCTGTTGTCGAATCCCTCAGCACGTATTCAAGGACGGCTTCAATTTCATGTACTGCACAAGAAAACAAACATGGCCAATATAAGTAAAAATATGCAACACAGTGTATATACGATTAACCAAACAACTTCAACTAAATCAAATGGAAAACACCGAGTGATGTGGATTCAGTACCTCCTTGTAGAACTCATTGATCTCTCCTCCTCTGTCAGACATTCCACTTCAGAATTTTCCTTCCACCCAAGTAAACGAAGCAATGCAACCTCCTTCTCATCCGAATCAACAACTTCAAAGCCATTTAAGTGCTTCTCTCCATTGCTATGGCATTTCTGAGACTCTTGACAGGCATCACCATTACTGGCAATGTTAACTGCAGTCTCAGTTGACCAATCCAGACAAGAGGGATCTGACAAAGGAGATTCACAACTCTGAGGGCTAACAGGAACAGTAGCAACCTTTGTGATCGATTCCCTGGACCTTTCCAAGGCAGTTGATGACAATACAGGACTTGGATCTGAGGCAGTAGAAGAAACGTTTATTGAACTTTTCTTCCTCATGAGATTGAAGAACTCATTACGGCTCTGGGTTTGAGACGTAATGGGCCTCTTCTCCATGGAAGATGTCCTGGTGGCAGCAGTAAGCTTTTGGTTGTTTGGGCTCCTAAGAGGTGGTGCAAGAAGAGCCGAAGGAGCAACTGTAAATGGATTATTTGCTACTCTGCCACCGGCATTTGTTGGACTCGAACCGTCCTTGGAAGTAGGTGAGATGCCATTATTCTCTCGTGTAGCTTTGAGGACCTGAAGCTTTCCAATGTGGAATGATTTTGTAACATCAGATCTGGCAGCTCCGCCATGATTAACGAGTTGTGATGATGATGATAGCTGTTGGTTCCCAATCTTGGAAGCCAGACTCATCTCACTTTTGGATGTTACTTTGGGTTTTGATTTATCTGAATTCAAGACCTGAAAAAGAAATTAGATGGTGTTTATCCATTTTGACAATATTGTATTTATCAGCCTAAAACAAGAAATAGATACGGTTTTTGACAAGGTAAAAAAAGGCATACCTGTTCAATTAGGACAATTAGTTTCAATGTGTGCAATAATGGTGATGGAAACGAAAAATGGTGAGTGGATCAGCCGTAAGTTCATTTCTTTTTTGCACTAACTATTAATAGAGTTACACACAAAATAAAATGAAATAAAACAGAAGTTATTGATGGCTTTACTCCTCAAATTCTATAAGCAGATGATGCCATGTTTCTTGATGAAACTAGAGATGAAGTAAATGCAAATCTGGACTCTGAAGGGACAACATATAAAATAAAGATTTTAAGATGGGAGAGTACAAAATATAACTAGTGCAACTTTGACAATGACACTCAAAAGGAAGATATGTTAGCCAAGATCAACAGGAATGGAATACCCCAAAGCCACCACTTCGATCATTAGGTTCAATGAGCGATAAAGAAGGAGAGATTGGTAAAGATGTTAGCCACAAAATTAGTGTTAGGTGACTAAAGTGAAGACATCCTATAAGATGTTAGCCTCAAGGGCACTGATCTACCCCTGAAATATCCATAAAGGAAGACGGCATTACGGATTTATAGTATCATACTTATAGTGGTGATTCATTCAAGACTTACAAGTAAATATAGAATATTTCAGTATTGTGGTTACTTGTTTAGCTCCTATAAGTAGATATAGAATATTTCAGTATTTTGGTTACTTGTTTAACTCACAAAATGGAAAATAAGAATAAGAAGAAGAAAAAAATCTTGCCTCTAGAGCAGCAGATGCTCCATTCCTTTCCATTTGAATCTTACTTTCCGCTCTCGAAGCAGTCCAATAGAATTAACGAGCGTTGCTTCCATTTGTTTGAGTAGGACCGGATCATTAACAGTTTCAGGATTAGTCCAATGGCTGCAAGTATTTTACCAATCACAATTATAACCAAAATACTGAAGTGAAAGAAGTGCAACCCAAAAAAAGGGCCTCTATGCTACCATATCCTTCGAGCAAAGGCTAACAAAGGACAAATATCAAGATAAAACATTTTCGGATTCGAAACACGTTGAATTGCACACGAAAAAGAATGAAAGAAATACTGACTTATACAGATGAAGATCATGTCTATAAATGTCCATTGTAATTTTTGGCATCTCTATTGATTCAGGATCCTCACACAGGAACCCTCTTGCTTCTGTACCTATCTAAGAACTGCATAAAGAGAAACAAGCAAATCCCAATTTAGAGAGGGTATAGGCTTCATTATGAATTTGATGGACACTGCTGTGGACTAAAAGCTGTCAATGTATTGGATTAGATAAAAAGTCTAATCTGTTCCAATATGATAACTACAGAACGGTGTCCCATTCCTATTGCAAGATACATTCATAGTGACAAAAATCTTTACACAGTAGGACACATTAAAAACAAAAAGAAGCATAAAGAGAGAAAAAAAATAGAAAATATGGAGTCGTGGACGACAACATCCTTGCAATTTCTGTTTGTTTGAGTATCACTATAGTTGATAGAAAGAAAGTTTACATTTCTTATTAAGATTAAGATAAGAGATGTTAACACCACCAAAAAATTGGATTAACTAGAAGCACTAAACAAGAAGCTCACTTCTTCTTTTTTTATAGCTTTTAAGACCAGAACTAAGAAAACATAACTGACACAAAAAGAGTTGGCTAAGATTGTTTTAGATCATTATACGATTTAAGAATGTACTGGCCGATACAAACAATTATTTGAATCCTCCTATGCAAAACCTATCTAAGATCAAATTTTCAATGAATGTTCGGTTTGTCTTGAAATGTTCTGGAAATGTCCCAGAATGTTTCAATAGAAACATTCCAAGACAAACCAAAACATAATGAAACCAAATCAAAAGTGAGGATCACTTTCTTTGTGACCCTCCTAATTATAGTTTCCAACCGAAATTGAACCATGAATTCTATGAGTAACATGTCAATAACAATGCCTGAGCGAACAAAACAATATGCAAGTTAACTAGAAGAGGCTTTATGGTAGAGGAATAAAAATAAAGGCTAGAAGTCGGAATATATTAAGAGCAATGTAAGCATGGTCTCACATAGTTCCAGCAATTCTGTCTATGAACTATGACCACACGAGTTTATACGACCCTTGTTTATGTAAATAAAACAAACGTTGGCATTTAAATCCATTGTAGTATTTTTCAATTCCTAGAGGTACAGAGGTACTTTCAATTCCCATCATGTAGGTCACCAATTTATATTGTTTTCTAGTTTTCATTATGTTTTCTTTGCAAAAAATCCAGCTTAAATTGGTTTGCTGGACTTGAAAATTTATTGTCATGTATACAACATCTAATTGATTATTCAACTATGAAAGACACTAAATATGTAACTCAAAAGATAAAAAGGCCCGAAACAAATTGGAATGTGTAGAAGGATAAAAGTAAAATACTATAGAAGTTGGGTTCAAACATAAACAAATGAGTCCACAAGAATGCTGGACAAGGATCTTTCAGCATTAACAAAATTTGTTAAAAAATGAAAAAAAAAAAATAAAAAATCTACAGAGACATATTGCTTGATGATGTTCAATAAATTAAATCCAATACCTCTTTAGGATCTCCTAACATCGAGACAATGGCAGTATCAATAGCATCTTGATTTTCCAATCTTGAAGCTCTAGCAGCCATCAGTACAACCATATCCTTGACAACACCTTTTGCAAAAACCTGTGGCAACATAATAATTTCTTGCAAATCCAACCAGAAACTTCACTCTAAACTCAAATACATGTTCGAACTCTTCGAATTCGTAATCGAGAACACAGATTCAGGCACAAGGACAATAATGTCATCAATTTAATTGGTTTGATAGAAAAAAATCAATATCTGAGTTCAAATTCAACTGGAAAAGGTACAAATCATGAAGAAATCCAATCATTAAAGCTCAATTAAGTGTGACAGAGGTAGGTTTTGAATGCAGAATCACATACCTAGAAGAGAAATTTCTGCTATTTTGAGATCTAAATGATTTGTTGAATCCATCCCTCTAACTTAGATTGTTGTCGAAAATCACACAACGTGAGTCAAAAATCGAAACCCTAATGTAATTTAATTAGGGTTTGAGACTGTGGCAATGGCGGCGAAGATTCTCAGGTCACTGATCGAGAAACGAAAGAGAAATTGAAGAAAATCCAAAATGAACATACAAAAATACAGAGAAGAATCACAGAAAAAATAAAATAAAAAATTCTTACCCAATTTGCAGGATTTTTTGGCGATGGTGGCAGCAAACACTTCGAACCTCGAAGAGAGAGAGAGAGACAGAGAGAGTTATAAAAAAAATGAGAGAGAGGCGATGGTCGCAGCAAAAAGACTCTTCGAACCTCAAACGAGAGAATACCATAGCGACGGATGAGTTAATAAGTTGTCAGTAGCTACTCTACTGCGACGGCTAGGGGCTGATTGTCGCTAATTTTCGTTGCTATACGTCTAATTTCCTGTAGTGTATACTTAGGATTACAAAGAGATTAAATGGGTCGGGTCCAAAAACCAAACCGAATGGGCCCAATATTTTACCTGGGGGCTTCGCCCCCGAATCCCCAGTAAAGGTGGGGAAACCCCACACATTTCCAATTAAATGGGCCATACGGGTCATTAACAGATCATCAAAAGATCCAAGTTGAATCCACGACAACTTTCCATATACAAGAATAGAAGTCATAACCCAACAAAGACGAGGATGGACAGAAATTTCAAATTGAATCTTAGACTGATTGACGGTATGATTTCTGTAAATGTGTTATGTCGTCTTTAATTACATTTGAAGGTAAGATAATCGATTTAATTCATATTACTCTTAAGTAGCTGGAAGGGAGAAGGTTCAATTGAGTAAGCCTTCAACCAATCAGGATATTGTTTCTCATCTTGAAAATATGGGATTTAAATATATTCATTGTAAAAAAAAACTGCTATTAACACTTCCAATGCACAGGGGTAGACAAGGCAACGAATTGGGTGTTCTCTCACATGGAAGATATAACAGCTAGCTATGACGCATTTGAGCATCTTGTGTTGCTTTCATTTGAGAGGCAATTTTTGGTTCCAAAAGAGTGATGGATTACATGTATTTTTTTATATATGTATTTTCAGATACAGATGAGGGATGAAATGATGACCAGACATCATTTGTTGACCAATCAAAACTTGACACTTTGATTTCCTTTGGATTTCAAGAAGAGCTTGCTTGGTCTGCATTGGTTGAGTCGGTAAGATTTTTATACCCTTAAAGCTTCTTTTATTCTCAATGCTTGAATTTAATCAACTCCTTTATTCTTATTAAATTCATTACAGCGAGGAAATGTTGAGTCAGCAGTAGAATGGATATTTAACAACTCGGTGGGCATGTCTGATCCATGAGACATGGTCACTACACCAATCACTGTGAATAGTGTTCCTGACAAACCATTACCTGTTGCTATACCAATCAGTGTGAATCGTGCTCCTAAAAAACCATTACCCGATGCTACACCAATCAATGTGAATCATGCTCCTGACATAACATTACCTGACGGTAGAGGAAGTTAGTTTCTTTCACTTTATAATAGTCACAAAGATTGTTTGAGTTCCATATTTAGTTGATTGCCTTCATTTTTCTATTATTACTCTTCATGATCATGGATTCAAAGCCTATCATATCATGCTTTCGGGCTATAAAAGTTTCCTTTGTAGATTCTATTGCTTTAGTTTTTGATAGGTCTTCCATGGATTTGTAAAAGACATCATCTAGTGCTAAAAAGAAATGAAGCAAATAATCCAAGTTCCATGATTAGAATTTAGATTTCTTGGTTGATTTATTACCAATTCGAATACACATTTTGTTTGAGTTTCTTTATTCGTTCCCATGCTGGCAGACTTTTCATAAATAAGGTCAATCACAACTCTTAACAGATTTCTCATTTTCTCCTTTTTGCAGACTACAAGCTTATGGGACTGATGAGCCATATTGGTAAATCTGCCCAATGTGGACAATATGTGGCTCATGTGTATAAAGATGGGAGATGGGTGATTTTCAATGATGAAAAGGATGGGATCTCCATAAATCCCCCCAAAGACACAGGTTACTTATATTTCTTCAAGAGATACATCGGTTAAAAAAGTGCAGTTGGTGATTGTAGTTGGTCCTTTGTAGAATGGCTGTCTGTTTCCATTGCTCGTCCTCATTGTTGTGCTTTCTTAATTAGAATTCTTTAATAGTAATTTTCTATATTATTTTTTTTTCTGTTGCAAAATTTTTGATTCTTGTAATTGATCGGTTGTAAAGCTTGCAATAGAGATGCAGAGATTAAGATGTGAATTAAGACTTTGGGCAAGTCGAATTCGTTCCACAGGGACAATGAAGATTCAAAGATTCATACGGTTAGAAGTCCAAAACAGAATTGGAAAACAGATTTTTCTTGAAAACAAAACAGATTTGTTGCATAAATGAAATGGAAATTAACTTGCAATTTGAAATAAAAACAGAAAGTAGAGATTGAAGATAAAAGAAAGGAGGTTTAGAGAAATCAAATCAGCTTTTGCAAACTATCCATAATGTAGATCAATTCCAAGAATATCTCAATCCATGTAGCAAGTCATTGCTCATGGATCGGAAGGTGGAGCGGTTTAATTATTAAAGGTAACCAAGAGACATTCATGAAAATTCAGATTTAATTGAGATTGCCTAGCTTATATTCAGATTCTTCACAAAGCATAGCCGTTCTTGAGCTTATCTAAGTAATGGCTATCAAGTTTGAATCAAAAATATAAGTAGATCATCTAATCAAAGTAGAATTTCTAGAATAGTAAACATGTAAGCAAAATAAGGAATTAAAACTACATTAGAGGGATAAACTTGCTTCGGCATCATTGATCTCTCTAAAGAGGATCTAGCCGATCATCGCAAGGATCATATTGCAACAATACTAAAAAGCAAAGAGAAGATGGGAGAAGAAGATGAAGATGCAACTTGATTCCTTCTTGAATGGATCTCTCAAAAGAGTTACAATAGAGCCAATGGCTTACTCTTGATGTTCTCACTACACTCAAGATCTCACCAAAAGGAAAAATTACAGAAAATTAAAAGAAGAAAAAATCAAAACTTATCGAACAAGAGAAGAAGAGAAGAGCCCCCAATTTATAACATTTGTATTCGGGTAATCGGGTCAACTTTTCGGATGATTTGCTTCGAACTACCCAATCAGTTACAACCACCGAAGCTTCTAGAAGCTTCTGTAAAAATCTCGAGGATAAATTCCTCGAAATGACCGCGGCGCGGTCATGCCTAGCCGCGGCGCGGTGACGTGGCGCCCAAATCGACCGAGATTTTTCTGGAAACTTCCCTTCGACTCGTGTATTGTAACCGTAATTGTTTCGCGATTTGTTGGCTTCCACGTGCGCTACAATTAACACTAATATATCATTAGCTTTATTAATTTGGATAAATAAAATAATTTTGCAATTATTTAAAGGAACTAACATTTATACAATGGTAATCTTAATGCAATTACGGTCCCAAAATCGAATAATTGGGACCTTATCACACCCCCAAACCTCAATTTTGCTAGTCCCGAGCAAAACTTAAATGTAAACAACTCCTCTTTCGTGAGGTTCCCGACTGCATTTAGCTTATGCAGTAAGCCCTTAAACCCCTAGGTTACCCCTAGTGGACGAGTTTGACTCGTGAGGGTTTGCAGTGAATATACCCACAAAATTCTAACATTTTGAAAGATAACAACTTCAAAATTATTGCATATAGTGCCATCACACCAATTTTCAGAATCCAGTCAAAGGTCTATTTGAGTAAAAATTCTTTTTATTCCTCATTTTCAGAAATATCTTGAGTGTGTGCACAAATTTTTCTGATTGTAACATAAATTTTTCGGAACAAGGTTTCCCTTCTTAACTACTAAAATGTATGGGTCTGCCTAAATTCTAACTCGAAACTAAGAGCCTCCTGTCTGGGATTGTGAGAAGTATGGATGTTCACTTTAATACCTCTAAGGGGCTTTATCTGTGATATTCCAGTGTACTCACATTTTTACCATCGACGGCTTTCACCCTACTGAACTATTTTGGTCCCATTGGACTCTTTTTACAATTTGCACTTTTTCAGTTCTAACCTTCACATCTTTCTGCTTTTCTTTTCAACCTTTTTCACGCTTTATCATTTTTCTGATATTCTTTTTTCAAAAGCAGGTAGCCCTTTTCAAGGTACCCAGTCTAATCATATGGTTGCTGTCTCGAAAAATATCAACTACAGTTCTGTTTTTCTTCTATTCAGCCAACCAAAGGACAAGGAGGTCAAAGTTCATTATTTTTCAAGCTTTCCCTCTCATTCTAGACAGTGAAGAAGACAACTCTTAATCCAAAATAACTTTTTCACTACAATCAGAAGTGACGTGAATTTTGTTTTTCAAAATATCTTGTTTTTGAGGAATAAGAATTTATAAACAAATTGGACATGAGCCTGCTTTAAAAATTCATATGATGACAGTACATATAAACATTTTGATGAAGGTATTTTTGAAAAATGTACCGAAAACAATGTACAGAAATTGAAAAATTGAAATGTGCTATCCCACACCCCCAAACCTAAATGTAGCATTGTCCTCAATGATTAAAGAGTAGAGGTTTAGAATACACCTGAAAACGGATTTCATTACATCGCAGAAGTTGTGGGTACAACCAAAAGAAATGTTCCGCATAAGATGTAGAAGCGAAGAAGCACGCCACATAAAGTTCAAGCAATAGAAAGTATGCCAAAATAAGTGGTCCGAATTTTTTTTTTTTTTTTTTTTTTTTTTTTTTTTTTGAAGATGAGTAAATGTGGAAAAAATTGACAGAATATGCACAAAAATCAAGGGTTGCCTCCCGAAATAGCGCTAAGTTTAATGTCTTCAGCCAGACATGGAATTGGAGCTAATCCTGGTACACAGGATTGCTCAAAAATGAATCTTTTTCTGATGAATGAGGAAGAGTCTGAAATGGCTTCAGCCGTTGGCCATTGACTTGAAAAATATTTCCATTGGCTGGATTGAGTACCTCGATGTTTCCATGAGGGTGAATATTGTGAATCAAAAATGGTCCAGTCCAACGGGACTTTAATTTCCCTGGAAATAAATGAAGGCGAGAGTTATATAGGAGCACTTTTTGGCCTACGTGGAAAGATTTTCTCTGAATATGCTTATCATGCCAGATTTTCGTTCGATCTTTGTAAAGTTTTGCGCTATCATAAGCATCATTCCTTAATTCTTCCAACTCAGTGAGTTGGAGTTTTCTAAGCTCGCCGGCCTTCGCTAGATCAAAATTTAAATGTTTGATCGCCCAATAAGCTCGATGCTCAAGTTCGACTGGCAAATGACAAGCTCTACCAAAGATTAACCGATAAGGGGACATTCCTATTGGAGTTTTGAACGCTGTTCTGTAAGCCCACAAGGCATCTGATAATCGTAAGGACCAATCTTTACGAGTCGGATTGACGGTTTTTTCAAGAATGGTTTTGATCTCACGATTAGAAATTTCGACCTGCCCACTGGTTTGTGGGTGATACGGAGTAGCTACCTTATGAGTGATTGAATATTTGCGCATCAAGCTTTCGAAAACTCGGTTACAGAAATGTTTCCCTCCATCACTAATGATAGCACGAGGGGTACCAAATCGAGCAAACACAGTATTTTTTAGAAATTGAACAACAACCTTATGATCATTCGTTCGACAAGCTGTGGCTTCAACCCATTTTGACACGTAGTCGACTGCGACTAAAATGTATTGGAATCCGTGTGAAATGGGGAAGGGACCCATGAAGTCAATGCCCCAAACATCGAAGATTTCGATGATCAAAATTGGTTGTTGGGGCATCTCATTTCTTCGACTGATTTTTCCTAGACGTTGACATCTATCACAAGATTTAGCAAAGAGATGAGCGTCACGAAAGATTGTGGGCCAATAAAAACCACATTGTAAGATTTTAGCTGCCGTTTTCTTTCCTCCAAAATGTCCACCACAAGCATGATTGTGGCAAAACTCGAGAATCCCACTCTGTTCTTTCTCATCAATACACCGACGAATTATCTGGTCTGGACAGTATTTGAATAAATACGGATCATCCCAGAAGAACCATTTGGCTTGGGCGAGGAAGCGCAGGCGATTTTGTTTACTCCAAGAGGTTGGAGTTTGACCTGTCACCAGGTAGTTGACAATGTCAGCGTACCAAGGTGTGTCAGAAATAGAAACTGCCATGATTTGCTCGTCAGGAAAATTTTCAGAAATTGGAAGAGAGTCAAAGAGAGTTTCAACTACTAGCCTAGATAGGTGGTCTGCAACCACATTCTCTCGCATCCCTTTTTGTCTCGAATTTCGAGATCAAACTCTTGAAGAAGAAGGATCCATCGTATCAACCTCGTTTTGCATCCTTCTTGGCAAGAAGGTATTTCAGCGCTGCGTGGTCAGTGAAAATGACTACTTTGGACCCTATAAGATAGGAACGGAATTTATCTAAGGCAAAAACTACTGCTAGTAGTTCTTTTTCCGTGGTGGAATAATTGAGCTGGGCATCATTAAGCGTCTTGCTGGCATACTGGATGACATGGGGGAGTTTGTCAACTCGTTGCCCCAATACAGCACCTATAGCGTAATCGGATGCATCACACATCACCTCAAATGGGAGATCCCAATTGGGTGGTTGGATAATAGGTGCTGAGGTCAACTCAGTTTTTAGTTTCTCAAAGGCGGATAAGCAAGTGGTAGAAAACTCGAAAGAAATGTCTTTGGCTAACAAATCACACAGGGGTTTTGAAATTTTTCCGAAGTCTTTGATGAACCTTCTGTAAAACCCTGCGTGCCCTAGGAACGAACGAACTTCTTTCACAGTTTTAGGTGGAGGGAGATTTGCGATGAGATCGACTTTGGCTTTATCTACCTCAATTCCTTTGTGGGAAATAATGTGTCCTAGAACTATCCCAGAAGTGACCATGAAGTGGCACTTCTCCCAATTTAGCACGAGGTGCTTCTCTCGACATCTTTTCAAAACTAACTTCAAATGATCCAAACAGTCATCAAAACTCGACCCAAATACAGAAAAATCGTCCATGAAGACTTCAAGAAAGTCTTCGACCATATCAGAAAATATACTCAACATGCACCTTTGAAAGGTGGCAGGAGCATTACATAGCCCAAAGGGCATACGTCGATAGGCGAAGGTTCCAAATGGACAGGTAAACGTTGTCTTTTCTTGGTCCTCTGGGGCTATTGGGATCTGGTTGTATCCCGAATATCCGTCAAGAAAACAGTAATAAGCATGACCAGCTAAACGTTCAAGCATCTGATCGATGAATGGAAGAGGGAAGTGATCCTTACGTGTCATCGTATTCAGTTTTCGGCAGTCTATACACACTCTCCATCCGGTTTGGACTCGAGTAGGTATGAGTTCATTATCCTGATTTGTCACAACTGTGACACCTGACTTTTTAGGGACAACCTGAACTGGACTAACCCATTTACTATCCGAGATGGGTTATATAATACCCGCATCTAAAAGTTTGATGACTTCTTTTCGGACGACCTCTTGTAACACCGGATTGAGTCGCCTCTGTGGTTCTCGATGGTTTGAAATTTTCCTCAAGATGAATTTGATGCATGACCACAGAAGGACTGATGCCTTTGATATCAGCTATGGTCCATCCAATAGCTTCTCGATTTTCGCGCAGAACATCAAGTAACCGATTTTCTTGTGATTTTTCTAGAGTAGGGGAGATAATGACAGGAAAAGTTTCAGCATTACCCAAAAATGCGTATTTCAGCGTATCAGGCAATTGCTTTAACTCAAGCTTTGGAATTTCTTCCACTATTGGGGATGACGAGAGAGAGGACAGACTCTGAATTTTTGGCTGCCAATCCATCATAGGGACAGATTCAAGAAGAGAGTTTACCTCCGTGATGGATTTCTCAGTATCGAACTCAAGGCTGAATTGGCCAAAATACTCTTCTAGCGGATCCTTGTTCTCCACTTCCTCAAAAGTGCTACTGACCAGGGTGTCGATCATGTTGACTTCTTCCAAATCATCCATGTCAGTAGATTGAAACTTATTTTGGAAGACATTCATTTTAACCTTCATGTCCCCAAATGATAGGGTCATGATACCATTGCGACACTTGATGACTGCATCAGAAGTGGCTAAGAAAGGTCTTCCTAAGATGACTGGCACATGAGAATTTGGGTAATGACAGGTTCAGTGTCAAGAACTACGAAGTCGGCAGGAAAGTAGAAATCCTTCACCTTGATAATCACATCCTCCACTATTCCCTTGGAAATCTTCACCGATCTATCTGCTAGACTTAGAGTGATATCCGTAGGTTTAAGTTCACCTAAACCTAATTGCTGGTAGACTGAGAAAGGAAGAAGATTCACACTAGTCCCAAGATCTAATAGACATTTCTCAATCATCGTTTCTCCAATGTGCACAGAAATTGTAGGACAGCCTGGGTCCTTGAATTTAGGAACAATTGTCTGCTGAATCAGACAGGAAGACTGGGCTGTCATCATAGCCTCTCTTGGCACAGGAGTTTTTCGCTTCACTGTGGTGAGATCTTTGAGAAACTTGGCATATGAGGGAATTTGACGAATTGCGTCAAGGAAGGGAATATTTATTTGAACATTTTTGAATACTTCTAGAATTCCTTCCAATTGTTTTCCCTTTTTGTTGTCTAGAAGTCTATGAGGGAACGGAGCTTTGGGAATGATTACTCGACTTTCGAAAGGAGGAGGTGTTTCCTTAGACTGGTCTTCTTTTTCTGTGGAAGGTGCACTAGAGGTTGTTTCTTTGGATAGAACCTCCTCAGGCATTTCAACTTTATTGTCCACCAATTTACCAGATCGTAAGGTGTGGACGGCTTGGATAGAATTAGAGGGACCTGCCTGACTATTGATTTCATACTGTCCTCTTGGAACAGTTCCTGCTGGATTAGGCACAGTTTGACTGGGAAACTGGCCTTTGTTTTTCTCTCCTATGGATGAAGCTAACTGACCCATCTGAACCTCTAAATTTTTGATTGCTTGCGCAGTGACCTGGTTGGTCTGAGACTGGTTCTGGGTAGTTTGGATTTGTTGATGTATGAGTTGTTGTTGTTGCTTTAAGATCTCAGCCATCATTGATTCCAATGCTGAGTTTGGTTGAGCAACAGGAGGAGAGTAATTGGTCATAGGGTCGACAACGATCGCCCGTTGATCAGAATTTTGAGGTGAAGAATAAGATGGCTGCGGAACCAAAGATAGGTTCGCACTGGCATGAGTTTGACGATTGAAATTTTTCTGAAACCCTGGAGGACCTCCTGATTGGATAGGTTCACTTTGTCGATATGAAAAATTGGGGTGAAACCTATTATCGGGATGGTATGTCTGACTATAGGAGTTAGGAGTAGGTTTCCTATACGTGCTGTAATTTCCAACAGCATTGGCTTGCTCTGACTGTGAGAGAGTCAAGGTGGGACAATTCTCCGTAGAATGATTGAAATTCTCACACAGCTGACATGATGAAAATGTCTCTGTGGCAACTTGTAGGATTGGAGTGGCTTCTTGAAAGTTGGTTTTGACACTGAAAGCGTCAAACTTTTTGTTGAGACTTTGTAAGCTACTCACAAGGCTATTCATGACACTCTTAAGTTCAGGATCAGACTTAACCTCATACATGCCCGGCTTCTTGACTCCTAAATCTCCTCTATCGAAATCCCCTATGTTTGTGCTCCAATTTCGAGCATTCTCAGCCAATTCGACTAAGAATTCATAAGCTTGATTAGGAGTTTGATTCATGAATTTACCCTGATGCATAGACTCGAGAAGAATACGCTGGGCTGTTGGGAGACCTCGGTAAAAGAAATTAACTAATTGGGCTTTGTCTATCCCATGATGTGGACACTTAACAAGAAGGTCATTGAACCTTTCCCAAGTCTGGGAGAATTCTTCATCCGGTCTTCCCTTGAAGTTCCGAATGGCATTTTTGAATTGTTCCGTCTTCGCCATAGGGAAGAATTTGGCCATGAATTTTCTCGACAACTCATCCCATGTAGTGATAGAGTTGGAGGACAAAGAGTTTAACCAAGCCGCAGCATGGTCTTCGAGAGAGAGCGGGAATAACCTAAGCTTGACATTCTCATCGTCGAGGTGACCATTTTTGAATGTCTGGCATAAGGTCAAGAATTTATTGAGGTGATTGTACGGTTGTTCACTCTCGTAACCGTGGAATTTGGGCAGCATATTGATGGTGGCTGCCCGAATTTCAAATTGTGCCACGTTAGCAGCAGGTAAAATTATACATGATGGAGGGTTGGCAGTAATAGGTGCGAACAACTCATTGAGCGTTCGTTGATCCTCATGGATGTGATGAGGTGGAAGTGGATGTGGATCCATTTCTGGGACTGGTGGAGTGAGAACGGTGTTGCCTTCTCTTCTAACCTTAGGTAGAGGGTGAGACCTTGTGATCTCCGGATCAAATACAATCGGATTTTTCTGCGATCTCCTACCTAACATACACTACCAAATTGCAACACAATAGGAGGAGAATTCACACGTGAGAACTGGGTGCCTATTACTAGACAGCTCCTAACTGGTTCAAAGGATTAATCAAAGCCTCCAACCCAAATCTCTGAAATCGGAACAGCCAGTTTAATCTCCAGAGGAGAGGTGGCGCACAATGCTGAGCAAGGGCACTCTTAGATCACCTCTCGTCTTGAATAGACGTAGTCTATCCCCTGAATTCACGTAGAACTACAGGGCAAGATTGCGCTAGGCACTGTTCACGATCAAGAAGTGCAATTGGTGCAACTTTTGATTAGCTTTGCTTAATGAGCTCGATGGAACCTAGAGTCCAGTCTAATCAAATTTTAATTAATTAATTTGCTGTGAATTTAATTTTCCTAGAAGGGCAAGAAATCGGTAATGAACTCCGATTCTTATCTTATGGTGCCATCCTCGTAAGGGTGCCCTTGTTACTAGGTGCAATCCAATGTGTACAAATTAGTCACTCAAAAGCAATACAGAAACTCACTAGCGAGTGATGCATGAGTGTTTCGAAATTTACCTCCCGTTCTAGACGGGGGATGATCGAGTTGAGTCGACTCGGGCCACCAACACCAAACTTGGTGTACGAACCCGAGGGGCTGAGATAGTTTCGTCCCACTATCGTCCGTCCCTAAATCTATTACAATCCGAGCCCTCTCGGATACTATTAAAATTTAATACAAGTTCAAGTACCTAATACAAATTGTTTTCTAAGAAAAATAAAAATGCAGAAAAAAATTTGAATGTGCTGATCTTCTTGGTGATAGAACCAATTTAGTGGATAAAAATTCCACGTGTTGCCTTCCGTCGATTTCCGTCGACTTCCGTCAAGTCCTTCACCTGAACAGAACAAAATTATTCAAATCAGAATACTAAGAACAAAATTATTCAACCACCTATTTTTGAACTCACTCAAGTTTAACCTACTCTCTGTTTATTTGAATTATTTCCTTGTATTAGGAGTTATTGGAAGCAAGGGTTTGGTTTGGACTTTGGTTTCATTTTGTTTTCCAAATGAACCCATCTGCATTTTAGTTTTTCTTCCAACTTGTTTCGAGATTTTGGGGTGATGGGTTTCTCCAAGCACTACAAAAATGATAGGCTTTTAAGGCGTTTTTATTCGGCGGTTTTGTAAAGTACCAGTAATAAAACAATGCTAGGGGCGTTTTTAAAGAAAGGGCCACCACAGAGATGCAAACAACTTCATTTTGTAAAACACGCCTCCATTGGAGAACGAGAGGTGGATTATTCACGGCGGTTTCACGAAACAGCCCCAAAATACAGATACATTGGAGGCGATGTTACGAAAACCACCTGTGAAGAATGACGATTAGGGGTAGTTTCGTTGGACGCCTGTGAAGAAAACGCCTTTGAAGAAAGAAGAAACAAAACCCTAAATCGATTGATCTGATTTTAACGGCAAAAATCGATGGCGAGTTTGTGAATCGGCCTAACAAACCCTAAATCGAGGTTCCTTCTTTCAAAATGCAGTGAAGAATTGAGGCATTTTCAATTTGGCGCCTTCATGGTCTCCATTTTGACGATAAGTTCTTCGTTTCCTCTTCTCCTCTCTCCCTCTCTCCCACTTCCACTATATATCTCCGTCCCATTAGAGAATGATTCCGTTCTCACGATTTGTCAAGGTTGAAGAAGAAGAAGAAGAAGAAAGGAGGGTTTTTGTTCAAAACCCAAATCTATCAATAGTTAGAACAGGTAAGTATTTTTTTTTCCTTGCAATACAATTGGTTTTGAATGGTATTTTATTTTTATTTTTTATCATTAGGGTCCAATGCTGATTCGAATTTAATTTTTTTTTCGTCAGAATATTTGATTTACAGTATTTGATGGATCCTAGATAACCAAATCTCCTAAACTTTTGTTCTACTGCTTTCTCTACATATATCATGTAAGTATTTGCCCTTCTTCTCAAACCCTTTCTTGTTCTTTATATTTTTTTTTTAAATTTAATTTTTTTATATAATTTTTTTATTTGTTTCTGTTTAATCGTCTACTGTGAAAATATACGAAGTTTTGAGTTCTGATTTTCCCTATTTGTGTTGTTTTTGGCATAATTTGTAAGGTAGTTTGTGCTCTTTTATGAAGAAAAAGTAGAGGTGTATCCTAACATTAACATTTTTCATTTTAAGATGAGTATATTTCTTTATTGGAACATTTGTTCTTATAAGTAGGCTGTTCTGCATGCTATTTTTCCGTGGATATTGTTCTTGCTTTCCTTGCTGAAGCTGGTGTTACATTTCCCTTTCTTCCTTCTCCAATTTTTGAACTTTGTTATTTTCTTTCCATTTTTTCCTGTTTATATGGACCATGAGTTTTCCTCTACAAATATGTCGAGTACAGTTTTATTTTGGAGGTAAAACATTATCTTGGTCTCAATGGTGACATGTGGATTACTCTTTGTAATGTTTGAAGAATGTGTTTAATTGTGGTGTGATAAATAATTTAGGAAATTGGGGTGTAATAATTTAAAGTTGGGTGCCAATAGTAGCTCTCTAAAAGTATGAGTCCAACTAGCCTTACTAAGTTAGTAAGGATTTCACCCTTACTAAGGGTCCTCGGGCTCACTTTGTGGCATCTAAAAGCATAATATGATGCTCTAGGGTTAGACATGACAAGATTTTATCAATTTTGAAAAACATTCCAAAGAAAATAAATTATTTTCACCGTTGGATTTTAATTTTAAATTTGGGAATTAGGTGGAAGTTCACTACCTGTCAATTTTAAAAATGTTAAATCAAGTCCAAAAGAACATGTAATTTTTATTTTTTTTGAATCTAAAAGGTTGTGGTGTTAGAATGCTAATGTGGTATGTCATGGTGGTGGTGCTGGATGGGATGTTGCAATCTTAAGTAGGGGGTTTCTAATTGTCGGATTTGAGACCCTTATGTAAGCCATCGTTTCAGGTAATATTTTGTAAGATCTTGATCATTGTTGCTTGTGAATGTAACTGTTAGATCACATAAATTTGTCGCGTGTGAATGTGATTGTTTTTTTATTGTTTTTCTCTTGTTTGCATTGCCATTGATTATGGTTGATCCTCAACTTCCACAATAATAACCTAATCATTTTACCTAGCAAAAATAGGGTATTTTTTAATATGAAAACTCCACAATTCCTTATCTGAAACGGCCATATACTAATACTTCCCGTATTGGGCAATTAATTCCAGCACTGACTATTGCAGTATGATCATATTTCTTTCTTTAATTTCTCCCTCGATTTCATAATGGGATTTCCTTAAATTCGTTTCTTTTTGTGCCAGAACAAAAATGGGCTTGAATTGGTGCCTTAGCCAACATATTCTCATGGATAGACACCAATCCTACCATACTCATCACGCTGGTTTGGTTGATCTTGCAAAAACTCCTGAACTTGCCTGGGTATTGATAAACCATTCATGGAACTTGAGCTTGCCTGATGTGTAATTCCACTACTACACTACTAGTGCACCACACATCATTTACTTTTAGAAAGTGTTATGCTTGGGCCCACTTGACAGAGGTGGTGTTATATAGTTTCGATGGATTTGAATCATGATAATCACTACCAGGATTATGAATAACATGTTAAAATTAGAAAAGTGTTTATAGTGTTTCGCGTATGAATCACTATGAATAATTCAATGTATTCTTCCACCCTTTCTAGGAGGATGGATCATGGAAGGAACAATCAAAGGTGAAGGTAAAATGAATATTATATCGAAGTGACCTGATTTATGAACTTTTTAATCTTTATGATTGTCTGTGACATTATGAGAAAAAGCCCAAAAATCATTAATCTAGCTAACTAAATTAGTTCACATTTTCTAGTTATTCTGCATAGTTGATGACTGGTACTTGTGTCCAATTTCGAGAAACAGTCTTAAATCCTATTAGGTAACTGGCTTGCAGATTAGATGCTTTATTTTTTTCATGTCATTGTCATTATCATCACTAACAGTACCTTATCTAACTATCAAAAAAAGGAAAAAGAGAAAAAGAGAACAGTAACTTGTTTCATCTACTTGTGTTTGGCAATGGAAATCCTATTTAGGCACTCAATTCTATCAGTTATATCTTTTGCTAACAAGTTTGTATTTTATGATGTTTTTTCTGGGTACTGCTGAAAAATACTGATTTTTTGCTCATTGGGAACTGATATTGGAAACTAAAACTAATATATATATTTTGATAAGCACTTTTATAATGCAAAAATCATTAATCCATACTAAACCATTACTATTGTTATCAAGAATACCAAATTCTCATCGAAAGACATATTACTAGACTATAAACCATTTGCATTGCTTAAAATAATCAAATAATTCAATACAAGTAGAACCATTGAAGATCTCCTAGACTAATCCTATATCAATTGTAACAGAAATTCAGTGTAGGACCTTATGCTTGTTTGAATTCACTGCATCGATATGGTGGTCTCTTTGTTCCAAAATTTTGGGTAGCTTTTTTGAATTTGGAGTAACTATAGTTCAAACTATGTATATATATAAATTTTGGGTGAGGTGGCACTACGACGGTCTATGTTTCCAATTGCATTTAATATATTAAATGCAATGACTTACTACCATCTATTGGCTGAAATATCTCATGTTATAGTTCTGATAGCTCTGTTTCTTTTGGGAATTACTGATAAATTTTGCACTATTCTGATAGTTCTTGATATGGGCATACATTCCTGAGCCTTGGCTATATTCTATAGGAATCACTTACTATCCAAGCAGGTCGATGAGCTTGGTTGTCTTGTTCATTCTTTCTTATATTATTTGAGCAATGATATGCTGTTATACTTTCCTTGTTGAATCATTGTCTTTTATAAACTAAATAGAACACTTTCATTGTTGGAAAATATCTCTACAATCGAGTGATGATCAATAAATATAGTTTTGGACCTTATAAGGGTCCATCTCCCCTTGGTCAAAGCACACGAATCAACAAAAGCTCAAGTGTTCCTCAATTTAATTGGGAGATCTTTCCCTTATTAATATTTATTTGTTCATTTTAAAAGAAACTTTTTTACTTATCAAAAAAAAAATTTGTTAGTTATTCTGATATAAACATAATTCCTTCCTCACTCAAAGAGTGTCTGCTATGATACATAAAAGAAGAATTTAAGAGTATATAGTGGCTATATGGGGAGAGATATCTTTGTACTTTATCCTATTAACAACTTCTTGGATCTTCAATCCTAGTAACATAATCAATTAATTATATTCATGCCAATAGTCGATTTTTGGCCCAAGAGTTACCTTTGCTGGGAATATTTTGTCAATCCTTGTGCTTGACTAAACTGTAGGATTGAAATTTCCCATTTAGGGTATTGGGCATTTACAGCTCCGACTTATGTTATGGTTACAATAGCTTTAGCAATAAAATGAAACTACTTGTTACAATAGTTTTCATCTTTGAATCTTGGGGTTCAGTTACTTTCTAATATGCTCATACGACATACATCTATTACATTACTTGTGCCTTTGTTTCAGCATTTTCTACATATAAACAACAATGGTTATTGTCCATCGAATCTATATTTATCAAATGTTCTATATCTGTTGGATAAATAAAGATGAAATCATAGATAAGCAATCACAGACCAGCAACTTAGCCATGACGAATGCTTGCAGAAGACCTGAATTTCATCCTACATGCTTAGAAGAAGCTTATGAACATAATCGATGCCTTTGCGTGCTAAATATGCTAAGACCTTTTACTTTGGTTCTCTCACTCACCCTTAATTTCTTTCTCACCAAGTACATATACTCACAATCACATAATTAACTATCGGATTTATGTATGATTTGGCTATTAATTGACCATATTTCAGGAACATTATTAATAACCGAGGAACGTCAAAAAGCGATATGGGCTATTTATGGTAAATTGTTATAGATGTATTTGATGATTAGCAAATAGGATTGAATTGGTATATATATATATAGATGTTGCAAATAATGAATTTAAATAGTGTGGTGTAGAATGACAGATGAGCTGGTTGGCGGCCTCAATGCCATCCATATGAGCACCGTAGTTCTTGATAGATGGGAGGAGAGACTTCTAGATATCTTCAATGGACGCCCTTACGATATGTTCGATTCTACATTAACTACTATTGTCTACCAATTCCCCATAGACATCAAGGTACTAATAAAATTAATTTAATATCTTTTTTCATTATACAAAGATTACTCTAAACTGAACAAGAAGTTAAAATTTTGAGTGTTGTAGCCCGTCAAGGACATGATCGAAGGAATGCGAATGGATACAAGGAAATGTTGGTACCAGAATTTTCAAGAGCTTTCTCTCTATTGCAACTATGTGGCTGGAACGGTCGGCCTAATGAGCGTTCCTGTTATGGGAATTGCACCTGAGTCTCCAACTTCTATCCACAATTTATAAAGCTGCGTTCTATTTAGGTATCGATAATCAACTTACTAACATCCTCAGAGATGTGGGAGAAGAGTAAGTCTATATTATACATCCTATTCTATTTTGTGTTTCCTTTTTCAAAAAAAATTTCTGTAAAATTCTCCTCTTTACAGTGCTTTGAGAGGGAGAGTGTGTCTACCACAAGATGACCTTGTAGAGTTCGTTTTTATATGATTTTCTTACCAAAGAAGATTGAATATATACAAAATAGAATTATTAGTTTTATATAAAGGATTCAATGTCTCAGATTATTGATCCTGCACGTGTATCCAATATCAGAAAAGAGCACTAATTTATTATTGTTACTTTTCTTTTTTCTGGAAACTATGAAAATAATGTAAAGATTTTGTAGGATTTTATTCTAAATACATCATGTAATTGAAAGTTTGTTAACAACTGTATATTGCTTGTGTCCTATTACTTTCCTGCTACTTCCATTAATTCACTTGTTCCTTATTTTACAGAAAGAAATTTCCCAACTTACATGTGAATGTGAATGCCACATTGGAACACAATCTGGTGGGATGGACCAGGTGAGATATCTCTTTCTTCATGCTTATAGTTTTGATGGATTTCTTTTTCTACCCAAGAAGCTAGAGAGAGGAAATGATGCATGCATGCTCTCTTTTGAAATATAATACTTTTTTTTTTCATTCTAAGTTTCCAACTTCCCAAGGAGGGGAGTCTGTTAGTGGTGTATGTTGGTTTGACATTTGAATGAAACATAAATATTTGGCTTCAGGTCAATCTTTATTTTTTCTCACTGTGTTGTCGAAGGTGAATGTGTCAGCTTGCAAAGTTGGTTTAAGTATGTGAGGGTTGATACCACGACCTAGGTTCAATGCTTGCCTTCACATACTAATGACTAACCTAACCACTAAATATGCTTTGCTTACAAAAAGAAACTGTGTTGTCAAAGGTGACTACTTTTTTTATGGAACTTAGGTTATATAGGTGAGGCAAACACTTGGCTTTTTAGGTGACTACTTAGATAACCTTAAAATCTAAGTATTCACCTGTAATGTTTGGTTATAGTTAATACAAGCTTCTCGGAACATTGTGAATATGATAAGCTTACTGTTGCAAGCTTATAGTATATTACATTATCTGTATTTTATTTATGGTGCCATACATTCATATATGCATTTATAGTAAAAATATTCGTGAATGCGTAATTTGTTTTTCGATTTCGTAGATACATGCTTGGTAGATTGTAGTTTATGTTTGGTAAAATATTCATTTACAAGTTGTGGTATCTTTTTATAAACAAGTGATAAGTGACATTTGTAGTGCCAATAACAGCTCTTTTTCTTTATATAATTATAGGTTTTATTTTGGAATGAATATTTTATTATTTTTTTTTACAACATTAGAAGCGGTTTTGAACTGCCTCTAATGTTGTTTTTTTTTTAAACTAATTTGTTATTAGGGGCGGTTTTCAAATTGCCTTTAAAATATAAAAATTGCCCTTAAATAACAATATTTAGAGGCGGTTTTAAAACTACCTTAAATTATTATTAGCCTCTAAAATATAAGAACCACCCTTAAATCATATTCTTTAGAGGCGGTTTTTAAACCGCCATTAAATTATTATTATTAGTGGCGGTTTTCAAATAGCCTCTAAAAATATAAAAAATACCCTTGAATCATTATTTAGAGGCGATTTTAAAATCGCCCTTAGTCGGCCACTAAAAGGAATCAGCGACGCCACTATAGTGGGCGGTTTGATTAAATCGCCCTTAAATATATTGGAGGCGGTTTAGTCGATATTGGTGGCAGTTTAAAATCGCCTCTAAATACCTCATATTTTGTAGTGAAGACCCAAACTGAGTGACAAATTATAGAGAGAGTTGTAGAGAACAGGAGACTTTTGGTATATTTCAGCTTATTTGGTCATTTCAGTTATTTTGCTTGTGTCTTGTGATTCCTTTTCATCTAACGAATGTACGTTTGTTTTAAATTCCATTTGATTCATAATTTCAATTGATTTGTGTGGACATTGTTGACCAAAAGTGTTCTTTTGAGTTATTCTCTAACTGGGTTTTTAGGGCTTATTACACAGTTTGGGCTCTTACAGCCTTTAAGGAAGCTATATATGACTTTCCTTTTCGGGTTTTGTCGAATTGGAATGCTTTGGAGGCAGATCCTTGCAATTGGACAGGCATTTCATGTTCACTTGCTCAAGATCATGTTTTAACTCTATAAGGAATCTTTTTTGTCTATTCAGAAACCAATTTTGTAGACAGATGCCACTTTGTAAATGATGTAAAATCAGAGTAATAATATGTATTTGTAGGCTTCAAATACAAGTTACTTATGAAACAAAGTTGATTTTAGACAACTCTATACAAGATAATGAATCAGGCTAAGTATAAAATCTCAACTTAGTTTTTTTGTTGCAATTTTGGCAAGGTCACTAGTAGAAAAAAATAATACTATTTTATGCATATCTCTCTCTCTCTTTTTTTTTTTTTTGGGATGCCATAGAGTGTCCCCACATCCTTTGAAAATAGGACTAGTCCATCCTGAAAATGCCCTCGATCCACGGGGTGCACAGATCCGCTTTTGACCCTTGAGGTTTGGGAGTCGCCACCTAGTTATTATGGTCTAGGAACCAAACTGACTCTACAATGGATAAAAAAGAACTAATCTACTACAGAAATCTGAATCCGAGGATCATATTACGGGGTTGGAAGGTGTTAGGCACCAACCCCGCCTGACCAATACCGGTCTCTACTTATTCCAAATATAACTACATCGCTAATGATAAAACCTAGATTAAAAAATAATGAAAAATCTTACCTTCGATCTGCAAAAGTACTATTCCCTCAGATCTGGTGAAAATAGCTCCTTGTACCGTACTTCTTGCTTCGTTCTGTCTCCGGATCTGATTTCTGATCTCCGAGGCAAGATATCTCCTTCTTGGATCTGGATGCTTTGAATTTGTTGTTGATTTTTGGAGTATTTTTTAAAAGTTTTTAGGTATTTTTTAGGCTAAAATCGAAGTAGGGGTGTTAGGGAAGGAGTTGGGGCTCCAAAATTAGGGTTTTGGGGAGGTTGTGGAGGCTTCTTCACCTACTTTTTCTAGGATTTTTTCTTTTATCCGAAAATAAGGTGTGGGAGCTCCTATTTATAAAGTTTTTAGAAGCATTAGGGTTTGATTAGGGTTTCTTTTAGAGTTTTAATTAGGGTTTTGACTTTGGTCTCATGAGATGGACTTAGTCTTTAGGGCTTGGTTTTGACTTTAGTCTTATGAGATTGACTTGATTAGTTTAGGTTAGGATTTTGACTTTAGTCTTATGAGATTGACTTGATTAATTTAGATTAGGATTTTGATTTAGGATTTTGACTTTAGTCTTATGAGATTGACTTTAATACTTGACTTTAATATTACTTAATTGACTTTAATTTTGACTTTAGTCTTATTTGATTGACTTTAATATCTTAACTTTAGTCTTGCTTGATTGACTTTAAATTTTTGGTGAACCCCTCTCTATTATATCTTTAATTCTTTGGACCCCCAAATGGAAGGGTCTTTAAAGAAATATCTTGCGAACCATCAACAATTTTGCCTGAAAGCCTGATTGATCGATTTCTTTGTTCACATTTTAAAATTAATTTTATTAATATTTCACTTTACATTATTTAATGGTTTATTTATTAACTTCAAATATTTTAATTATTAAAATTGTGAAATTACCATTTTGCCCTCGGAGAGGATTTTTTACGTTTTAAGTCGTTTTTCCATGTTTCAGGATGTTTTGGAATCAGTTTTTCGTAAGGAATTCAATGGGAATGTTGGTTTTTGTCATTTATGAAGTTTTTTGTATGAAATGGTCGTGAACTTTATGAGGGGTATTTTCGTAATTTTGTCAAATTTTGTGAAAATTGGCGAAGTGGTTTACTTGATTTCGATTTGTTGTTTTATATGTTTGAGGGGGTTTTTCTAAGCGTAATGAAAGCTCTAAGGTTGTTTTGATGTTAGGGGTATTTTGGTAATTTGGTTATTTTTAATGATTTTTATCGTGAAGCTTCTTTTTGATTTGCAAGATGATGATTTCTATGTTTCTAGGGTCGTATTTTCCTAGTGTAGCGTGATTTCTAAGTTTTGTCAGTTCGAGATACCTCATCCGGATTTCTGAAACATATCTGGTAACAAAATAAAGTATTGGAATAGACATCCATCATTGGGAACCTTTGCAATCGGGTTGACGACTTGATTAATCAGGCGGATGCAAAAATGGGGTGTCTACACATCCGAATCCGCACACACCCATTCACCACAAAGTCGTAAATCTGCTATAATTACCCACGGGGAGAGGTGGGGGCTCGAATTTTTATGCATCTATTCTTGTTAACTTTTTTTTTAGTGTGATTATCTTGTTGTAAGTTGATTTGTGTATATGCCTTTTATGTGTTTATATCTGTACGGAAATGAATAAGTAAATACTTGTTTGAACTGGTACTATGATCTATCAATGATAATATAGTACTTTTCTCTTGGACTTGGGAATTTGCAGGAATCTTTCTAATGTATCATTGAGAGGATTCCTTGCACCAGAATTAGGCTTAGGGTATGTTTGATTGCACAAGAAAAATAAGTTGGAAAATGATATTTTTCATGTGTTTGATTTCAGTTTTACATGGAAAATGATTTTCCACCCTCCTCTAAAAGTCCTCCAAATCCTGGATTTAATTTTCCTACCGATATAGGTGAGAAAATGAAATCCACACATATTTTCCATCCCAAATTAAAGCCCTAATTCTTTATCTTCTTATTCTCCAACATTCCCAGGTGGAAGAGGAAGAGGTTCTTGAAGGTTGTTATTCTTCAAACCTAGTCTTGTGGTTATGAAAGGGTTGTTGAGATGAAGAAAATGTAGTCAACTCAGTGGAGTTTGTTTCTCGAGAGATCTAAGAAAGAGAGGTTTGGGAGTTTAAAGAGACAAAAAGGGATAACTCCTGTTAGGTTGTTAGCAGCCAAATCTAAGCTAGAAAGCAGGGTCATATCACAAATGAAAGATGGGATAGATCCATTCAAATTGCACGATCTTAGTTCTAGTCTCTTTCGTTGAAAGTTAGATGGAAAAGGGTATTTAAATGACTCTACATTTATCCCACCCAAGCCGAGTACTATAATACTTGGGCTGGACTTTTGGAACAAAGTGACCAATGACACAATTCCTTCCATAGAGTTTCTACGTAGATTAAATGTTTGAAGGTTTGAAAGGTTGCCGATGCAACTAGGTATTTTTCCACTAATTTTGTTAGTTCCCAAATGAAGGCGTTGAAGAGATGAAATCTCACAAAGAGATTCTGGGATGGGTCCTTGTAAACTGTTTTGAACAATTCTTAAGAGTTTGAGATTATCATGATTGAAGGTTGAGAATGGAAGTAACCTGTTATGTTGTTGAAACTAAGTTCTACGTATTGTAAATTTGAAAGATTTGACATCGATGTAGGTATGGATCCTTGAATCCCACGATTTGATCCATCAAAGTAGACCAATTTTGAGATATTGGAAATTGAAGGAGGGATTGATCCGACAACATTAATCGATGAGATAGAGAACGTTTGGAGATTAGGCCATGGAAGGGCAAGCATCCCAGTGAGATCCACGATGAGATTTGGATTGAAATTCACATAAAGTTTTTGTAGGTGAGGAAGGTATGGAATTTAACCTTGTAAATGAGAGCTTACGAGGTCAAGGGTTGAAAGAGAAGTGAAATTAGCTAGTTGAATTAGGAATTGTGTGTGGATGAAATTGAAATCCATTAAGAGAGAGTTTAGACTTGATAGATTCTGGAATTCAAATCTTAGGAGTTACAGAAAAATAGATCCAACTTAGGATCAATCTATCATGTCTACGCCAAGTTACAAACTCTGGATTTCTCTATAGTAGGAACAGTTTTCTCAGGACAAACTGATAGACCTTCAATGATATTCTCAAATCTATTTGCATAGATCACATTATCGATTTTTGATCTCCAAAGGACATAGTTAGATCGATCTAGTTTAACGGGAAGAGTATGTTTGTAGAACTGCGAACCTGAAGCCGGAGCAAGAGAGGAAGATTGAGAGACTCTAATTGATTTTGAGAAGGAATAAGAAGATGTCAATCCAGATGTAGAGGTCAACATAATTGAATCACTAGGAAGAGAAAAGAAAAGTGATTGGTTTCAGAAAAAATATTGAGAAAGAGAAAAAACCTTGCTCTAATACCAAGAAAACTTTTGTAAACAAATGAAATTTCTGGAAAAATACTCTTCCCTAAAACATGAGAGAGAGTTCTGAACAACTTCATTATATATAACATATTACAAGGGGATAAACTAGTTTGTTTCTCTAAAACTAATTCCATAACAAATTCTATAACAAACTTCTATAACAGAATTAGTTAATTACAATCTTCTAGAACTCCAGCTGGATCCAAGTCATCATGCTGAGCTGTCACATGCTGACTTGTCAAGTGTAGAAGCTTCTTCTAAGTTCTCATGGCTTTCACGAGATACACAAGTGCAGATGGCAGGTTGGCCAGGTCAGTTGTGTATCCCGAGTGAAAGAATCTATGGTTCTTTGCTCATGCCACGTCGGTGAGTTTCTGAGTCACCTTATCAAGTTGAGTTACAAAATCAACACTCTAAAATTAAAGTTACAATGGTCTAAAATAATTTTTTTTCTTGCATTATTACTTTAAGATAATGTTTTCGGATGCACATGGGTATGGGAGGCTTGTGATAAGGTTCCAATAATTTCATTTTGGGATCGTAATTTCACCAAAATTATCAAAAGTTTAAGTACTAATTCCCTTAAAATAATAATAAATTTTATTAAATCCCAAATTAATGTGGCTAACAATAGTTTGTTACTAATTTCAAGTGAAAAGGGTATATTCAGGAACCAACAAAAGGTGTAATATTTATTATTACAACATGCGAGCAAAGAGGAAGCATCCGGCAAAATCTCGAGGAATTTGGGCGCCACGTCACCGCGGTCATTTCGAGGAATTTGTCGTTGAGATTTTTACAGAAGCTTCTAGAAGCTTCAGTGGTTGTAACTAATTGGGTCATTCGAATCGAATTATCCGCTAAATCACCCCGATTACCCGAATACGAACATTATAAATTGGGAGGTTGATTTTAGAGAAAGGGGCTCTTCTCTTCTTCTCTTCTTCCATAATTTTTGGTTTTTCTTTCTTTTAATTCTCTGTAATTTTTCCTTTGGGTGAGATTTTGAGTGTAGTGAGAACATCAAGAGTAAGCCATTGGCTCTATTGTAACTCTTTTGAGAGATCATCAAGAAAGGAATCAAGTTGCATTTCTATTTTACATTTTCTTTCCATCTATCATCTTCTTGCTTTTAGTATTATTGCAATATGATCCTTGCGATGATCGGCTAGATTCTCATTAGAGAAGTCAAGAATGCCGGAGCAAGTTCACTCTATTAATGCTATTTTAATTCATTATTTTTGTTTTATATGCTAATTTTATGAATCTCTTCATGATAAGATCTTCCAATTTAGACTTCCATTTCAAGCTTTAATTAGTGTTACTTAGATAAGCTCAAGAACATTCATGCTCTGTGATGAATGGAAGCATAAGTCGGATAATCTTGCATAAACAAGAGACCTTCATGAAGACTTTTGGGTTCCAATCAATGGTTACACCGAATCATCCTCCGATCCACGAGCAATGACTTGCTACGTGGATTGAGTCATGTTTTAGAATTAATTAGCATTTTTGGGTAACTTGCAATGGTAAACTTGAATTCTCTAATCTCTCTTTCTTTTATCTTCAATCTTTATTTTCTATTTTTAATTTCAATTACAAGTCATTTTCATTTCATTTGTGCAACAAATCAATTCTGTTTTTAAATCAATCTGTTTCAAAACTTTGTTTTGGTTTCTAACCGAATGAATCTTTGAATCTTCATTGTCCCTGTGGAACGAATTCGACTTGCTCGAAGTCTTAGTTCACATCTTAATCTCTACATTTATTTAGCAAGATTTACAATCGATCAGCTTGAAACTTTCCTTATTAGGTAGGGAAAGTATTTTTCTTTGATCAATAGGGACTATGTTTGAAACTTCGACTTGGATGTCCATTGAGTCAAATCAGTTGTATGACTTTTGAATCAACTTGACTAAGTTAGTCAATTTGTTTTTTTTTTTTTTTTTCCTTTCTCTTGATGAGCATGTGAAGGCCTGGTATAACCTCAGGTACCTCTCACATATTTTAACCTTATCAAGTTCATATAATTTGTAACTTAGATTATTAATAGAGCAAAATGAGGATTTTTTAAGAAGTGATTGAATTAGTAATATAAAAAAATAAAAGAAATATAAAATTAATTTTAGTTTTTTTCAAATTTGATGTCATATTCATTTTCAATTTTCCAAGAACAAATAGTTTAATAAAACAACTATTTTTAAATATGACATGGAAATCTTGAGTTGATCACTCAATCTGCCATTATTGAGTTTGTACGCCATGTCACTTCAAAAATTGATTGAATTGAGATGATTTGGCCAAGCTTTGGCTGGTGCATTTTAGAACTATGGTTATCAACATGATTATTGTAGGGTAGGGTTTAAAATGGGTTGGGTTCGGCCGAATATGAGCTTGTCCATATCCATATCGAATTTTTTTTTTTTCGGATCCTACTAGTTAAAATCATATTTGAACCATTTTACTTGTATTAAAACCATATTCGGATCCGATCGAATTAATTGATTTGGGTCAAATAATGTTAACTGCTCAAGATTATTTCAAATAAAATTATTAAAATATGGTCAAATTGTGACTTTCACACAAGACTTTTCCATTTTAAAGAGAAACCTTGACCACAACATCCAACTGTTGTTGGTTGATGAAAGATAATTTGAAAAATATAAAAAATAAAACTTGCAAATTAAATATAATTCAGATCTTGACAGATATAGGGATTGATTAAGATCCGACTTGAGTCAAAGGACATCAACCCATATCCGAACCATATTTTAATTCGGATATATTTAAAGAAATCAAACCCGCTATATATATAATACAATACAGCCAACATTGGCACAAGATTCAAATCCAAAACTTTCTTTGTCAATCTGTGACATTTTATAGAGAAATCTACAAACAGAGAGTACTAGCCATTTTTATACATTGGTATCCCAAGCTATAATAGAACAACAACACCATTATTCTTCTTCATTTACAAGATTTCTATTATTTTTTCGACATATATCCAACTATTTTCAACACCAAGTCATCAACACATCTCCAGTACTCAAACCACCATTTTTTTTTCAAAGCCAACACCAAGAAAAGACCCCAAAATCCAACCCCATGACCCAAAACAACCACCCCAAAAAGCAACCACTTCAGTCTCCCATCCTCTTTATGTCCTGCATCCTTGTTAGCTTTTGTACTAGAATTGTCATCACAACTCCTTGTGGGGAGTCCACACAACAATTCATTACCAATGAAAGCCGACCCATCCCAACTCAACGTATCAAAATGAGATCCTGTTGGAATTCTCCCACTCAAATTGTTATAAGACAAATTCAAAGTCGTAAGAAAGTCGATCGAAGTCAAACTTTGTGGAATCACACCAACCAAATGGTTGAAACTGAGATCCAATGATTCTAATCCAACCATCTCTCCAACACTAGTAGGGATTGAACTCGAGAAAAAATTATGAGACAAATTAAGCATGTAAAGTCCCTTCAGTAGACCAATTTCTTGTGGGATATTTCCCGAAAGAGTATTACACGATAAATCGATTCCACTGAAGTCGCTAAATACCAACACGAGCTGTTGAGTGAACCCTTTTGTCACTATTTCTAATTGCACCCCTGAAAACTCTAATGATGTCTGACAACCGAGTAAGGTTCTGGTCTTGGGTCGACTCATTAGCGTCTCCAAATTGCTGATGTTATGAGGAATGTGACCCGAGAGATTGTTATTAGACAAGTCTAGGAATTGGAGTTTACGAAGATATGTAATCTCTTTTGGGATTGATTCATTGAATGAGTTTGAAGATAACACCAGAATTTGAAGATTTTGGAGATCACCAAGGAAAGCAGGAATCCTTCCATGAAAAATGTTGTTTCCTAAGTTCAAAACCTGCAAGTCATGAAGTTGTCGAATGAAACTAGGAAATGGGCCTACCAAATTGTTGTCCTGCAATTGTAGTGTTTTGAGATTTTTTTCCCATTCAAGTTCGTTCGGGACATATCCTGTGAGATAGTTTCCTTCAAGGCTGAGAGAAATAAGAGAATAGCAATGCTTAAGGCTAGAAGGTATTGGCCCGGAAAGTTGGTTGTGTGAGAGATTAAGACTCGCCATAAAATAGCCTGGTGAACATATAGAGTTTGGAATTGGACCCGAAAGTTCATTTCCTGACAAGGAAACAAACCTCGCCTTAGCCAGTCTTTTTCCTACTTCACTTGAGATTCTACCAGAGAATTTATTTAATGAAAGATCAAAGTCTACAACATTCCCAGGTGGAAGAGGAAGAGGGCCTTGAAGGTTGTTATTCTTCAAACCTAGTCTTGTGGTTACGAAAGTGTTCTTGAGATGAAGAAAATGCGGTACAAGTCCGTGGAGTTTGTTTCCCGAGAGATCTAAGAAAGAGAGGTTTGGGAGTTCAAAGAGACAAAAAGGGATAACTCCTGTTAGGTTGTTAGCAGCCAAATCTAAGCTAGAAAGCAGGGTCAGATCACAAATGAAAGATGGGATAGATCCATTCAAATTGCACGATCTTAGTTCTAGCCTCTTTGGTTGAAAGTTAGCTGGAAAAGGGTATTTAAATGACTCTACATTTATCCCACTCAAGCCGAGTACTATAATACTTGGGTTGGACTTTCGGAACAAAGTGACCAATGACACGGTTCCTTCCATAGAGTTTCTACGCAGATTAAATGCTTGAAGGTTTGAAAGGTTGCCAATGCAACTAGGTATTTTTCCACTGATTTTGTTAGTTCCCAAATGAAGGCGTTGAAGAGTTGAAATCTCGCAAATAGATTCCGGGATGGATCCTTCTAAACTGTTTTGAACAATTCTTAAGAGTTTGAGATTACCAGGACGTGAGGTTGAGAAAGGGAGGTAACCTGTTATGTTGTTGTAACTGAGGTCTAGATATTGTAAATTTGAAAGATTTGAAATCGACGTAGGTATGGATCCTTGAATCCCACAATTTGATCCATCAAAGTAGACCAATTTTGAGATATTGGAAATTGAAGGAGGGATTGATCCGACAACATTAATCGATGAGAAAGAGAACGTTTGGAGATTAGGCCATGCGAATGCAAGCATCCCAGTGAGATCCACGATGAGATTGGGATTGACATCCACAGAAAGTTGTTGTAGTTGAGGAAGGTATGGAATTGAACCTCGTAAATGAGAGCTTACAAGGTCAAGGGTGGAAAGAGAAGTGAAATTAGCTAGTTGAATCGGGAATTGTGTGTGGATGAAATTGAAATCCATTAGGAGAGAGTTTAGACTTGAGAGATTCTGGAATTCAAAAATTGGAATTGGACTAGAAATAGTACAATCAGAGAGAACAAGAACCCTTAGATCAGAAAGGAACGATATCGACTCTGCCCAATTCTTCCTTGAAGATGCCATAGATAGATCCACACCTGTCAAACTGAGCTCCCTGAGATTGACCAACCCTCTCAACCAACTCAAGTCTGTTGAAGAAATGTAACTACTAGTAAAGTAAGAATATCGGTAGCCCATGAATGATTTCGAGGTCAAGGAATTAAAGGCAAATGATGAGTAGTCATTAATTATGAAAGCGCAAGAGATATCAAGGTATTGAAGGGAAGAAAGGTTGGCAAATTGTGTTGTAATGGAGGCTGAAAACTTAGAATTGGAGAGGTTAAGATAAGAGAGATGTTTGAGATTAGCCATCTGAAGAGGGATTTTGGAGAATTGGAAATTATTGCAACTTAAATCGAGATACTTGAGATGATTAAGGGTGAAAAGAGAGGGAGAAATTGTACCATTAATCGCAGTGGATCCCGAGGAAATGGGGATGAGTTCTGAATTTATGTTACGCATGAAATTCTCAGGTGTAGGATTTCGAAGGTCGACACTGACAACATGGAAGGATTCAGAACAATGAATTCCATGCCAATTGCAACAGTTTTTTCCTACCCAAGAGGATAAACGACCAGAAGGATCAGTGAGGAAGGATTTGAAGTTCAAGAGAGCGATTCTTTCATCGTCGTGGCATCCATGACGAATGGAGTCGGAGAGTTGAGATAGGAGGAAGACAAGAAGAAGAGGAAGAATGGGATGTAATTCCATGGTTGTGAAATTGTTTGCTTGAGAGTACTGCTACTTTTATAACCGTGAAAACTTGGTAGTTAATTGGTTAAATAGTTTTTAATTATCTTGGAATATTATGTAATTTAGATAACTAACAGAGAGATAGTAAAAATAGAATATATTAATGGTAGTAGTAACATAAAACTAATTTTAGTTTTTTCCATACTTAATGTCATACTTATATTCAATTTTACAAGAAAAAACAATTTAATAAAGGGGTTTTGGTAACTTGAGCTTTTAGCGCACACGTTAAAGTGCAATAAATACACCTTTGGCGCACACGTTAAAATACAATCTGGAGTGTTATTCTTGAGCATAGGGACCTCCCTCAGAGGTTGATAGAGATTATATCTAAGGATGCTTCTGGGCATGCCTATGAAAGGTTCTAATCTTGTTTTTTCTGGTTGGGGGTCTGCCTAACCCCCCATTAATCGACAAAAAAAAAAAAATACAATCTGGAGTGACCTCAAGATTGTACTTCATATAGTACATCCTAACTTGAAAGTGTATCGTAACCAAAGAAGATTTTCATTGAGATATTCTTAATAAAAAACTATTTTTAAACCTGACTTCGAAATCTTGAGTCTGATCAGTAAATCTGCCATTATTGCGTTTGGACACTAAGTCTCTTAAAAAAGAGAGCTGCTATTGGCACCCCAATTTAGAATAGAGGAAATAAGTGAATGGTTGACAATAAGTAAAGCTTGGGCTGCCAATAAAAGTTCTCTCTCTTGTTTTTTTTTTTTTTTGTTTCTTTCTTTGTTAAATCTCTCTTTTTGAGGTTTAACTAGGATTTTATATGACCTTGTCATAATTATAAACAACTAAAATTGTTTGAACGAGATTATTATGTGAGACAAACCTTGATAATGTTGGAAGAGTGTTTTAATCTTTTATTGGGGGTGTGATAAATAATTTATGAAATTGGGAGATGATTCGGGCTTACCCATGTGATTATTGTAGGGGTTGGTAAAATCTAGAGTGCCGTGTATTTCACGGATTTCCTCCAAAAATTTATCATTCTTGATTGGTTGCACTCAATCAAACACAACCACCACAATCACGATTCAAAGATTTCATTTTTGAGATGCCAAAAAGTCAATCCATCAACACTAGCAAGTATTTTTTTGACAAATATCACATTATTTGACCTTATTTATTGTTTCATTCAAGTAATTCATTATGGTAATTTATTTGCGGGAGGGGTTCCTCTTAGTTTCAACGCAAAATAAATAAATAAATAAAGAATAATGCTGAAGCAATGAAAAGCATCTATGGTTCCTATACACTTACACGTCAGGATGAACGATATGAGGTACAATCTTGAGGTCACTCCAACACAACTCATAAATAAATAAATAAAAATATAATGTCCACTCTCTTATACAATTTTTCTCGCATGTTTGTGCATAGTAAAAAAGTTTGGATTCTTTAATTTTTCGGCAAGGACTCAATTCAACTAATTCAGAGAAAAGTAGAAAAGTTTTGTGAATAAAGCATTATTTTTTTTGTGGAGATTATAGGAATGATGTTTTTTAGGGTTTTTTTTTCCAAAACCTATCATCTCCAACCTCCCTAAAAACTCAATCTTATTCTTTAGATTTGAATGTTGATGAAAATAATATTTTAGAGTTGAAGGTTTTTGAAGATGAAGTAATAAAATGATATAAAAAATTTAAACGAAAATGTTTGGACTAGTGTCAAGATGTTTGTAATGTTGAGATTATAATTTAACCCAAACCTTTGTACTGTTTGAGGTGTGTGTTTTGCATTGGGGTGTAATAAATAATTGGGTCCCGTTCAGCAACAAACATTTTGGCAAAATATTTTTCAAAACATGGGTTAGAGGTTTTGGAATGGGCTGATTTTTGGTGATGATGATCTCTACGGTGAGGAAATCATCCTCACCAAAAATCAGCCCATTTCAAAACTTCTAGCCCCAGTTTACAAGTTGAAAAATCGTGGACCGTCCATTTTTTGTAAATCATTTTTGATGGGGTTAGAAGTTTTGGAATGGGCTGATTTTTGGTGATAATGATCTCCTCACCGTAGAGATCATCGTCACCAAAAATCAGTCCATTCCAAAACCTCTAACCCATGTTTTGAAAAATGTTTTGCCAAAATGTTTGTTGCTGAACATTTCCCTAAATAATTTAAGGAATTGAGGTGTAATAAGTAAAATTTGCAGTGCCAATAATAACTCTTAAAAAATGACATATTTTTCACCTTTGATGAGCAAAATGACAAAATGACATATTTTGTCTATTTTTTCCCTTCTTTTGATGAGCATGTGAAGACCAGGTTTAACCTCAGGTACCTTGTGAAGCTTGAATAATTTGTATTTTAGATTTACAAGACAATAGTGTCGATCCATATAACACGATTATTAAATGGGTCTGATTCGGGTTAGGGGCATCAACTCACTTCACTCGTTTTGACATGTTTAGTTATCTGTCATTAACGTGTGGTTTTAAATATATCAACAATTAATTAAGAATTTTTTAAATTACTTATTTTTTGTTATAAAACTTAATTTATGTTTTGTGATACTTAATTTATATTTGTAGATATTGGTTTATGGTTGTGTGACTTTATTTTTAGTAACGATATTTTATTTTTAGTGGTGGAAATGGAACTTATTTTTTCAATAAAGATTATAATTTTATTAAACGGGTTATATATGGGTCGGGTCATGTATACGTATTTATAAATGGGTTTGGTTTGAATTTAAATTTTTGACACGATTACTAAATGGATTAGGTTTGGGTTTGGTAAATTTTCATAATACCTTTAACTAAACATGCACACGACCCGACCCATTGCCACCCCCACTAGGTGATTTTTAGTGAGTCAATTTGTCCTTTTTCCCTTGGTAAACACACTAAATAGTACATCGGCTGATGTGGCAAATGCACAGAACCATTGATATTTTTCCTTGTGTAGCCTGAAGGAAAAGATGTGGTTTTGTGCACTTGCTACGTCAGTTGCGTACAAACCATGTAGGTTTTAGCATGTCATTTTATCATTAGTCTTATTTTTTTTTCCTTGTGGTTGTTGGTGTGTCATTGACTTCAACCATCTAAGAATAATTAATTATTGGAGGAATCCTGTAAAATCGATGGCATCTTAGACTCCAAAAGTCAATTCATGGTCGCTTGCAGGTATTTCTTCCTCAAATGCTCTCTCCATCTTTGAAAATGGGAGTTCTTAAGATTGACGATATCATTTTAAATGACCTTCCTTGTAGTTTCATTCATGTGTAATTGATTGTGTTCCGTCTTTTCTTTTTAACCTCGACTTATCAATAATAATAAAAACATAATGGCCCTCACAATTTTTCCTCTCCTTTTGTATCGCCCTTGACAAGGTTATGTGATTAAAAACTAAAATTCTTCATTAAGAATTGTTTATTAGGTTAACAAATATTTGGTAGAACCCGAGCTATATCAACAAATATTTTTCTTGCATTATTAAGTTTTCCTTTAAGGAATTTTAAATGAGGAATCCACGTTCCAAGAGTGGAAAATTTTAGTGTTTAATAGTCTTGTTTTAAAATTCAAATTTTACATAATAAAAGTTTATTATCTTATTCAAAGGTATATTGTGCAATACCAAACATGCATAAGGAACACCATGCATGCCAAATATATGGGTTTGTGATGTCATTTACACACTACGTCATATTGCGCTAAAAACGACTGTTAAAGGCTGTCGTTAATTGCGACAGTTTGTAGTCGGTTTGTAGATATCATTTAACTGTCGTTTCTACGGAATCACCGACAGTAATAAGTAAATAAATGCATGGCACGGTGAGTTTTAGGATTTCTTAGAGATTGATTGTTTAGTTGTTTTAATCATCTGTATTTGCATTTTTCTATTATTTGATTCATTGAATGGTTTTGAGAATGGGGAAAAAAACACTTCCTTGGAGCTCCCACCATCATTATCCACAATATTACCAACCAATTCATGTTTAGTTTTTTCATTTCTATGGATTAATTCATGTTTAGTTTCTTCATTTCTTAATCTTTTCTACTACAATTGTATGAAGTAAATGTTAGCTTTCATTAATTTGATATTTTATTATATAGATTTTTTTTTTCCTAATATAAGATTATCTATATAGAAATATGTTATATGGACAGAAGAAAAATCTAGAACTAGATTGAGGTCCTCATTTGGGCCATATGTGGGTTGCCATGTTAGCCCCTAATTAGAGGTTTTGAAAATGGACAACCATCATGAGCTCCCAAATTTAAAGTTTAAATCCAATAGTGAATTTTTTTAATAGAATTCTTAAGATCTTGTGTTCTACATCCATGAGGCAGCCGATCATGTTTTTGGTGTCACATGGATGTGCTATCCATATAGATGTTTGAGGTACCTGGAGTTTTCAACCTTCTATGTTCTTAATTTTTTTTTTAATGCTTATATTGGCACTCTTGCCACTTGAAGGCCAACTTAAAATTTTATTTGTTAAGGTAGATTCTAAGACTTATCCATTTATGGATTTGGATACAACTTCCAACTAAGGAGGCTTTAATTGATTACTCTAAATTGATATTTCACAACTATTGTCGTAATTGGCGGGCTTGTCCATAAGTTCTTCCTGGGTAGAACTTAAATTTATCCATTGGAGGAGAGCAAATTTGTTTATTTTCTTTTCTAGTGTTCCCTTATAGGTTGTTCAATTCAATTAATTTGGATTTATTTGACACCCACACTTATGCAAATATTTAAGACGTCTCCTTAAAATTTTCAAATGATGACATCTCCCTTGACCTCATCAATGTAATTAAGTACCAAAAGAGATCTCTTGTCCAAATAGAAAGAGTAACGCATATAGATGAATGTAATAGTACGTATCCAATTGAATGTAACGGTGCGTATCCAAGGTGTAATTATTGTTTGGTCAATCGTCACTTTTGAGGTATGAAATCTGCTATATCTTAGTTTATATAAATTTAGTAAATAAGCATCTTCAACTGTATGTTGCTTATAGGTTAGATCTTATTTGTTAGTTTGGCTCATTGCAACCATTGCACCCAACCGGATCTTGGTTGATCCAAAGAGCCTCATACCTGACTGATTTTATAATATTTCTCTTAACGTAGCCTATGTTTATAGGCTACCTAGCTTAACCTTTTTTTTATTTCTGTAAACCATTATTATTCTCTTGTTTGGTTTTTTATATATTTCCTGATAGTTGTGATATTGTTTGGGTAAACACATTGATTGCAGCAAGTAGTTAGTGGAATGGTACTATCCTAGGACGAGTCTAAGGTTATTCGTTATTGTTATTAGATGACTTATAATAAATAGTACACAATGAATTCTAAGGTTATTGTTATTGTTATTTCTATTTATTAACATATTAAGATTTTCATTAAAATAGATGATGAATATGCAATGGAAGAAATAGGAAAATTTGAGATACTTTTTATCTTATATAGCGTTTCCCATCATTGTAGTGATTGCTTGAAGGGTTGTGGTTGCAATATTATAGTTTTCAATTTTTAGTTCATCTTACATCCTCTAGTAAGGCATATTCTAATGTCATCATGATTCCTATGGTGTGTGTGGTTTGGTTGTAGTTCATTCCTTTGCTCTTTGATAGTGTAATAATTCTACTGAGGATATTTAGTTGGTTTGTAACTCCATAGATCCATGAAGGACATCATAAGCTGTGCTTGTATTATTGTTTCATATGTTTTTGAGTTGGCATGAGTTTTTGTTAGGACCATGGGAAATATTGATATACAATTCTTCCAAATTGCCCATTTTTATTGGTTTCGTCTTCGATGTTGCTGTTGGAGGGCTGTTGAAGATCTACTTTTGTGAAAACTCACATTGATCGAAGGTGTTGTTGTTAGGGCTGCTGAAAGGTCTACATTTATGATGTTCTCTTCATCAAGTTTTTCTGTTTAGCTTCGAAGTTTTATCAAATGGATTGAAAATTCATACAATACTTTTTGGGAGCATACAGTAGCCTTTACCCTATTTTTCCTATATACATTCTAGCTCCTTATGCTTTGTGCTCTCCATTGTATTTGATATATACACTTGTATATTTGTGATCCGTGAGTGGCTAAAGTTTCACTTCCCCTATTCGGTAAATGATGTCTTAATAAAAAAAAGGAACAAGAAGTAAAAATATTAGTTATGCCTTCTTTTTTTGTGTGTATGTGTGTGTTCCCTGAGACATGAAACACATACACTGTTGGCTTCTCTTTCTATTTCTCATAGATGATATCATGAATTTGATAGGGCCATTGCTATTTTATTGTATAATACGTACGCAAATGTTTCATTATCAATGGAAGAATATTCAAAACAAGAGAATGGGGAAGAGGAAGAGGATGAAGTTGAGTATGAGGATACGGACGAGGATGACGATAAGGTTGAGGACTGTTAGAAAGAACCCTAAGATCCGAAGTATAAATCAACAAGAACACAAGAATCTCATAAGACATAAGATATACGTGGTTCGGTCAAAGCTTCGACCTACATCCATGGGCGAAAACGACGATTTCACTATATTAACCAAAGAAGAAATGTGTTACAATTTCTCTCTGCCTCTCGTATATCTCTCACACCCCTTTAGGGTTTCATCTCTTACCCTTTATATACTTAGGGTTACAAAGAGGTTAAACAGATCGGATCCAAAAATCAAACTGAATGGACCCATATTTTTCCCAGGGGCTTCTCTCCCAAACCCCCAGTAAAGGGTGGGGATACCCCACACATTTCCAATTAAATGAACCAAACGGGTCGTCAACAGATCATCAAAAGATCCAAGTTGAATTCACAACAATTCTCCAGATAAAAGAATAGAAGTCATAACCCAACAAGGACGAGGATGGACAAAAATTTTAAATTGAATCTTAGACTGAATTGTGTTGTAATGGAGCCAAAAAAACTTCGAATTCGAGAGGTTAAGATAAGAGAGATGTTTAAGACTAGCCATCTGAAGCGGGATTTTAGAGTAGCGGAAATTGTTGAAACTTAGAACAAGATACTCAAGATGACCAAGGGAGAAAAGAAAGGGAAAAATTGTACCATAAATGGCAGTGGATCCGAAGGAAGTGAGGAACATGTCTGGTTTAGGATTTCGAAGGTCAACACTAATGACATGGAAAGATTCAGAACAATGAATTCCATGCCAATTGCAACGGTTTTTTCCTTCCCAACAGGATAAGCGACTTGAGGGATCGCTAAGGAAGAATTTGAAGTTCAAGAGAGCGATTCTTTCATCTTCATAGTAGGCAAGAGTGAAGGAGTTAGATAATTGAGAGAGGGGGACGACATAAGGAAGAAGTAGATGGAATTTCATGGGTGTGAAATTGTTTGTTTATTATTTGTGTAAACAAGGTTAAGGAAGCCTTTTCTCTTTTTTTTTTTTTCTGCAAGAATGTTCTGTCCTTTATATACGAAGAGTCATGATGAATGCACGTGGTCATGGTACGCGGTTGGGTACGCAACTGATGTGGCAATGACACAGAACCATGGATTGTTTTCATCGGGATACACAGGAAAAAGATGTGTGGTTCTGTGCCCTTGCCATGTCAGCCGTACCAAGACCGTGCATTCATCATTATTCATATATGAATAGCCATTGAAACTTGGTAGTTAATTCTTACTTGAAATAGTTTTTAGTTACCAAAAATACCCTTGAAACTTAGCCATGCAAGGATCAGGAACCCATGTGTACTGCCACGTACAACCAAACTCCCGCAATGAAAAATAAAATTAAGAGTAATGATTTTGTAACTCAACTTGACAGGGTGAATAAAAAACTCACGACGTGTCATGTGCAAAGAACCGTAGATTCTTTCGCTCGGGATACACAACTATACCCTTGGGATACACAAGTGCAGATGGCAGGTTGGTCAAGTTGGTTGTGTATCCTGAGTGAAAGAATCTATGGTTCTTTGCCCATGCCACGTCGGTGAGTTTTTGAGTAACCCTGTCAAGTTGAGCTACAAAATCAGCACTCTAAAATTAAAATACAATGGTCTAAAAAAAAAAATTCTTGAATTATTACTTTTAAGATAATGTTTTCGGATGCACATGGGTATGGGAGGCCTAAAACTTTCCATATTAGGTAGGGAAAGTGTTTTTCTTTGATCGATAGGGACTATGTTTGAAACTTCGACTTGGATGCCCATTGAGTCAAATCAGTTGGATGACTTTTGAATCCACTTGACTGAGTAAGTCAATTTGTTTTTTTTTTACTTTCTCTTGATAAGCATGTGAAGGCCAGGTTTAACCTCAGGTACCTCACACATACTTTAAACTTATCAAGTTCATATAATTTGTAACTTAGATTAATAGAGCAAAATGAGGATTTTTTAGGAAGTGATTGTATTAGTAATAAAATTAAAAAAAAAAGAAATATAAAATTAATTTTAGTTTTTTTTTTCAAATTTGATGCCATATTCATTTTCAATTTTCCAAGAAAAGTAGTTTAATAAAACAACTATTTTTAAATATGACATGGAAATCTTGAGTCGATCACTCAATCTGCCATTATTGAGTTTGTCCGCCATGTTACTTCAAAAATTGATTGAATTGTGATGATTTGGCCAAGCTTTGGCTGGTGCATTTTAGAACTAGGGTTATCAACATGATTATTGTAGGGTAGGGTTTAAAATGGGTTGGACTCGGCTGAATATGAGTATGTCCATATCCATGTTCAAATTTTTTTTATTCGGATTCATATTTGGATCCTACTAGTTAAAATCATATCTGAATCATTTTACTTGTATTAAATTTATATTCGGATCCGACCGAATTAATTGATTCGGGTTGGATAATGTCAACCGTGCAGGATTATTTCAAATAAAATTATTAAAATATGGTCAAATTGTGACTTTCACACAAGACTTTTCCATTTTAAAGAGAAACCTTGACCACAGCATCCAACTGTTGTTGGTTGATGAAAGATAATTTCAAAAATATAAAAATAAAACATACAAAATATATATAATTCAGATCTTGACAGATATAGGGATTGATTCATATCCGACTCGAGTCGAAGGACATCAACCCATATCCAAACCATATTTTAATTTGGATATTCGGATATACTTAAAGAAATCAAACCTACTATATATACAAGACAATACAACCAACATTGGCACAGGATTCAAATCCAAAACTTTCTTTGACAATCTATGACATTCCATTTTTATACATAGGTATCCCAAGCTATAACAAAACAACACCACGATTATTCTTCTTCATCTGCAAGATTTCTATTACTGTTTCGACATATATCCAACTATTTTCAACACCAAGTCATCAATACATCTCCAATACGCAAACCTCCATTTTTTTTTCAGAGCCAACACCAAGAAAAGACCCCAAAATCCAACCCCATAACCCAAAACAAACACCCCATAATACAACCACTTCAGTCTCCCATCCTCTTTAAGTCCATCCTTGTTAGCTTTTGTATCAGAATTGTCATCTCAACTCCTTGTGGGGAGTCCACACAACAATTCATTACCAATGAAAGCTGACCCATCCCAACTCAAAGTATCAAAATGAGATCTTGTTGGAATTCTTCCACTCAAAATGTTATAAGAAAAATTCAAAGTTGTAAGAAAGTCGATCAAAGTCAAACTTTGTGGAATCACACCAACCAAATGGTTGAAACTGAGATCCAATGATTCTAATCCCACCATGTCTCCAACACTAGTAGGGATCGAACCTGAGAAACAATTATGCGATAAATTGAGCATGTAAAGCCCCTTCAGTAGACCAATTTCTTGTGGGATGGTCCCTGAGAGAGTATTGCACGATAAGTCGATTCCACTGAAGTCGCTAAATACCAACACGAGCTATTGAATGAACCCTTTTGTGACTATTTCTAATTGCACCCCTGAAAACTCTAATGAGGTCTGAGAACCAAGTAAGGTTCTGGTCTTGGGTCGACTCATTAGTGTCTCCAAATTGCTCATGTTAGAATGAATATGACCCGAGAGATTATTTCTAGACAAGTCTAAGAATTGGAGTTTACGAAGATATGTAATCTCTTTCGGGATTGATTCATTGAATGAGTTTGAAGATACCACCAGAATTTGAAGATCCTTCCATGAAAATTGTTGTTTCCTAAGTTCAAAACCTGCAAGTCATGAAGTTGTCAAATGAAACTAGGAAATGGTCCTTCCAAATTGTTGTCTTGCAATTGTAGTATTTTGAGATTTTTTTCCCATTCAAGTTCGTTCGGGACATGTCCTGTGAGATAGTTTCCTTCAAGGCTGAGAGAAATAAGAGAATAGCAATGCTTAAGGCTAGAAGGTATTGGCCCGGAAAGTTGGTTGTGTGAGAGATTAAGACTCACCATAACATAGCCTAGTGTTCAATATAGAGTTTGGAATTGGACCCGAAAGTTCATTTCCTGACAGGAAAACATACTTCGCCTTAGCCAGTCTTTTTCCTACTTCACTTGAGATTCTACTAGAGAATTTATTTAATGAAAGCTCAAAGTTTTCAACATTCCCAGGTGGAAGAGGAAGAAGGCCTTGAAGGTTGTTATTCTTCAAAGTTAGTTTTGTGATTAAGAAAGTGTTGTTGAGATGTAGAAAATGCGGTACAACTCCGTGGAGTTTGTTTCCCAAGAGATCTAAGATACAAAGGTTTGAGAGTTTAAAGAGACAAGAAGGGATAACTCATGTTAGGTTGTTAGCAGCCAAATCTAAGCTGGAAAGCAGGGTCAGATCACAAATGAAAGTTGGGATAGATCCATTCATATTGCACAATGTTAGTGTTAGCCTCTTTGGTTGAAAGTTAGATGGAAAAGGGTATTTAAATGACTCTACATTTACCCCACACAAGCTGAGTACTATACTACTTGGGTTGGACTTTCGGAACAAAGAGACCGATAACACAGTTCCTTCCATAGAGTTTTTAGCAAGATTAAATGTTCGAAGGTTTGAAAGGTTGTCGATGCAACTAGGTATTTTTCCACTAATTTTGTTACCTCCCAATTGAAGGTGTTGAAGAGTTGAAATCTCGCAAATAGATTCCGGGATGGATCCTTCTAAACTGTTTTGAACAATTCTTTAGAGTTTGAGATTACCAGGACATGAGGTTGAGAAAGGGAGGTAACCTGTTATGTTGTTGTAACTGAGGTCTAGATATTGTAAAGTTGAAAGATTTGAAATCGATGTAGGTATGGATCCTTGAATCCCACAATTTGATCCATCAAAGTAGACCAATTTTGAGATATTGGAAATTGAAGGAGGGATTGATCCGACAACATTAATCGATGAGAAAGAGAACGTTTGGAGATTAGGCCATGCGAGTGCAAGCATCCCAGTGAGATCCACGATGAGATTGGGATTGACATCCACAGAAAGTTGTTGTAGTTGAGGAAGGTATGGAATTGAACCTCCTAAATGAGAGCTTACAAGGTCAAGGGTGGAAAGAGAAGTGAAATTAGCTAGTTGAATCGGGAATTGTGTGTGGATGAAATTGAAATCCATTAGGAGAGAGTTTAGACTTGAGAGATTCTGGAATTCAAAAATTGGAATTGGACTAGAAATAGTACAATCAGAGAGAACAAGAACCCTTAGATCAGAAAGGAACGATATCGACTCTGCCCAATTCTTCCTTGAAGATGCCATAGATAGATCCACACCTGTCAAACTGAGCTCCCTGAGATTGACCAACCCTCTCAACCAACTCAAGTCTGTTGAAGAAATGTAACTACTAGTAAAGTAAGAATATTGGTAGCCCATGAATGATTTCGAGGTCAAGGAATTAAAGGCAAATGATGAGTAGTCATTAATTATGAAAGCGCAAGAGATATCAAGGTATTGAAGGGAAGAAAGGTTGGCAAATTGTGTTGTAATGGAGGCTGAAACTTTCAATTGGAGAGGTTAAGATAAGAGAGATGTTTGAGATTAGCCATCTGAAGAGGGATTTTGGAGAATTGGAAATTATTGAAACTTAAATCGAGATACTTGAGATGAGTAAGAGTGAAAAGAAAGGGAGACATTGTACCATTAATCGCAGTGGATCCCGAGGAAGTGGGGATGAGTTCTGAATTGATGTTACGCATGAAATTCTCAGCTGTAGGATTTGGAAGGTTGACACTGACGACATCGAAGGATTCTGAACAATGAATTCCATGCCAATTGCAACAGTTTTTTCCTACCCAAGAGGATAAACGACCAGAAGGATGGGTGAGGAAGGATTTGAAGTTCAAGAGAGCGATTCTTTCATCTTCGTGGCACCCATGTCTACCAGTTTGAGATGGGAAGAAGACAAGAAGAAGAAGAAGAAGAAGAAGCGGATGTAATTCCATGGTTGTGAAATTGTTTGCTTGAGAGGACCGCTACTTTTATAGCTGTGAAAACTTGGTAGTTAATTAGTTAACTACGTGGACTGTCAGCCACTAGATTTTGTGGCGTAATTCAGATTCAAGACAATAACGTCGAAAAAGAAGAAAAAAAAACACTGGGGACCGTCAAACAGAAGAGAAGTGTTTTTCTTTGATCGATATGGGGACTATATTTAAAACGTGGTCCAACATGCCAATTTAATGAAATCTATAAAATCCCTTATTGACTTTCTTGTGAGCAATAAATGATTTTATTAACTTTTTAGTCGACTGCCCACGTAAGAAGAAGCATCTTAATGGATTTGCTTTTAATAGTTCAAGCTAAGTAGGAAAGAACACGTTCTAATATTTAATGGAGTTGACCTCCTGTACCTTGTAGAAGGGAGTACCCTGCAATGTTTAACAGAAATTTTTTTGAAGCAGGCAGCCCACTTGTGCCGAGTGCAATTTTGTTGAAGCATGGTTTACCAATTATGACCACTCAGTGCTATTGGAGGATTTTGTGAGATTTTTTATTAAGTACATCTTTTTCTATTTTTATTTAGGGACTTCAACCATTAACTTTTTATACAGAACTCCAATAAAAAGTATTTTGAATTGAAATAATAATATTTGTCTGTTCAATACTATTTGAGGATTTTGTTGGATTCTTTATTGAGCGCACCCTTTTTTTATTTTATTTTTAAAGTACTCCAACTATTAAGTTGTTACACAGAACTCCAATAAAGAGTATTTTAAATTGAAATAACAACATTTCAATAAAAATTCTAAACGGCCCATTTTCTAACCACAAGAAGAAGTAAGGTTTTTCTATGCTTCTAAGCACTTCTCTTGCTTTCAACCAGTCCTAGATATTATCATCTCCCATTGTAAGTGTATGATTTTATTTTTTCATTTATATATATATTTTTAATTTATTTTCAGAAATTTCAATTTATTGAATTTTTTTTATATTTTCTCATTAAGGTTTTTCTATGCTTCTAAGCACTTCTCTTGCTTTCAAACCTTAGATATTATCATCACCTTATGTAAGTGTGTGATTTTTTTTTTTTTTCATTTATTTGTTTTTTTAATTTATTTTCAGCAATTTCAATTTATTGAATATTTTAAAATTTATTTTCAATTTAAAAATAAATTGAAATGTCTCTACGGTTAGAGCCCAGTCATGCTGAGGCCTATTGTGGTTGGATTGGACTTCTGAACAAGGAGATCAATGACACAGTGCCTTCCAAAGAATTTGCTGCAACATAAAATGTTTGGAGGTTTGAAAGGTTGCTGATGCAAGTGGGCATTCTTCCACTGATGTTGTTATTTCCAAATTAAAGGTGTTGAAGACATGAAATCTCACAAATAGATTCTGGAATCGGTCCTTCTAAAGAGTTTAAGCTCAAATCGAACAATTGGAGATTATTAGGACTGGAGGTTGAGAAAGGGAGGTAACCAGATATGTTGTTGAAACTGAGTCGTAGATAATGTAAATTTGAAAGATTTGATATCGAAGTAGGTATGGATCCTTGAATCCCAGAATTTGATCCATCAAAGGTGACCAATTTAGAGATATTTGAAAATGAAGGAGATATTGGTCCAATAACTTTATTAGATGCAATGGACAAGGTTTGGAGATTTGGCCAAGGGAGAGTAAACATCCAAGTGAGATTTACAATGAGATCGGGGTTGCCACCCACATAAAATTGATGTAGTTGAGGAATGTGATTAATTGAAATCCATTAGGAAAGAGTGTAGATTTGAGAGATTCTGGAAATCAAAAATTGGAATTGGACTAGAAATTCTACAATCAGAGAGAACAAGGATCCTTAGATCAGAAAGAAATGACATCGGCTTTGCCCAATTCCTTCTTGAAGATGCCACAGATAGAAAAAAATACCAGTCAAACGGAGCATCCTGAGATTGACCAACCCTCTCAACCAACTCAAATCTATTGAAGAAATGTAACTACTAGAAAAGGAAGAAAATGGGTAGCCCACCATGGATGTTTTGATATAGAGAAATTACAGGACAGTGATGAGTAGTCAATAATTATGGAAGAGCAATGAATTCCATGCCAGTTGCAACAATTTTTTCCTTCCCAAGAAGATAAACGACCCAAAGGATCAGTGAGGAAGGATTTGAAGTTTAAAATGCAATTTGAACAGGTAAACATTTTCTAGGAAATTTTATTTGCAAGCACACACACTGATATGCCTGGAAAGATATGATGGCTTAATGTAAAATTAAATTCAGTAAATAAGTAGCATATAATATATTGGAAATGTTCAGCAACAAACATTTTGGCAAAACATTTTTCAAAATATGGGTTAGAGGTTTTGGAATGGACTGATTTTTGGTGAGGATGATCTCTACAGTGAGGAGATCATCACCACCAAAAATCAGCCCATTCCAAAACTTCTAACTCATCAAAAATGATTTACAAAAAATGGACGTTCCACGATTTTTCAACTTGTAAACATGGGGATAGAAGTTTTGGAATGGGCTGATTTTTGGTGAGGATGATCTCTACACCCATGTTTTGCCAAAATGTTTGTTGCTGAAAGGGACCCATAATATATATATATATATATATGGGTCCCGTTCGCCACCCTTAGTTTTACCACACACTTTAACAAACGCGTTTTGTCTTACATGGGTTAGAAGTTTCGGAATGAGCTGATTTTTGGTGAGGATGATCTCTATGGTGAGGAGATCATCCTCACCAAAAATCAGCTCATTCCAAAACTTCTAACCCCATCAAAATTGATTTACAAAAAATGGACGGTCCACGATTTTTCAACGTGTAAACATGGGGCTAAACATTTCGGAATAGGCTGATTTTTTGGGGAGGATGATCTTCTAATCATAGAGATCATCCTCACCAAAAATCAGCTCATTCCAAAACTTCTAACCCATGTAGGACAAAAAACGTTTGTTAAAGTGTGTGGTAAAACTTAGGGTGCTGAACATTTCCCTATATATATATATATATATATATATATCTGGTTCATGGTCCTCATTCATTAACCCAACATCTATTACACGATGTGATGTAGAGAGCGTGAGAACTCAAAATGTTGTACAGAAATCCCTTTCTCTGTCTCTGATGCACATCAAAAAACCTGTAAACATGTTGTGGACACGAAGAGTGCAAACTGCAATGCAGTTTTGCACCCCCCAAGTGTCCAGTTGAGGATTCTCTATTTTAATCAAAGGCCTTCCATATGTGCATTCATTGACCCCTAATCTTAGGAGCTGATTTTCTGCTGATTCTTTCTATTTATTTTGTAATGTCCATTTATATATACAGTCTATAACAGAATAAATATGAGAAGCTTTCACCACTCCAAGTGTGGTTTTCAAACACTCTTATGGCATCAGAGCATTGATCCTCAATGACCTCTAATTCTTCTCCCACCCTCCTTCCCTTCAACACCATAATTCACATGGTTACAATCAAACTTTCATCCTCCAACTATCTCTTATGGAAGAGTCAACTTCTTCCACTTCTTGAGAGCCAAGGTCTGCTAGGTCATGTGGACGGTACCCTTGTGTCTCCGCCTCCATTTGATCCTCCCAACTCTCAGACACCAAATCCCAAACACTTGGAATGGAAAGCAACCGATCAGCACCTTCTCAGTCTTCTCCTCTCCTCTCTCACAGAAGAAGCCATGGCTGAAGCCGTCGGCCTCTCCACATCCCGTGAGGTCTGGACTGCCCTGGAAAACACTTTCAGCCACCGCTTTAAAGCCCGTGAAATTATTCTCAAAGATGACCTTCAGTTAATGAAGCGTGGCACCCGCCCAGTCACTGCCTATGCCCGTGCCTTCAAGGCCCTATGTGAACAACTTCACGCCATTGGTCACCCCGTTGATGGAACCGACAAAGTTCACTGGTTTCTTCGTGGTCTAGGGCATGATTTCTCCAGTTTCTCTACTGCTCAAATAACACAAATGCCTCTCCCCTGTTTCCCAGATCTTGTATCCAAAGCTGAGAGTTTTGAACTCTTTCAAAAATCTCTAGAAACTCCGACGCCATCAGCTGCAGCGTTCACCGCTAATCGGACTTCTTCTCATCGCGGGGGTGGCCTATCTCACCACGGTCGTGGCCGCACAAATGGCTCCCGCATCGAGACCACCAATCACAAAAAAGGGCGTACCCAATCCACTCAAGGTCTGAAAGCGCCCTCGATCCGCGGGGTGCGCGGATCCGCTTTTGACCCTTGAGGTTTGGGAGTCGCCATCTAGTTATTGTGGTCTAGAAACCAAACTGACTCTAACATGGATAAAAAGAACTAATCTACCATAAAAAATCTGAATTCGGGGATCATGTTACGGGGTTGGAAGGTGTTAGGCACCAACCCCGCCTGGCCAAAGCCGGTCTCTACTAACTTCCCAAATATATCACATTGCTAAAAACCTAGATAAAAATAAAAAAATTACATACCTTTCCGATAGCAAGGATTTTGTTCCCTCAGATCTGACAAAAAGAGCTGTTTGTACTGTACTCCCTTGCTTCGTTCTGTCTCCGGATTTGACTTCGGATCTCCTAGATCAAGGTATCTCCTTATTTTTAGATCTGAACTCTTCAAGTTTGTTGCGGATTTGGAGGTGTTTTTGGAGGGATTTTAGGTGTTTTTTAGGCTAAAATCAAAGCAGGGGTGTTAGGTAAGGAGTTGGGGCTCCAAAACTAGGGTTTATGGGGGGCTAGGGGAGCTTCTAGACCTACTTCTCTTAGGGTTTATGATTTGATACGAAAATAGGGTGTGAGCACCTCTATTTGTAGATGTTTTTTTTAGGGTTGATTTGGATAGAGTTAGTGTTTAATTAGAGATTTTTTAATTAGAGTTGTGTTTTAATTAAAATTGTTTTAGGTAGAATTGTGTTTTAATTAGAATTGTTTTAGGTAGAATTGTTTTAAGTTAGAACTCTATTAGATAGAGTTATTATTTAATTAGAATTCTATTATGACTTTTGGTCTTATTTGATTGACTTTTAATGTTTTGACTTTAGTCTTAATTGATTGACTTTTAATATCTTGACTTCAGTCTTGCTTAATTGACTTTAATTTTGACTTCAGTCTCACTTAATTGACTTTACTACCTTGACTTCAGTCTTGCTTGATTTACTTTTAATTTTTGGAGAACCCCCTTCCATTATTTCTTTAATTCTTTGGACCCCCAAATGGAGGGGTCCTTAAAGAAATATCTCACGAACCCTCAACAATTTTGCCTGAGAGTCCGATTAATCGATTTTTTAGGTTCAAAATTTTAAATTAATTTCATTAATGTTTCACTTTAATTATTTAATGTTTTATTTATTAATTTCGAATTTTTTAATTATGAAAATTGTGAAATTACCGTTTTGCCCCTAGAGAGGACTTTTCATGTTTTAAGTCGGTTTTTAATGTTCTAGGATGTTTTAGAATCGATTTTTCGTAAGGAATTCAATGGAAATATTATTTTGTATTATTTATGAAATTTTTTGTGTGAAATGGTCGTGAACTTTATGAGGGGCATTTTCGTAATTTTGTCGAATTCTGTGAAAATGGCGAAATGATTTATTTGGTTTCGATTTGTTGTTTTATGTGTTTGAATGAGTTTTCCTAAGCGTAACGTAGGCTTTAGGGTTGTTTTGAGGTTAGGGGTATTTTGGTAATTTGATAGTTTTTAGTGATTTTTATCGTGAAGCTTCTTTTTGGTTTGCAAGATGATGATTTCTATGTTTCTGGGGTCGTATTTACCTAGCGTAGCGTGGTTTCTAAGTTTTGTCAGTTCGAGATAGCTCATCTGGATTTCTGAAACATATCTGGTAACAAAACAAAGCAATGGAATACACATCCATCATTGGGAATCATTGCAATCGGGTTGACGAGTTGATTAATCAGGCGGATGTAAAAATGGGGTGTCTACAAGGTCGTCGTCCACCATGATGCCAGATTTACCGCTTGGAAAGACACTATGCTGATCGGTGCCGGCAACGATATGATCGACATCAGCATGAACCATCTGCACAACTTGTAGAAGCCTTCAACGCTTCATGTTCCCTGTCTAAATATGAAGCCTCAGATTGGTTCTTGGACACAGGGGCTTCGGCCCACATGACTCCGGCCCACTCCACTTTGGATCAGTCCAAAAACTACACGGGTAAGGATTGTGTGATTGTAGGGAATGGTGCATCCCTACCTATTACCCACACCGATAAAATTTCACCTTCCCCAGATCTTCATTTGTTAGATGTTTTGGTTGTCCCTCACCTCACTAAAAATCTTTTGTCCATTAGTAAATTAACTCATGATTTTCCTTTATTTGTTACATTTACTAATAATTTTTTCACCATTCAGAATTGCCAAACGGGAAGGGTGGTGGCAACCGGTAAACGCGATGGAGGCTTATATGTGCTAGAGCACGGAAATTCTGCTTTTATTTCTATCCTCAAAAATAAATCTCTTCATGCCTCATATGATTTATGGCATGCTCGCCTTGGACATGTAAATCATTTTGTTATCTCTTTTTTAAATAAAAAAAGGACAGCTTTATCTTACCTCTTTATTGCCATCTCCTAAATTATGTGATACATGCCAACTTGCAAAGAATCATCGTTTACCTTATTCACGTAATGAACATAGGTCGTCTAATGTGTTAGATCTTATCCATTGTGATATCTGGGCCCCTTCACCCGTAAAATCCAATTTAGGTTTTGCCTACTATATTTTATTCATTGATGATTATTCTCGTTTCACTTGGCTTTATCCATTGAAATTAAAATCTGACTTCTATGATACCTTTATTCAATTTAAAAAATTTGTGGAAAATCAACATTCTGCTCGTATTAAAATTTTTCAAAGTGATGGTGGTACAGAATTTACTAGCAACTGTTTTAAAACCCATCGTCATGCCTCTGGCATTCATCATCAACTTTCTTGTCCATATACTCCTGCCCAAAATGATCGCGCTGAAAGGAAACACCGTCATGTGACTGAGACTAGCTTAGCCTTGCTTTTCCATTCTCACACTTCTCCTCGCTTTTGGGTTGACGCCTTTAGCACTGCAGCTTACATCATCAACCGATTGCCCACCCCACTTCTTGGAGGTAAGTCCCCCTTTGAGCTTCTATATGGTTCCTCTCCAAATTATGAAAATTTTCATCCATTTGGTTGTTGTGTTTATCTTTGTCTACGTGATTATATGCCTAACAAATTTTCCCCCCATAGCATTCCTTGCATTTTTTTGGGGTACAACTCACCCCACCACCTCTAGGATATATCTCACCCGACATGCTCAGTTTAATGAGACTTATTTTCCCTTCCTAAATATATCCCAGGCTCATCCCATATCCTCCCTTCAATTTTCAAATTTTTTGGAACCTAGTCTAACCCCTATAGAAATGCTCCCATCTTCCCCTACGTCCCATTCTCGACAAATTGCACAACCCGGATCTAACTTGTGTGGTATTTGTACTGATCAAATGAATGAGTCTTTGCAGGCAAATGATTCTCTTGCAGGTCCATCCCCATCACATTTGGATCCCAACCCGGATTCTCTCAAGCTTCCCACCGAGCCGCTTATCAGTACTCCTGTTGCGACAACTCCGATGGTTTCTCATCCTATGCTTACACGAGCCAAAGCTGGTATTTTCAAACCTCGCCACCCGGCGAATCTTGCTCTCTTGGGATCCTCTGATCTTCTCTCTGCTCTCCTTACATCCACTGAGCATAAAGGATTCAAATCTGCTGCTAAAAATCCTACTTGACTTGCTGCCATGGATGAAGAAGTTCGAGCCTTGCAAAATAATCGTACCTGGATTTTGGTCCCTCGACCTGCTAATACCAACATTGTGGGTTCCAAATGGGTATTTAGGACCAAATACTTGCCTGATGGATCTATTGAGCGTCTAAAAGCCCGCCTTGTTGCCAAGGGCTATACGCAAGTACCTGGTCTCGATTACACTGAAACTTTTAGCCCTGTTATCAAGGCTACCACTGTCCGTGTTGTACTCTCTCTTGCTGTGACCAACAAATGGCCTCTCCACCAACTTGATGTCAAGAATGCATTTCTCAATGGTCATCTTACTGAACAAGTCTATATGGAACAACCTCCTGGGTATATTGATCCTCGCTTCCCTAATCATGTTTGTCAGTTGAAAAAAGCTCTTTATTGGCTCAAATAGGCCCATCGTGCTTGGTTTCAGCGATTTAGCTCTTTCCTCATTCAACTTGATTTTTATTGCAGTCGTGCCGACACATCACTCTTTATCTTTCACAGGCAGTCTGACATTATTTATTTGATTCTTTATGTTGATGACATCATTATTACAGGCAACAACTCCTCTCTTCTAGACAGCTTTACCCATAAGCTTAATTCTGAGTTCGCTATTAAGGACTTGGGTTCTCTCAGTTACTTCCTTGGTTTAGAAGCTACATCAACCACTGATGGTCTTTTTATCAGTCAAGCTAAAATATGCACGGGACATTCTCACGCGAGCTCAGGTACTTGACAGCAAGCCTGTTCACACCCCCATGATTGTCTCTTAGTACCTATCTTCTCATGGTCCTCTATTCTCAAATCCCACACTTTTACCGATCTCTTGTGGGTGCTCTCCAGTATTTGACTATCACGCGTCCTGATATTGCTTACGCTGTCAACTCTGTCAACCAATTTTTGCACTCTCCGACTGAAGACCAATTCTTTGCTGTCAAGCGCATTTTTCGCTATGTTAAGGGCGCACTGCATTTTGGCCTCAATTTTCATCCATCTGCTACTCTTGGTGCTTTAGTTGCTTACTCTGATGCTGACTGGGCAGGATGTCCTGACACTCGTCGCTCTACCTCTGGTTATTCTATTTACCTTGGCGACAACTTAGTTTCCTGGAGTGCCAAGAAGCAACCAACTGTTTCTCGTTCTAATTGCGAGTCTAAGTATCGTGCCCTAGCTTTCACTGCCGCCGAACTTCTTTGGCTCACGCATCTCCTTCGTGACCTCAGGATTTCTCTTCCACAACAGCCTCTTCTCTTATGTGACAACAAAAGTGCCATTTTTTTAAGCTCTAACCCCGTGTCTCTCAAGCGAGCCAAGCATGTTGAGTTAGATTATCACTTTCTTCGTGAACTTGTTGTCGCTGGCAAACTCCGCATCCAGTATGTGCCCTCTCACTTACAGGTTGCCGATATCTTCACCAAAAGTGTGCCTAGGCCCCTATTTCAATTTTTTCAATCCAAGCTCCACGTCTATTCAAATCTGACGCTCAGCTTGCGGGGGGGTGTTGAGGATTCTCTGCCTTAATCAAAGGCAAATCAAAGGCCTTCCATATGTGCATTCATTGACCCCTAATCTTAGGAGCTGATTTTCTGCGGATTCTTTCTATTTATTTTGTAATGTCCATTTATATATACAGTCTGTAACAGAATAAATATGAGAAGCTTTCACCACTCCAAGTGTGGTGGTTTTCAAACACTCTTATGTCCAAAATGTGATGTGCATCCATAAAAATTAAAGACGAGATCAGTGAATAATTAACAGGGCAGCAACCCATTTCTTTACAGTAGAGAGAGAGATTTGAAGTTATGGTGTAAGACAGATTTAAAAATCGCAGTGTAACTGAAATATTCTACCAAGTGCTATTTTAAAATTGTTAAAAAGAGAAAATATAATAAAATTAGAAGGAGTAAAAAATAAAATTGGGTAAAGAGAAAAAGACATAAAGTGAGTCCCACATAAAAGGTTTGTGTCAAACAACTACAGCAACTCAATTGTGTTTTGTCTTACATGATTTAGAAGTTTCGAAATGGGCTGATTTTTTATAAGGATGGTCACTACGATACTCTAGCGTAAAGGATCTATGATATTGTTGGAAGAATAGACTTCCCTTGAATATGTACCTAAACTATTCCCAAATATATCCTCTTAGTCATGTTCACCATGCAGTTAGCTAAAGAAAATCCGGTCTCCTCCACTCCAGAGAGTCCTATGAGAAGCAACAATCGCTCCAAAAATCATAGCCATTTAGTAAAGAATGCACTTCTAATTCAAGACACCCGTATTTTAATATTAGAATTGCAGAAAAATAAACTTGAATTATAAGTCTAGAACAAAGCAAAGAAAATTTTTCATGACCCATAATCATAGATTTTTTTCCCTTGAAGAGGCTTTGAAATATTTCAAGTGTTGAAAAATCTAATGACAGCTTGAAAATGGTTCTATGGGTCTGAATCTCTTTACCTCATAAAGTGATCTTCCTTACCAAATATGAAGTCGATAGATCCTCAAATGTAACATTGGTAGAAATAATGTGTTCCACTAACATCTAAAAGTGTATCCTGTTAACCCTAAAGAACATAGATTTGTCTCTTGGAACTCTCAATGCGACCACTTGCATCCCTTTCTCTCACGGAACTGCCTTTACTGTATTCTACAATGAACACATTAACTCGTATCACAATCACAATCAAATGATACTAAATCACATTCTTCTTTTATAAATGGAAATTTTCTAATCATTTAGTTCTGAAAAATAAATCAAATATTTGAACTATTTGTCTTGTTACCCCGAGATAGTGAGTCCTGTTGCGCAGAAGTAATTGGATTCTATGTCGACTGATAGTTGTGTTGAAGGTCCCAGTCTCCTACCCACTGAAGCCTTTATCAAAGGCTTTGGAATGCCAATAAATCAAAGTTTCAGAGTTTTGGTTTCCAATGAAGGAAACATAAGGCTTGGTTGTTGAAACAAGTATACTTTTCCAACAAATATTTAGAATAAAGAAACATACCATCAATTTGAATGCTAAACCTACTAAAATGCAATTGACACATAAGCATCCACAAACTTTCTTGTAGCAGCATCTAGACATGCTAAAGATCAACAACAACAACAACAAAAATCACTACGAAAATTCCATTTCTATTGTAATAATACTAACATAGAAATTTTCATATGCTAGTAAAGGGTCAAATTGGATCACCATTCTCTCTCTCTCTCTCTTTATATATATATATATGCAAGTATGAAATTTATGCTCAATTAACAGAAAATTGGGATGCAAATCTGACATTTTCACACTAAACATATGCACGCACACACGCTTAATGTCATGTGTACATGCACAAACACAAGCATCATGAATATCCACAAGTGATAATCATTATGTAAGGATTACTAGGGCGTATTCAGGATTTGATTTTCAATTGGATTTATTATCATCTATAATTGTAAAAAAAAAAAAAAAGGCAAGTACCCAAATTTAGAATTGTCAAGCCAACATCAATATGTTAAAGAAGAACCATCTTATCGTCATAGGCAATATCATATTTCAGTGGGTAACCATATTGATCATGTTACTTCAATCATGCTTCTCATTTAATAGTTCAGTATTTATTATCCTTTTGATACAAAGAAGCCTGAGGACATTGCAACTTGTTTATAATTCATCGTTAACCATGCATATCACAATGTTCGGATTGACTCAAGAACATAGCACTTGAGACTATAATTTCAGTTTTCCCATTAAAACCTCAAGTAAATTAGAAGGCATGCCTTGAATGATTTAAATTAGATTATTCAAAAGAAAAGTTGCTATTATAATTGCCAGCAAATATGATTTAAAATAAAATTTTGGATAAAGGACACGATATGGATATACAATAAGTTTATAATAGTCCAACATGTCTAAAGTTTATTTGGTGAAAGGAGAACTTCTAACTTGGTAGAAGAAAAAAAATTCTTGGGAAAAGCAAAAGAAAAATTGATTTGTTCAAAACCGAGTATTCTATAAATAAAATGTAAATGATGATCCAGAAGGTCTTATAAAAAAACATTCTTAAGTAAAAAATATGTACATTGCAGTGTGCCATGGATTCAATCGCCTTTCACTTCAATGTTGCTTGTATTAAATGTGTACCAAATTCATTGGTCACTTCTCCTACAAGACCTTAATCAACTGTTTTGTACTCAAATATGAGTCTTCTAGAACTCTTACTGATTCTGTCCTGATGTAGCTCCATTGAAGGAGATGCAAGAGCCATCAATGCATTCTTAGAGAGTAGACACAAGGCTTTAATAAGACCAAGCCTTGGGGGCCTAGTTTTAAAACTCGTTTTGACATTTTGTCTCATCTATGAATAAGATCAAGTCATCTCGGACAAATTTTCTTGATATGCTTGAGTCATCTCGTTCAGCAATCAAACAACTGAACCATTGTTTTAAATCTCGTTCGATACGTTTTACTTGTCCATCCGTCTCGTTGGTGGGCAATACTGTGACTAATCAGACAAGTCGTCTTGGTCTCATACAAGATTTAAAACCATGGTTGGGGGTCCTTAAATCCCTCAATTACGTTCAAAAAAAAAAAAATGTAAACAAATTAAAGTTCTATTTTTTTAACATTTTTAAATGAGGTTTATGTTAATTAGTTAATTATTACTTCAAATCATGTACTTAGTTAATTATTATTCATCAAAACCTTATTCCAAAATAAGAAGTCAGAATGTTGATAATGTTAATTATTTGAACTCAGTGTCACATATTATATTAACAAATTAAAGTCAAGGGATAGATATTTTTTTAGAATAACAAATATTTTGTTGAATTGGGTTTATATAAACAAATATATACAATCAAAGGGGATTACTTCATTAATAAGTTTTATTTATGGGATTTTAAATGCGAAGTCCATGCTCAAATTTCAAAACAAATGAGGATCAGATCCAAATTAATAATCTAATCGAAGCCTAGAGACAAGCAAATACGAAGAAAGCATGGCGTTCTTCAGTTCTTAAATAGGATTCTGCACCAAAGCAGCTGAAAATAGTTGCGAAAAAACTGATATTAGAACCCCTAGATATTGTGCGACTTCAATTCAATGAGATTAATATTTATATAAAAAAATTGGTGTGAATATTTGAGTTACCCTATGTCTTCAAACTGATCACGTACCCCCAACCTGAGTCTTCTTTAATAAATTATTAAAATAACCCAAATGCCCCCATCTTTACTATGTAAGCAAAGGTGCTTGATTTTTTTATTGTGAATAATGGAGTGACCACAAGATTGACTTCAATTCACACTTTGCTAATATGGAGGTGTGTACAGAACCATAGATTTTTTTTTATGAGATACACAAGTGAAAAGCATCTATGGTTATGTGTGCTCCTCCACGTTGGCAAAGTGTGAATTGAAGTCAATCTTAAGGTCACTCCAGCACAACTCGTTTATTAGTCATTCAACATTATCGGTAATCCATCACTTTCAACTTTTGAAAAAGTCCTCTATGATTTTTCTTTCCCAAAATCAGTAACCATCAACTTCTTCAACCATTATGGTAGTATATTTTAATTTATTCAACCTTATCTTCAATCTATCTTTTTCATATTAGCATTAATCCTCTATAGTAATTTTCAAGTTCTTCAACCTCCATGATAACTTATTTTTAATATAGTCAATTTTATCTTTAACCTAGTATTTTGACCTAGCCTGTATCTTCTATATAAAATCCTCAAAAAGAATTATCCAAAATTCAGTTGTGTTCTATTGGGGGTGTCCAGACTTCGGACCTATAGGCCCAACTAGCATAGGCGAGGCAACTGGCATCTTAGAGCATCATATTTCGCCCAAATCCCCTGGGTACATGTAGTTCCCCGCAAACCACACATATTATATAAGCCGAGATCAATCCTTGTTGGTTGCAAGGGCGAAGCCAGGATTTAACTCATGTGGGGGCAATGTAAGAGTGGAAGTTTTTTTGTGAGGGCAACGAAGAGTGTAATTTTTTTTTGTGGGGCAATATAACAATGAAAACTGTTTTGTGGGGGCAACTAGGAGTGTAAAACAAATTGGGAGAGCAATAGTTCAGTACTCCAAAGAAGGTTTGAAAATTCTTAGGGGGGCAAGTGCCCCCATTGCCCCGACTCTAAATCCACCCCTGGTTGGTTGGGACAATGATGGAGCTTGCACTCAATACCAATCCTTTTGTGGAGGGAGTCCATTTTGCAAAAGGAAAATGCCGGAATGACTGCGATTCTCACAAGTCTAACGAGAGATGTGCACATAACTATAGATGTGTTTTCTCGCGATACGACTAAAAACCATCTATGGTTATGTATGCATGTCCACATCAGAATTATGAGAATCACAATAAATCTTGTGTCACCATACCACGATTCTTTGCAAAATCCTTTCTTATCTTAAAGTTTGAGAAGAAAATTAAAAAGTTTTTTAATACATGTTAAAGATGAGGGGATTTAAGATAGTTGTATTAATCTATTAAAGAATAGTGAGGTCAAGGGGGCATGCCTTCAATGTGAAAACACAAGGGTATCTCAAATGGTCACAAAAATCTTGAGGTTTATATCTAAATCATCCCTTGTCTCATGTGTCAAGTGAAGCCTTTTGGTTCTATAATTTTTATCAATAACAAATCAACTTGTTTGACAATAAGTTTTAAATTAAGCAATGTAATTACTACAGTTCTCTCCCTTATTCTCTTTCAATAAAAGAAAAAAAAAAAAAAAAATTAACCGACGCAATTACTTCATCAACACGCTTTCGTTAAAAATAGATTTAATAATCAATAGTTTTGTAACTGAATGAGTCAGCTATAAGTGACTCAACTCAGTGGAGTTTAAGTAAATTTATCGAGTCAACTCGACCCAACCAACTGGGGAGTTGAGTTGGATTTAAAATACAGTACAAACTACATTTGCAGAGGCCTCCAACTTAGCCCCATTTCTTTGAATACGTAAGGCTGAGCTGAGAGTAATATTTTAAAATTATTTAAATAACTGTTAATAAATAAAAGATCAACCAAACAAAGCCTCGTCCCAAAGATTGGAAGTTGGTTTAACAAATCTTGATCCTCCATATCTCTCTATCAATATCAAAGTCAGTATTAATAATTCATAACGTTTAAAATATTTTTAAATTAATTTTCAAATTTCAACTCTCACATAATTTACAATTATTACGATCTTACAAAAGAAAGATGTAAAGCTTTCTTCTACAATCAGATCAAACAATTTAAGTGCCATGGAATTCCATCTACTTCTTCTTCTTCTCTTGCTCCTCTCTCAATTTTCAATCCACTATGGCTGCCTTGAAGACGAAAGAATCGCTCTTTTGAACTTCAAATCCTTTCTTACTGACCCTTCAGGCCGCTTATCCTCTTGGAAAGGACAGAACTGTTGTTATTGGCATGGAATTCAATGTTCTAAATCCTTCCATGTTGTAAGTGTCAACCTTCGAAACCCAAAGCCAAATCATTTCGTGCGAACCATCAATTCGAATCTCATCCTCACCTCCTCTGAATCCACCACAATTAACGGTACAATTTCTCCATCTCTCTTCACCCTTCATCGTCTCGAATATCTTGATCTAAGTTTCAACAATTTTCACCTTTCCAAAATCCCTCCTCAAATGACTTATCTCAAACATCTCTCGTATCTTAACCTTTCAAATTCTATCTTTTCAGGCTCTATTACCACACAATTCGCAAACTTATCTTCCTTACGATACCTCGATATCTCTTGCTCTTCCCTAATTACTGATTACTCGTCGTTATCTTATAATTTCTCTTTGTCGAAAGGATCCATGAACTACCCTGCTTCTTACTTCCCTAGTAGTTACATTTCTTCAAGAGATTTGAGTTGGTTGAGAGGGTTGAACAATCTTAGGGTGATAAGCTTGAGTGGTGTTGATCTATCTATGGCGTCTTCTTCGATGAATTGGGCAGAACCGATTTCCTTTCTTTCTGAGCTTAGGGTTCTTCATCTCTCTGATTGTAGAATTTCTAGTCCAATTCCAATTTATGAATTCCTGAATCTCTCGAGTCTCTACTCTCTCGAAATGGATTTCAATTTCCTCGACTCCCCAATCCCAATTCAGTTAGCTAATTTAACTTCTCTTTCCATCCTTGACCTCACAAGTTGTAATTTACTAGGTTCACTTGCTTACCTTGCTCAACTAGAACTACTTTATGTAGGTGCCAATCCCAATCTCGTCGTTGATCTCACTTCGATCTTCGCTCTCCCTTGGTCAAATCTCCAAATACTATCTATCTCATCAACTAATGTTATCGGATCGATCCCATATTATATTTCGAACGCCACACAATTGGTCAATCTCCATGGATCAAGTTGTGGGATTCAAGGATCTATACCTACTTCAATTTCAAATCTTTCAAACTTGCAAACACTAAACCTCAATTTCAACAACATAACAGGTTATCTCCCTTCCACAGTCTCCAATCTGAATAATCTCCAAGTTTTATTATTGTTCCAAAACAATTTAAAAGGACCCATTCCAGAATCAATTTGTGGAATTTCGTCTCTTCGAATCCTTCATTTGGGAAGTAACAACTTCAGTGGAAGAATACCAGATTGCATCGAAAAGCTTCAAAACCTTCAAGGATTTTATGTTACTGGAAACTCTATGGAAGGCACTGTTTCATTGATCTCATTGTTTCAAAAATCCAACCCAATTTTGATAGGTCTTGGCTTGAGTGGGATAACTGTAGAAACATTTCGATACCCTTTTCCGTCTAACTTTCAACCAGAGAATCTAGAGCTACAGTCATGCAATTTAAATGGATCTATCCCACATTTTATTTGCAATTTGACTCAGCTTTCTTTCTTAGATTTGGCTTCTAACAACCTAACAGGAACTATCCCTTCTTGTCTCTTTGAACTCCCAAACCTCTCTTACTTAGATCTCTCACGCAACAACCTCCATGGCACTCTACCACATTCTATTCATCTCAATCTCAATTTCCCAATCTCCACATTAAATTTAGCTAGTAACAACTTTCAAGGTCCTCTTCCTCTTCCACCAGAGAATGTTGAAGTTCTTGATCTTTCGCAGAACAAATTCACGGGTGGAATCCCGAGTGAGGTTGGAGAAAGATTATCGAGAGCAAGGTATGTTTCTTTATCAGAAAATGAGCTTTCAGGTCCAATTCCAATCTCCATATGTTCAATGGGCTATGTTTTGATGAACCTTGATCTCTCTTCCAACCAACTTACCGGGCCAATACATTCTAGTCTAGAGCATTGTAGTTCTCTAATTTCTCTCAACCTCGGAGGAAACTATCTCACGGGAAATGTCCCGAACGAACTTGGACGAGCAAACAATCTCAAAGCTCTACAACTAAACGACAACAATTTGGATGGCCCTTTTCCTAGTTTCATTCAAAAACTTCATGACTTGCAGATTTTGAACTTAGGAAACAACAATTTTCAAGGAAGTGTTCCCGCTTTCATTGGAAACCTCAAAAATCTTCAAATTCTGGTGTTATCATCGAACTCCTTCAATGATTCGGTCCCAAAAGAGGTTACCAACCTACATAAACTCCAATTCCTAGACTTGTCAAATAATAAATTCACAAGTCACATTCCTGATAACATAGGAGATTTGGAGATGCTAACGAGTCGACCCAAGAACAGAATCTTACTTGGGTATGAGATCTCACTCATGTATGCAAGGGTGCAATTGCAAATGGTGGCCAAAGGGATAACTCAACAGCTCGAGTTGGTATTCAACTACAACAGTGGAATTGATTTCTCATGCAATGATCTCTCAGGAAAAATCCCACAAGAAATTGGTCTACTGAAGGGGCTTTACATGCTCAATTTCTCGCATAATCATCTCTCGGGTTCAATTCCAACTAGCATTGGAGACATGGTGGGATTAGAATCATTGGATCTAAGTTTCAACAATTTGACTGGGGGGATCCCACAAAGTTTGACTTTAGTTGATTTTCTTACAACATTGAATATGTCCTATAACAATTTGAATGGAAGGATTCCAACAGGAA